>NC_141243.1:610000-1137500 GCF_054856555.1 Leptonotus elevatus
GACCGATTACCAGCCGGGCCAATTATCTGCGCTGATATTCAGCATTTAGACGAAAATCTGCATCAGCCATTTTGAAGAATCATACGGCCGATTAAAAGGGAACTGATTATTTCAATTTTCATAGATGCTTTTGACCCTGGGAACTCTTCTGAAACTAAGATAAGTACAATTTTATTACTTCAGATACAGATTTTTTTAAAATTTGTATTATTTACAATAGCAAACAATAGGGAGCTATTTACTTAAGATTGTATTTCACTTTTGAAGACATGCGCGCTGCTGCCCCTGCAAGATCCCTGAACTTGTTGTTAGATTTTGTTCTTTTTTTTTTTAACTTCAATATTTGACGAACCCTAAATGTTGTTTATTCTTAAAAAAAAGCTGGAGTTCGATTTTTTTTTTTTTTTGAAACCATATCGGTTTATCTCTCATGATGACAAGAAGCTCGCAATATGATTGGTGGAAAGTTAGAGAAATTGATCTTGCTCAGCAAAATTGGGCTTTTTTTTTTGTCTGGACAATTTGCGTCTTGAACATGACTTTTTTCTTTTTTTTGTGCAAAATTTGATGCCCCGCCCCCATCAATAGTGTTTTCAAAAACTCACGATTTTTCCCCCCTTGATGTTGTCCCGGGTGTTGAGATGGTACAGCCCAAGTTTGAAGTCAATCGGGTTAAGCGTCTCGGACAAGGGGGCAAAAGTATGGACCCCTGTAAAGGTGCCAAAATTGGAGATTGAAATACTTGCAATTGATCACTTCCTGTTCATTTTCTTTTTGCAGACAAGTCCGGTCTTCCTGCTTCCCGGCGCTGTTCCTCGTTGGGAAGCAGCAAAATTGTTGGGTCCACTTCATCCTCCAATTCCGTCTCGGTGCTGTCGTGTCGCAGGGAAAAAAAGGCCACATTTTGCATAATACAGTGTGAAAGGGTCTTTTTTTTCATCATTTGTCCGGCTTGTTGCTGAGAAAATGTTTGAGGAAAGAAAGCGAGCGGCGGCGGGAGAATTAGCATCCTTAACAAGTCCGTCCGTTCACTCCTGAAAGTCACGCTGGAGCCGGATAAAAATAGTCTGCAATTATTTATTTTTTTACGGAATGCTCATGAATATGCAAAAGCGCCATGGGGGCGGGAGGGGGGTTGGGCGGAGGGGGGTGCGACCTCTAGGTGGCAGGACAAAGGCGGAAGGTCCATCTGCACCTTCCGCCTTTGTCCTGCCTTCGAGCGCTCTCAAATTGGACTTGAAACTGAAACCTGTGTTTGAAATCCGCTTTTGAAAGTTGAACTCACGATTGAAAGTCGAACCTGACCCGAGGTCCTCATTTCAAACCTTTTGAAGCGCTATTTTGAAACGGTAAGCTCGACTTATGAGATGAGGCGAGTGTCGAACCCCTTTCGACTTCCCTCCCCGCATGACGTGGCATTTTCCCGCCGTTGTCCGCGTCGCCGCGGTGCCTAAAAGTAGCGGCTCGGCGCGAACCCGAGCCTCCGTGAGCCCGACGCGCGTCACAGTCCCGTCCGTCTCCCGTTTCAGCACCATCTGGTTCGAGCTGCACGCCCGCGAGTGGCCTTACAAGAGCCAGCCGGCGGAGGTCATCATGTGGCAGGTCGGCAGCGGCGTCAAACCCGGCCTCGCCCACGCCGGCATGGGCAAGGAGATCCTGGTGAGGCCGCCGTCGCTGCTCGGGCAACGCGTGCTCGCCGTCGCGTCGCCGCCGCGTCGCTGGCAAATCACTATGGAGCCACTCTGCACTCGTTTATTTATTTATATATATATATATATATCTTATTTTGCCACTTCCTGGTTTCTGGCCAATGCAATTTACCAAATGCGCCACTGAGCCAAGCCGTTAATGATGGTCAGTTTGTATGCATGGAAGTGGGCGGGGCAAAAGTTCAAGGTCAGTCCCGTTGAAAATGAATAGGAAAGACGATAAATACCCGGAAGGCGCGAATGTTTGAAGCAAGTGTAAATCCTCTTACAAATGCAATGATGCCATCTAGTGGCCGAAAAATGACCTCAACACAAATCAATATCACTACAGTACATCTTTTTAAATTTAGCTCAATTTTATGAATTATTATGAAATGATTGTATCAATGTCTAAAAGATGCCGCCATATTTCCATTAGTTTAAATTTTTTTCCCGTTTTTGAGGTCACACGATTATGAAAATGTAGATTTTTTTGGGGGGGGTACATTCCATTGTACATTCAGAGCAGATATCAAATTTGCGATTAATCGTGAGTTAACTATTGAAGTCACGCAAGTAATTCCGATAAAACATTTGAATGGCCTATTTGAAAGTCTGACCTGTGTTTGAAATCCAAGCCAGAACTTAAAACCCTAACCTGTGTTTGAGCCCCTATTTTGAAAACCAGACCCGAATCGTTTCTCGTGGGGTACAGGGCCATAAATCTGCCCTCAGCCCCTTCCGTTCAAACCCTAACACTTGTTTCAAAGCCCGGTCGGAGCCCAATCTTCAATCCGATGGCTGTGGTGACGTTCTGGTTGTGTGTGTGCGCGTCAGGACATTCTGCTGCTGTGCTGGGCTTTGGACCAGGACGAGCGTCCCAGCTTCTCCAAGCTGGTGGAGCTGCTGGAGAAGCTGCCCAAGCGCAATCGCCGCCTTTCGCACCCGGGACACTTCTGGAAGTCAGCCGAGTACGTCAAATGAGTTTTGGGCTCGTCTCCTGTGCACGCCGTCCACACGCACGCACACACGCGCGCGCGCGCACACACACGCACACCCTAAAGAAAAAGACATGCGTGCCAACTTGCTGTCCTTTCCGAATCGTTTTTTGGGCAAGCGACAAATGTGACTGTTGTACAGTTGAGTGTGCGGCCAGACGGCCGTCCGTCCGTCCGTCCGTCCGTCCGTCCGGCCGGCCAGCATCGCTTTTTGCAAGTTTTGTTGACTTTTTGTGCGTCCGGCCGCACTTCAACATTGACAAAAGCTTTAACGACCGCTCGGGTTTTTATTCCTTTCCGGTCGCTTTTGGTCATCAGCTGCGTAGCGCATGAATGTCAACACGTTTTGCACCCGCCCGAGCACTCAAATGTAACGTCAGCGCCATTAATGTGTCGGAATCACTTTTTTTGGGGTTAGAATACGCTCACAAAAATATTTAAGATTGATGTCATTTTTTTTTACATGACAAATCATTTTTTACTTCATCATTTTAATGCAAACCTACCAAATAATTCTTATATGATACATATTCATTAGTCTAATAAAGCTTATTTATTTGAAATGCATGATCCTCAGGTTTATATATTAGTATTAATAAAGTATAATTATTAATGATAGTATTTATTTAAAATACATCAAGCATATTATTTGAATTGCATAATAATCAGGTCACCTAAACATGATAAATATACTGCTATGTATAAAACATTGATGTCCTTTTAAAACAATTATTTTTTTATGTTTTTGGGATGAAACCGAATGCAGACATCCCAAAAACGTAAAAAAAAAGAAAAAAGTAATTATCATTTATTAATACTGAATGAAATAAACCTGAGGAATATGCATTTCAAATAAGTAGGCTTTGTCTGACTGAGGAATGCAAATCATGTACGTTTTATTTGGTAGCTTTGTAGTAAAATGATCAACAAAGAAAAAGTACATGGGAAGTTGTCATGTAAAAAAATGACATAAATCCTAATTTAGGCTTAAAATATTTCTGAGTGTACCCACGTGGAAAAGATAATAATCGGAATTTGGCTTAAGTTAAGTGCAACTGGCAATGTCAACATTTTTGACAAACGTACTTGTACGCTAAATGCTAAATGCTAAATGCTAAATGCTAAAGCGATGTCAACTTGTTCATAAACAAGTAAAAAAAAAAAAGCTTTTTATTATACCAACACTTTTATGAAATAAGAACATAGACATTGTTTATTTGTCATTTTTATGGTTTGCTATTACGCCTCCAGTGCATGATTTCCTTTGGACATCTTTTTCCCACAATGCCGCAGGGTATTTTCTTGCGCGTGTGCGTTGGAAAATGAAGGACGTCAGCAAACATTGTTTATTGGTCATTTCAAGGAGTTCTTGTTCCGTCCGCAGGTCGTGATTTCCGCTACTCCGAGGTATTGACTTGCCGCAAGGCATTGTGGGAAAAATGTAGCCTTTAGCATACAAGTACCTTTGAGCATATTTGCAAATACAATTGCATGTATTTATTCGTTGAAACGGACTTGCAAATCCAAATGCAGCTTCTTTTCCCTCCCAAAATTCCGATTGGTTTCAAAAACAAGCATTTCCCTCCAAAATGATGACTTTTCGAGACAAGAATTACAAAAACAAAAAGTTTCTGCAGAAAAAAAAGCCTCCAAATTAGGGTTCTTTTTTTATTCTCACAAAATTATGTTTCACTCTCTCAAAAAATAAATACAATATTCTTTCTTATTGTGAAAACACGACTCGCTTAAATCCTTATTTTTTTTTTGTGGCTGTTCCGAGACTTCCCTTTGCGCTTAAAAAATCAAAATGGATTCAAAATCAGTGAGTTGGTATCAATGTAAAAACAACAGCAACAAGAGTTTTCTGCTTGTCAAGACTCTTTCTTGTCTTCTACTGGACTCGAATAATTGATGAATTCATTTTTTGATGACTTGCTTGTGATTTGAGTCAACATTGAAAATGTTTTTAATCAAGCGTCCTGGCGGCTCGTTTGATTGACGGGCGTCTCGCGGGGAACTTTTTCAACTTTTCATTCCCCCTCAAAAAACAACAACAGAGCATCGCGTCGTGTTCCTTCAAATTGTTGCCACTCCCTTGAAAATAGATTTTTGTTTTTCTTGTGAGCGATTTTAGCTGCTGCTGCTGATTTTTGTGAATTTTGTCTGCGATTGGACGACCCGCGTGCATACAAGACTTATTCAGCTCAAGAAAAATTGAAGAAACCACAAAAAGGTACAAAATGGAACTTTTTTGGTTTCCATTTTGTGCAAGGAAGTAACAGTAAATGTTGGCTTATTTGTTTTTTGGGCAATTGTAAGGGAGCCTCAATTTTTTGTGGATTTTTGGGTCGATCTTTTTTCGGGGAGCTATTCTGAATTATTTACTTGTTCCTATTATTTAGGAGTTCGTCGTTTTAGCCAATCACTCACTTATTTGCAGGAAGCATAAAAAAAAAAAGTTGCATTCAAAAGGCCACTTGAATGATTTCTGTTTGTGGCATTTTGTTGCTGTGGCAATTGTAAGGGAGGGCAAATGTTTGCCGAAGATTGTGCCCAAAAATCTGCCACCAGGGAAAATACTGGCAGATTTTTGGGCACAATCTTTCCGGAGTTCTTCTTGGAATTCATCCCCATACATGGATTAAAAAAATAATAATAAAAAAAATCAAATCAAACGCTGGTCATTAAGGGGGAAACAGTTATTTATTTATTTATTTTTAGATGATGTTTGCTCATTGTTTTTATATATTAAACAATCACCCACTTATTTGTGGCAAGTCATAAATATGTACCGTATATAGTTTTTGTTTTTTGTTTTTTAAAAATTCATGGAAATGATGAATGTGCGTAAGTTAATCATGGACTATTTTTTGTCTTTTGTAATTATTAGCCGATGTTCATCACTGCCGGTGGTTGAGCTTGTTCGCGAAAATAATCGGGCGTCCGCTGTAAATAGCAACATTGGGCAAAGTCATCATTTTGCAGTCATCGCTTCTTCTTTTTTCGCAGCTGTATTTATCCGAATTTCTACTGTTTACACCTTGCATGACATCGACACGCACACACACACACACACACACACACACACACGCACGCACACACGCACACATAAGTGGAGCTGTCAAGCGTCAGCCGATGATTGCTGTTTTTTTGTAATGCTCCGCCCCCTCGTGTAAAATGCAAACGAGCGACGTTTAACATTCGTGCCAAGTGTACAGAACAGATTGTAGACCAGCTTTGCCGGATGATTATGATTATTATTATCAATAGAATGATTAGCATTAGCGTGGTTCTTTTTTCTTCTTCTTCTTCTTCTTCTTCAGCTACTTTTGAATGTCGAAGAAGTTTATTGTCTTGTTGTTATTTTTCATTTTTGTTTGCTTCATTTTCTTTCCTGGATGTGTTTTTTGTGTTGTAGCTTGTAAACAAATATACGGCATCACGTATACGGAATATTCTTTTGGGATTGTGAATGTGAAGGATGCCTTCTTCTTCTTCTTCTTCTTCCTCTTCTTCCTCTTCTTTCTCTTCCTCTTCTTCTTTTCTTCTCTTCTTCCTCCTTCCTCTTCTTCGCACCGGCTGATTTGCACACTCATCCTTTGTCAACGTTTGAGGGTGACAATTAAAAAGCTCTTTTTTCTCTTCCTCTTTTGTCGTCTTTTTTCATACAAATAAGCAGTTTTTTTTCCAAGTCAAAGGTTTTTGTTTTTGTTTTTGTTTTATAGTTTTATTCCAAAAAGTTGCTTGTTGGCTTATTGGACAACTGACAAATAATCTCGATAGCGCGTTAGTTGAATGTGTTTGGCGTATCATCGCAGGGCAAATCAACGCTGCTCGCGGCCACGACGACAACGTTTGAAAACTGTTTGAGAAAAATGTCAGCAAAAGAATCAGTAGTCGTCGTAAAAATGTAAAATGTGTTACGAGCTTCGTAGACTGTCGTCGCTGAAAAATGCGATGACAGAAAATGTTGTGATGAATTAGTTCCAACATTTGAATTTTTTTGGGCCACTTTCTTGTTTTTAGACCGGAAACAGTACAAGTACTCAACTCTTGAGTAGTTACCGATACGAAGTTCAATACTCGAGGTGCATAGTTTTCCTCTCTTTGTTTATTTATTTATTTATACATGATCTAAGACAAAATACAAATATGGCAGCAAAAAAATGCAATAAAATACAAGACGTGAAAGTGGTAGAAAGCAATGATCGAAGACCCCAAATGAAGAAACATTTAAAAAAAAAACACAAATCTACGACTTCCTCTCTTCTTCATCGTCTTCCTCCTCGTCAAAGTCCGATGGCGTCAGAAAAAAAAAAAGAAAGGAATCCAATCTGTCGGCGCACCTCCATAAAAGGCACCGGAGCGTAAATGTTTGGGTGCGCCGCTTGCTGCCCAAAGTCAGATGAGGACGCTGACAAGTTTGGCAGGAAAATGAATTTTGCGCTCTGACTTCCGCCGACGCTGAAATTCTCGTATCTCTCGCTCAAGAAATGCAGAGAAATTGTGATGAAATGAATTGTGACTCGCTAAAACGTCCGGCGTCGACTCGGACTTCGGAAAACGATTTCCTGTGGCTCGTTAGCATGCTTTTGTTTCGCCGTTGTTCAGTGTTAGCAAGTCACAAGCTTTGAAACCAATTGGAACGGAAAAAATCAGACAAAATTTCAAAATCAAATAAAAACGAAAATGCTTTTTGAAAAAAGGAAAACTAACTAAAACTACATTTTATGTTTACAAAACTAACTCTAACTCTAATGAGAGCGAACACGTCCTTGATTTTAGTCTTTGGTCATTCATTTAACGCATGAGCTTTTGGGGATGATTTTAAATGTGATTTTATTTCATCGGAATGCGAACGTTTGAAAGCGACGTCATTTAGCGGCAGCCAATAGAAAAGCACCTTCGGATGACGTCGCTCCAGGACGACAACCGAATGCAACGGCAGGTAAGAAATGAGTTACTTTTCTCATGGTTTTCCCAGGCTGCTTATTAAAGCAGAGGTGGCAAGTCCAGGTCCAGAAAGACAGTTTGGCTTTATTCCCAGGTGCTTGCTAGCTCCCATGGTGCTCGTTTACCTGCTAGCGAGCTAGCTAGCTGGCTAGCTCGCTAGCACAAGGGGCTAAAACCAAACCGTGGCAGGGTTTTTACTTTCTGGACCTGGATTTGCCACCTCTGTTGTTTTTCAAACTAAACAGATGTTTGCACATTTCGATTCAACGCAGAAGATAATCAGTCTTATTTCATGAAGGACGACAGAAATCAATCAACAACGACTGTTGATATGCTGAAATCAGAGAATTTGGACAAGACGAAAACAAAAACGATGACTCGACTGCTCAAATAGTCGCCGATGCATTTTGAAAGCTGTAACCTTGTGTGGTCGTCTCACCAAAACCCCAAAAGAACGAGACCGATTGTGTATAAATGATGGCGGATAAAAAGGTATTAAAAAGTCCCTGAGTGAAAAGGAAGCAAATCAATTTGAAACCAATAACAATAAAAACAATTTTCCTGCCGACGCCACAAAAGTGCCCTGGAGTCACTTTAGCACGGACAAAATGTTGAAGCCACACGGCCGCCGAGGACCGCCGCTCCTCGCCGCTCCTCGCCGCCCGCTCCTCGCTCTTTCCAAAGATGCCCACGGAGCTCATTATGTCCGGCAAGCGTTCCATTAGACGCCATCTTTATTCGGGGGACGCAGAGGCGGGAGAGCAGACGACGGGCAAAAGCGCGTCCCAGCGGCCCGACGGATGTCCCGGGGCCCAAATTGGGGCTGGCGCAGCACCTGCACGGCGCCCGCCGCCGCCACGCGGGCGAGACGCAGCTGTCCGCGCGCTACGCGACACCTCAGGTGTAAAAAAAAAAAAACGTGCGCCTTATCGCCGCTCTAATTACCCGAGAGTCCCGCCGGGGTGCGACTCCATCTACTCGAAAGTAACGTCTGACGCTCGAGACGCGACGAGCACAAAGAAGACAGGATGCGGTCCCGGGTCCCGGCCTGCCCGGCGGCCACTCGTATGCCGGCCCATCTGTTCATCTGCACGCAAAAGCCGACCGCGGCGCGTCAACGGGATTCTCCAACATCCGCCGCCACTCGCTGACGTTCGCGAGGATTGGTCCTCGTCCGCCGCCACTCGCCGACGTCTTCTGTGATTCGCGTTTTTTGGGATTCGCCGCCAACGTTTCCGGAGGTTCTCTGATGTCCGCTTTGACTCGT
Organism: Leptonotus elevatus; assembly: GCF_054856555.1. Lineage (NCBI taxonomy): Eukaryota > Metazoa > Chordata > Actinopteri > Syngnathiformes > Syngnathidae > Leptonotus > Leptonotus elevatus. Next base: position 618,907 of record NC_141243.1, read on the forward strand.
TTTGTGACGCGACTAAAGTCCTCGCTGACACACTAGCGACAGTTAAAAAAAAAAAAGTGCCAGGAACTCGTTGACTGGCAGCCATTTTCACGGAAGCAAACCCCTTCGGATTTTGAAGGCCCACAAAATATCGGGTTCTATTGCTATCCAAACATGGAAGCGATCAAAAGAAAGATTCGAGTCTCTTCTTTCATCAGGAAAGAACGTATATTTCCAGCATAGCCCTGGTTGATCTCTTATACTCTGCTGCCACCTGCTGGCCGAGCCGTTTTTTGTAATAACTGCCATTGCTTTAAGCCACCTCTTCAAAAAAAAAAAAATTTGGGAGAGGGAAGGACAAAGTATTATTTTTTTTTTACACGTTTTGGAGATTAAATGAGTTCAAAAAGAATCTGCATTAAAGCGTTCATTTTGAAAGCCCACTTCAAACATGAATAATATTATTTAGAAACAAATCTCAAAATTCTTCCTCGAGTCACTCCAGTTGAACGCACGCCCTAAAGTCCGCACACCCCTGGTTTGTTGGGAAGACGATTGGATGACTCGTTGGTTTTCGCGAGAGGGAAAACAAGCTCAAGAACTTCAGTCAGTTCTCGAGAATGTTGACAGTCTTCAGCCCGGGGCGAAGTACGCCCACGCGACGAATGCGTTCAAGCGAGGCGGGATTGTTTAGCATTCAGGCGTCATTAGCATTTCATGGTCACATTCTTTGGACGGCAACAAAAAGCATGTCAACGTCCACATGGGAAATATTTCTGCATACTTGTTTGTCCCTCTTAGCGCGGGGGACCGCGTGAACCCGAAGCCTAACGAGGCTCCTTCCATCGTGCCGAGCTATTCGACCCGATGCGTTCTCAAGCCCCGCCTCCCGTCCCGTCCCGCTGTAAAAGGAAAACCAAGAAAAAACCAGAACTGAAAGCTGCCAAGACCAACCGAGCTCTAGTCCAGGGAGGGGCCGCGGTCCTGCCGGTTTTGGAGGTGTCCCTCTTCCAACACAGGCTGATTCCAATCAACAGGATCGTTATCGGGCTCACGCAGAGCTCGCTGGTCGCACATCAGCTGTGTTGGAGAAGGGAAACATCCCAAAAAAAATTGTGGGATGACTTTGAATGAGCTGGAAAAAAGCTGAACATGTTGAAGTCGGGATGGTTTGAATTGATGGACAAATGCATCGGGACCAAAAACGGCAGAAGGAAAACAAATAACAAGGAAGCACAAAAACCAGGAAGGAAGACGAGGACGTAATTCAATTCAATTCAAAAAAATATTTCATTCTTTATAAGAAAAAGAAATGAAAAGGGGACAGAAAGAAGAAAAATGTGTGAAATCTGCCTCGAATCAACGCACACAAAAAAAATAATAAAAATAAATAAAAGGTCAACACGAAATGACGAGAAAACAATCAATAGAATAAGTGACCTTGAGCTAAATATATTTTTCCAGTAATTGTGCATTTATACATTTATAAAAAAAATACGAATGTAACATTTTGACCAATATGGCCCCCAAAAACTGGGGTGTACCTAATATTTGGGCTGTTTTGCACACCTCACTGGACACGCAGGAAGTTGGAACACTTTAAAGTTGGAACGCTTTGAATTGGTCCAAATTGCAGAAACTAAAAGGGGGGGGGGTTAGGTGTGGGGGGGGGGTTCGAGGGGCACAAAGGTTTTTCACATTTGTGTTTCAATATTGAACATTTTGAACCATGTGAATGTGTTAAGTTGAATTGGGAACGAATGTTGAAATTGGGGGAAATGTGACAAACCATCGGCCCGAAAAGCACGAGTTTGCGTCGAGGACGAACAAATGCGAAGACGTCAGCCGCGTTTATCCGTAAAAAGCGCGCCCAATTCAAAGAGCGCTTCCAGCTCTGAACGTCTCATTTCTCTCGAGTGGCCATTTTGTGTCAAAGCATCAACAAATCCCGCCTACGCCCGCCGCCCCGTCAATTAGCATGAACTGGTTCCGTCCAATCTGAGCAGGTGCGATACACCTGTGCTAGCAAGCTAACTCCAGTTACAAAGTGAGGCGACATTTGTGGCCCCCCCAAAAAAAACCTTCCAGAAGCAAATAAGCGAGAGTCGAGCGAGTGCGTTTGCGAAAGATGGATTGCGGTCGCCGGATGCTAACTCGCGGTCGTGAAACGCGCTAACGGTGCTAATTGCTAAATGTGGCTGGCACGTTGACGAACGTGAAGCGGGTTTGTCGCCGCGCGTTTCTCGTGTTGTCGTCTTGAGACCGCTCTTTCTTTTGTATTTGCCGGCATGAGGAATTTGGCTCCAAAATGAAGAATGACGCATACTTTTAGTGATCAAATGTAAGAAATTAATCTGGACGTCATGTGCCAAATGGCACAATTTACCCCAAGCCCACCATTTTGGAAAACATGCTGTTTTGAGCTAGCATCATGCTAACCATGTAGACTCATGTGTGGGAACTGTTTTCAAAGTTGCCTTTAATTGTTCAAACACGGCCATCAAAAAACCTTAATCATAGAATTTTTACTTTGGAGGGCAAAAAAACGTTTTTGTAACTTTTTGTCTCCCTTTTTTTTTTATCGGATGCGCAAAATGGAGGTCTCTTCAAAAACATGAGCAACTTCTTCAATGTTTTCAAAATAACGGCTGGAACGACTTGGCACAAATGACCCCCCCCCCCCCGGAAGTATTTTACATTTCACATCTGATTGCAATTTAAGAGAACTCACCTAACTGAACTCATTTGGCTTTTTGAGAAGAACATTCTCGACGTCAACATTTTTGTACAAACGTGTTCGTTGTTGAGCAAGCGGGTCAGTCATCTTTTTTATTATTATTATTTTTTTTAAAGATACCTTCGGCTATATTCCACCTCACATCAACGTCCCGCAAACACCCGCCGGCTGTCGCTCCGATGCTGTGGACGCGCGCCCCGCGGTGGTCGACGCAAATATTTATTGTCCACGATTGTTATCGGAACATTTGCGGACGTCCTCGATTGTTATCGGAACATTTGCGGACGTCCGCGATTGTTATCGTAACATTTGCGGACGTCCACGATTGTTATCGGAACATTTGCGGACGTCCGCTCTGCCTTGCCGTGTCACTTTGCCGGCAGAAAAGCGAGGAGGCCGGCAAGACTGCATTTCCCATCAGTCTTAGACTCGGAAACAGGAAGTAGACGGCAACTCGTGACGAGATGCGGACGAGAACGTAAATGTCACGATCGCGTTCTTTTTTTAAAATTGGATTATCCAATGAATCGCCACGGCAACGCGCGGTTGACGTACGCGGCCCCGAACGATGAGCTGACGCCGATACGGCACCCGTGTGAAGACAAAACATCGGGCGGGCAAAGTCCGCCAGGACTTGGGACCCTAAAAGGACGACCGCGCCGGTGAAACCTGCAACATCTGCTCGCCACTTGTTTGCACTTAAGAATCTTTCAGCAAAAAAGCGTCCGCCGCCGCCGCCGCCGCCGCCGTCTTCCTGGCGCAGACGCTTGCTTTTGTTGTTGTCGTCGGCTGCTGGCGGAGTCGCCCCATTGGACGTCGCCATGGAGACTGAAATGAATGCCAAAGCGGCCTAATGGAGGAATAAAGGGGCTCGCACCTGCGCAGCGCGCACAAGCCACAAAACAGCTCCTTGTCTTCTGGACCACCTTTCAACTTTTGTTGTTTTGTTTTTGCTTTCCTTCCTTCCTACCTTCCTTTCTTCTTTGTTTCCTTTGTTCATTCGTTCCTTGTTACCTTTTTGCTCAATCAGTCCTTCTTTCCTACCTGCCTTCATTTGTTCCTTTCTTCCCTCCATGCCACCTTCCTTTGTTCATTCCTGTTTCTTCTTTCCGTCATGCATTTCTTTCTTTCGTTCTTTCATTTTTTCTTTCTTTCTTCCTTCCTTTGTTGCGTTCCTAATCTTGTCAATCCCTTTGAGAGGCCTTTTTTATGTCTATTTTTAGTTTTCTACAACGAGACAGAAAAAGTCCGAAAGTGTTGTAAGAGAATGTGATGTGCAGTAACACGGAAGAGCCGCCACTGCCGCCTCCGCCGCCGCCGCCGCCGCCGTCTTGGGTGCGCGCGGTGATGGCGGGGGGTGCTAAGCGCGGGGCTTTGCACGGTGATCCGCACGCGCGGCTTGATGAGGGCAGATGGCAGCACTCAAGCAGGAAGTGATTGACATGTAATGACATGCGTGTGCGCGCGCGCGCATGTGCGCACATAAGCACCTTGGTTGAAAGAGAATCTGTCGGATTGCGTTCGTTTGCTTTCCTTGATGACGATCAAAACTTGTCATAAAAGATGATGACGACGATGATGACGATGATGACGATGATGACGATGATGACGATGATGACGATGATGACGATGACGATGATGATGATGATGATGACGATGATGACGATGATGACGATGACGACGACGACGACGATGATGATGATGATGACGATGATGACGATGATGACGATGACGACGACGACGACGATGACGATGATGACGATGATGACGATGATGACGATGATGACGATGATGACGATGATGACGATGATGACGATGACGATGATGATGATGATGATGACGATGATGACGATGATGACGATGACGACGACGACGACGATGACGATGATGACGATGATGACGATGATGACGATGACGACGACGACGACGATGACGACGATGACGACGATGACGACGACGACGAAGACGATGATGATGATGATGACGATGATGATTGAGGGACAAGCAGCTGATGAAAGCGCGTGGTTCGACTTGCCTGTTTGCACCCACGCAGGCGATCACGTCCGCGGGGTTAAAGGTCAACAGAGGCCCGTCTCTTCAGGTTCAAGCAATTAACGGCGGTGGTCGCGCGCTGGAGAAGTGAAGGATTTGTCAATCTTTTGTGGCGTGCGCTGACCTTGCGTCTTTTCCATTTGAGCAGCGGACGAGATCCTGGATTTTGGGGATTCGTCAAGGCCAGCATTTATTTTATTTATTTTGCAACCCGCAACTCTTTCTTATTTTGCCGTAGTTGAAATGACTTTATTCCTTTTACAAATGTCGATCTAAACTTGGAAGATTATGGCGCGATGTCGTCTTTGATGCTACGTGAGCTACGATCGAGCGTCCCCAAAAAAGATGTCGATTTGAAGTTCATCTCCAACCAATTTGTCTCCTTTCACAATTCTCACATTTTGTCACATGCAAATATTCGATTCTCTGGACCGCAGTTAGCCGCAATGCAAAGTGAACAAAAAAGCAAAACAATGTCACATTTCGATGCGAAAGGGGGTCGAGGTTCCGATTTGGAGCGGCTTTAGTTGCCGAGTCCGACCCCTGCTCTCAACCCGGCAACAGCCGGGTAGGCACGAGTCAGGTTTCCGTCCAAATGGTTGGAAATTTTGATGCCAATTTTGTGAAAATGCGCAAAACGGACATGCGACTTTTATGCCCGTTTCGATCCGTTCGCTTTTGCGAGATGACGTTGTGGTGACGGAACTTTGGGACGACGGGCGAAAATGTTGCTTTTGACGGACTGATTGAGAGCTGACGGGAAAACAAACAAAAACATCTTAAGTTGCATTCTTGTTTTTTTTCTTGAATTCATTATAAAAAAGAATCGTGTGTCTTCGTCTCCCCAAACACGTCTTACTTGATCATCCGCCGTTTATTGTGACTGCAAACGTGCGCGTGACGTATTCGCAAAACCTGTTTCCATCGGCAAAATGCGCATTTTCCTTTTTTTCCGATATGCTTCAAAAACCAAGCGTCCAAACTTTGTTGGCAATTTTGGGCCTTTATTTCTAATTTCTGGCTTTTCCGTTCAGTTTCTTTTTGGCAATTCTTGAAATTTTGAATAAAAATAGGCGGATGGAAAGCCAGCCCAGCACAACGCCGCTCTGCGATTGGTCCGAACCGTCGGCTCGGTACAAGATGTCATCTCGGGAGTTTGCCGACTCGCAAATGCCGGCAGAATTCATCTTGTTCTGGTCCAGAGTTGAAAAAGCAACCTTTGGGTCAACAAAACGAATTACCGTTGAAAAAGATGGTTGAGCGGCCTGTGGGGCGCGCGTACGTGGCGGCGCGTACGCGGCGAGGGTGGCGGCCTCCGGAAGACGAGGCAAGCTCCATGTTGAATTCTCTCTCTCTCTACCCCCCCCCCCACGCCCCCCCCCTTCGCCTCTGCAGCGGGAGGATGAGGACGAAGAGTCTCCCGCCGCGAGCTGAGCGATGACGACAGGCGGTGGCGCCGAGCGCCCCCACGTACCCCTCCCCGATCCGCCCCCCCCCCCCTCTCTCTCTCTTCTCTTTCTCTCCCGTCCCTTTAAAAAGGCGCCCGAGCTTCGCCGTCCGCAAGGCGAGCCTCCAGAGAGGCAGAGCGCGAGCAAAATCTCCGCGTAATTCCCACCCCCACCTTCCCCCCCCGCGACACCTTTTTCCCTTTTTGACACCCCCACAGCCGTCCCTCCTCTTGCTTTTTTGTGGGGGGGGTGCGAGGAATGAGCCGCGTGCGCCGCTGAGGAGTTTCACAGCAAGTTTTTTCTTTTTTGGCAATTCTTGAAATTGTTCATTTGAAGGCTTTCGCTCCGATTCTCAGCAGGTGAGTTCATCTTTTGCATCCTCGTCTTCTTTCCCGCCGATGTTGTGGTCGGCACGTTTGCGCCAATTTGGGCTCGCGGTGCTGCTGATGCGCGCGCGGAGGCAACTTGAACATTTTAGACTTCGCACCTCCGCTGCGTGCCCCCCCCCCCCCCCCCCGCCCACCTGCTCAAGTGATGGAGAACTTGTTGCTGAGTAAAATCCTCCACACAAAACACAGCATTGTGCTTTTTTTTTTTTTTTTTTTTTACCTGGCCAAACTAAAGCAAGCAGATTGAACATTGCGTAACAATTGCGGTTCGAATGCAAATGCGCAGCAGGTGAATTTCAAAAAATCGTATATATATTTATATATATATTTTTAAGATCAGTGCAGAGAGAGGTTTTGTTTTTGTGCACGTTTTGTGACAAGTCATCGTTACGGTGATCTGCTTTTTTTGCAATCTTCGCCGTCAAATTGTCAACGCTGCTTATGAAAACGGGAACGTTGCGGACTCAAAACGCGCCGTCGATAGTGAGAGAAACGTCAAGTCAATGAAGTCATCGATGTTTGCCAAAGCAAGAAATTGGAGTTCACCAAAGTCTAAAATGTCAGCCATGTTTAAACCCATGTTACTTTTTACACAAGGACTAAATTGTGCTCAATATTTTTTTTTTAAAAAGAAGACAAAAGTCTGAAATCATCGGTTTTCAAAAAACGGCAGCAGTCCGTCGTTGACTGCCGGCAAATTTCCCACAAATGTTTACGTTGGCTTGTTTGAAGATGAAATTGTCGTCAATGTTCTTGAAAATGTTTCCGGTGGCGAAGACGAAACGGTGGTTTCGTTTTTACGAAAGCGCGCGATGAGTTCAATGGCATCAAAATCATCGTTTCAACAAACGCTTACGATTGCAAGAGTTGAGGAAAACACAAACAAGGCTGCGCGTTTGTTGAATGAAGCCTTTTCGGGAAACGCCGGCGTTGGCTCCGTTTTTAGGGAAACGTCGACTTCATTGAAAACGTGATTTTGTTTTTTTTAAGAAAAGTTGAAAATGATCTTGTCACTGTTTCGGTAAACACACACAACGGTTTAGTTGAAGAATAAAAATGGCGGTCAGTTTTTACCGACGTTGAGGTTATTGTTTGCTAAATAGACATCGAGATAAAAAAAAAAAAAACAACAACAACAACAACGCGCATGCGCTACGTTTGTTGAAGACCTGAAATCGGGAGTCCCCCACTTTTTTTTCCTCCCCGGACCGCTTCATAGAAGTCCGTAACGTTCGTAGACCGGCAACGGGGGAGGTTTGATGACGCGGCGGCACGAACACGATAAAAAAGATGCACTTTGGAGCATTTTGCAGATAAAACAATAAAAAGGAAGTCACATTTTGATGTCGCAACATCATCTGAAATGCGCCAACGTAACAAAGCTCGGCACAACAAATCCAAAGTTCACCGGAAATACCGATGTCAAGCTGTTGTCTCACCTCTGGCAATTTTAGCCCTTGCAAAGAAACTTTATTTATAAATATATATAAATAAATATATATGTTTGAAAGAGGACCAAATATGTTGGCCTTTGTGACGTTAAAACCTCAATTAAAATGAACACGAACAAACGAATCAATGAATCAAACTTTGAAACTTACACTTGAAAAAAAAACATCTTTTTTTTCCCGGCCGCCGTTTTGGCGCTATTTTGTTCAAATTCGCAATGAATTGTGGGTAATACACACAACAAGAAAAAGGGGCGGGGCATGGCGACGGCGCGCTTCGGACACCTGGGACGCCGTCCGCACGCGCGCCCGTCAACAGGAACGCACAATTGAGGGGCACGAGGTGCGAGCATTCGGCCTGACATCGTTCGCGTCGTTCGCGTCGTCGCGTCGTCGCGTCGTCGCGTCGTCGCTTGCGTCATCGGAATTGCAACAGAGCGTATCCGGCCACTTTTCAAAATAAAATCTTTTTGGGTCTCGGATAGCAAATCAACCGCAAGTTGTAAATTCTTTCAACTGCAATGATTGGCGAGCACCAGATGTGGACCTTCCGTCAATATCGGCGCGAAGTAAAGTCGGCGGATCCGTCAACGGCGGATGCAATATTTTGCTGACGGATCGAGAGTTGACCGATCTGAAGGCCGAGAAAGCGGAAATGTTTGTGAACGTTTGCCAACTTTTTGTTTGTCAAATGTTGCAAAAGGTTGCAAAGTTGTTCACAGGCAGTTTTCACTCGTCACGAACATCCTTTCTTGTCGCAAAGACCTTTTGAACATGTTCTCACAACTTTTGTGAACATCCTTTGACGAACTCTGACGAGAACCCGAATTTGTTCGCAAGCAGAGCTTAAGAGAACAACGGCGTTCATTTCATGTCACTTTTGATGTCTTTCTTGATTTAAAATGTCACTTCAATTTAAAAGAGAGGCCGCTTTTTTATTTTGTTCAAATGTAAAAAGTATTTCCTGTTTTGTAAGAATTTGAAAACAAAGCTGTCCATTTGCTTTATGTTTAAATGAAAAGAAAAACATTAAACATGTTGAAAATGAGAAAAGTTGTTTTAACAAACAAGCTTTTTCTTGCTAATTTTTTTTTTATTTTACTGCCGAAGAGTATCAGCTCCAAACATCGGTGATCAGCCTCTTTGCCCGCTAATAATCGGTATCAGTATCGGTATCGGTATCAGTATCGGTATCGGTATCGGCCCTGAAAAAAAAAACGGTCTAAAATGACTACAAATGAAATCAATGACCGAAACGACTGTTGTTGTTCACGTGAGTCGGCCGAGCTGCTCTCTTGCACACAAATATGCAAATCTATATTTACTCGCGTGTGCGTGTGTGCGTGCGCGTGCGTGTGCGTGTCTTCTGAAGGCCGCCCCCCCCCTGCAGATATATGCTAATGTTCGCACATGTTTGTACGACGCGGCTTCTGCTCGACCACGCGCTCGTTCGCGCCGCAATGTGTGTGCGCGCCTTCCATCTGAGTGCGCGTGAATCGGCGTTGCCGCTTTCCCGCCGTCATCTGCTCGTTACCAAGGAAGCGAGCGTGAGTCAAAGCCGCGGGAGGCGCCGATCGCCGGCCGCGGCGGCCGCGCCGGCTCCCGTCCGCATTCGCAATCAGCTGACTTTTGCGGCCATCGCGCGCCTCGGCGGGGGAGCCCAGCCGGCAGCACCGGCGTGGGATTAAAGGCCGGGACTTTTTGTGGGCGCCTCGGGCCAACGCCGCTCGTTTGGTAACGCGCCCTTTGAAGACTCTGACTCATCGGCCTTTTCGGAATCGCAAACGTTTGCTTCGTTGAAGGTGAAATCGACGAGAACCAAAATGAGCACTTTTAGTCGGTCGAAGGCTAATAAGGCTCAATCCCAATACAATTTTTTTGTGCAATTCATGAAAACTTGAATACAAATCGGTGGGTTGAAACCCACCTTGTGGTAGCGCATTTTGTGCACTCGGTTTGGAAAAAGTGTTGCTTTTGAATATTTGGATGGTATCGGTGCAAGTGAATGCTTTCAGTAATCGATTAATCAGCCCCCCCAAAAAAAGATCAATCGAATTAAAAATGTACATTTCCATCTTCAAACTGGACATGATTTCAAATCAACATTGCTCAAATGAATTATGATTCGGTTCCTTGCTTGTTGGCCCTGGTTGCTCTCTTATACTCTGCTGCCACCCGCTGGTCGTTTTAGTAATAACAAGCATTATTACTAGGCAAGGGGCAAGTTTACTCGTTTGTCCACGTGAGGACGTGCGGGGTCGAGTTTGCAAACGTTTCTCACGCGCGTCTTAGCGGGCGGGCTCCATCCATTCCGCTGGGTTCGATGTTCTCGTAGTCATCGCAAGGTACGAGATTCGGCGGAACCTCATCGAATCTCGCCAAAGCCGCGCGGACGTGAGCCGAGCAACGCGTTCTTCTTCACGTTGTAAGTGACTTTCAAGTTTGATGATTTGGTGGGCAACATCCGGAACGTCCAAACGGGTTTTAGGATCCGACTGAAGCTTAATAGACGTGAGAAAAAAAAAAAAAGAACTTGCTGCTAAGCCCATTAGCTTTGAAATGAAATGAGTCTCTTTCCTCCTTTTTTGCTTTTCAGAAACGGCTTGGGGACACGCGCGCTAAGCCTCCCGCGCACGCACACGCACGCACGCACGCACGCACGCTCGCTCGCTCGCACGCACGCACGCTCGCACGCACGCGGACGCCATGCAGGAGCGCGAGGCCAGCGTGTGCCAGCTGCAGCCCAACATCATCTCGGTGCGCCTCTTCAAGAGGAAAGTGGGCGGGCTGGGCTTCCTGGTCAAGCAGAGGGTCTCCAAGCCGCCCGTCATCGTGTCGGACCTGATCCGGGGCGGGGCGGCCGAGGAGTGCGGCCTGGTCCAGGTGGGCGACATCGTGCTGGCCGTCAACAACAAGCCGCTGGTGGAGCTGAGCTACGAACGCGCCCTGGAGACGCTGAAGAACGTGTCGCCCGAGAGCCACGCCGTGCTGATCCTGCGCGGGCCCGAGGGCTTCACCACCCACCTGGAGACCACCCTGTCGGGGGACGGCCGCCCCCGCACCGTGCGGGTCACCCGGCCCGCCGCCTTCCCGCCCTCCAAGTCCTACGAGAACTGCTCGCCTCAGCTGAGGGCCATCGAGAACCTCTCGTCGCCGTCCATCGCGCTGCTGGCCGGCCAGGAGCCGCTGCTGCTGAGGGAGGGGGGCCGCGGCGGGGGCGTGGGCGGGGGGGGCGGGGGGCTCTTCTGCAACGGCCTGGAGGAGAACAACGAGCTGCTGAAGGAGATCGAACCCGTGCTACGCCTCATTCGCAACGCCAAGAAGGAGATCAACGGCGAGGGTCAGCGGAACGTGGCACGGAGGGACGCCGCCGTCCAAGTGGCCGGGTAAGTCTCGCCTCCTCAGACCGCCGCCGTTGCTCGAGGTCAGTCGCATGTCGCCTGCTGGGAAACTCAAAGGAATCAGTAATGTCGCTAATTACTTGTAAACGCGTTTTTTTTTTAAGCGTGTGACGTTCCCCTGACGAAATGGTAGTCATTACAAAAACGGCGAGCGGCAGAGTATAAGAGATCAACCATGCAGGTAAATGTTGCAAAAAGGCTCTTTTCCTCAGCGATTTGTGAAAAACGATGAAACTTGGCTATATTCAAATGCTAATTGCTGCAAAACGGAAACAGATAGAAAGATGCTTCTTTTTTTTTCTGATGAACGAAGAGACTCTAATCTTTTGGTGGGTTCCGTGTTTTGAAACACAACATTGTGTGGGCCTTACGAAATCAGTCCAAATCCAGTAAAACAGCCGGGAGTGAAGGGGATTGCTTCAGTGAAAATGGCTGCCAGTCAATGAGTTAATAGAGCTCGTCTGAACTTTTGGGATTTTTTGTCATTTGAAGGACAAACAATCGGAAATAAACAAGTTCAAACGAAATGTCAACAAATAAAATGCTCACATTTTTTAGAGACGACAGTTGAGTTGGGTTGGGTTGGCCTTGGGCGTATTCAGGGCCCCGATGATGATGATGATGATGATGATGATGATGATGATGATGATGCATGTGATCGTCAACCGCCGTTGGGGAGGCGACCACGAGCAATTAGCGGCAAACAGCGAGACAAGCGGCGCCAAATGCCGACGAACCACAATCACGTCACCTTTTGTCCATTTAATGATGATGACGATGACGATGACGATGACGATGACGATGACGATGACGATGACGATGACGATGACGATGACGATGACGATGACGATGACGATGACGATGACGATGACGATGGCTATGACTATGACGGTGACGGTGACGGTGACGGTGACGGTGACGGTGACTGTGACTGTGGCGGTGGCGGTGGCGATGGCGATTCCAGCGCCGCAGCATTTCCGAGTCTGTCTTCCTGCTTATCGGACGGCGTCCATTGCGCTCATTCGAGCGAGCCATTGAAATCCAATTGAGGCCAGTCGTCCGTCCCCCCCCCGATCAATATCTCCTTCTTGATCCGTCCACGCACGTCGGCTTCTCATCCGGAAATTCCCTTTGGAGGATTTTTGGCCTTCCTCGCAGAAGGCGACCCTCCGGGTCTTCTTAGCTCGCTTGCCTCCCGCGCGCACTTTGAAACGCATTTCAAGCCTGGGATTGATCTGGAAAACATTCGCCGATTGCGCTAATGGCGGCCGTTCGTTCAATCGCGCCTCGTTGAAGGCTCGCCGGGTTCGAGTGCTTTCCTAAACGGGAGCTGACACTCCTGCTGCTTCCAATGAAGAAAGTCGACAGACTTTTCTTTCTACTATTTTCTTCCTCTCAAAGATGGCGGCAGGCTGCTTTCTGCCTTTTTCGCTATTGTTGCTCGAACCAAATCAGGACAACTTTAATTGAAAAGACCAAATAAAGCACGCAGCAAAAATGCTTTAAAGAAAAGGAAAACGCTTTTTTTTGTAGTTGAACAAAGTCGAAGGCGGCGCCGTCCGCAAACCGCTGATGGTTGGTCAAACCAAATGTTATAAACTCGCTGCTGGCTGACACGACGGAGCGAAAAAGTGCTTTGGCGCTCACAGTCAGGTCAACCAATCAGATGGCTTGCTGCCCGCTAGCCACGGTTGGCAGGTGGCCAACGTCAAAGCCCGTCCATTGTGATCATCTGGAAAACCTTCGGGAAAAATAAACTTCGATGCCGTTCATTTTCATGAATTAAAAAAAGCAACTAGAAAAATGTCCGCGGAAATTTTGAATGGGCCTGCTGACTCTTTTCAATGAGCTGAACAGTTTAAAATTCAAACCATTGAAATCGCTCAAGAAATGTTGAAGTTAACCGTAATCAAGATCAGATAAAAGTATCTTGCTGCCCCTTCAAGAACGCACACACATTTATTTGATCAACTTGAGTAACTTGTTGGGTGACGTCACGCACCAACATTCCATAGATTTTGTATCGGATAAGCACACCTCAAACAAAAGCCTCTCGCGACTTAACGGTTGAAGATGCAGATTCCAGAAATGGCTCGTTAGAAGGGCAAGGGTCAGTTTTTTAAATCGGATGAAAAATGACCAAATGAGAGCAGGTTGAAAACTTATGATTGATCGAAAATGAAGAGGGAAAGAACGGCGAAATTAACATTGAAAAGAGATCGAAATAGTGCGACTTCTCCTCGCTTAAAGTGAAAATAAAGGTACTAAATGACACCTTAGCCAAATGAACACTTTTGGCTACAAAATGTGCGACTTTGATGTCTCGTGAGCAAAGATTGTGGCCGTGGTGACGAGTTGAAGTGAAACTTTCGGAAATAGATTTTTTGGTTCCCGTCACTCAAGCCGATGCAAAAAAGGCGACTTTCACCCCTTCGCTCACTGTCTTTGAACCCGCACAGGGGGGAGAGCTTTCATTCCTTAATTTGTTTTTTGACACTGAGCTAAAGATGACAAAAATTCCAACAAAATGAGCTAATTTTTATATCAATCGGTTAACGTCTGCGCGCGCAGCGTGTCTTGGAAAAAAGCTGCTTGATTTGATGTGATCTCTTTCGGTTTCCCATTCATTCCTATGGGACTTTTTTGGGGGAGTTTTTTGGGAATAGCGTCGCCATGGTAACTGGGAATTCTTAGATGACGCCATTGCCATCGTCATCGTCATCGTCATCGTCATCATCATTAAATGGACAAAAGGTGACGTGATTGTGGTTCGTCGGCATTTGGCGCCGCTTGTCTCGCTGTTTGCCGCTAATTGCTCGTGGTCGCCTCACCAACGGCGGTTGACGATCACATTCATCATCATCATCATCATCATCATCATCATCATCATCGGGGCCCTGAATACGCTTAAGGCCAACCCAACCCAACTCAACTGTCGTCTCTAAAAAATGTGAGCATTTTATTTGTTGACATTTCGTTTGAACTTGTTTATTTCCGATTGTTTGTCCTTCAAATGACAAAAAATCGAGTCAGATCGAGCCGCATCGTTTGATACCTCATTTGTGCCGGTGCGATCTACGGTTCGGGCCGCATTCTTGCGGAAAAATCCGTGGAAGACACAGCAATTAATAATTGAAATTTCCATTACGCGCCCCGAACGAGCATCGCAAGCACGCCGCTGGCCGAGAATGCGGCGCGGCGCGATTAATGATGAACGGCGCGACTGCAAACGTCCCGACGAGGCGTCCAGCGACATTCTTGCTTGTCACGTGACATTCTTGCTTGTCACGTGACAACTGTTACTTTTGCTGCTTTGAAGAGCGCAGCGAGGAAAAGAACGAGCTGTGAAGAACCAGTTTGGTCATTATAGGTCTCGCCACACCCGAGATTTCCCGCAGCTCGCTCGCCGGTCCACGGTCCAAGGCTGCAAGCCACGCCCCATTGGCGTCCGCGTACTATTTAAGATGCGCGCGTTGACAACGGTGCGAGCTTCTCATCTTTCTCGCCGCAGCTGTCTCAGCTCTGCCCGCAAATTGTTGTCGCTTTGCCCAGCTTGCGCTCGGAGTTCATCAGTTTGGCACGGTAAGCGATGAAGCGCGTGATTTGCCGCGTTGTTTTGTTGCGGCGTTGGCGCCGGTTGAAGGAGAATTTCCAGTCGTTGAGTCGCGTCGAGATTTGCCGTCTTGGAAGGCTTGATGCAAAAGCGGCGCCGAGGATCGAGATGCGTTGTCTTCAAATGCTCCTCCTCGTGCTCTGTTCAGCAATGCACAAGAAGGAGTCATGCCGTTGTGACAGGACAGATGAACCCGGGGGGGGGGGGGGCTCGTCTGTCCCGTCACACCGTATGACCTTTAACCAACCAAGGCCAACTGTGGCAACTGCGTTTGTTTCTTCCAGAGCACATTTCAAGTACGCCGTCCCAAATTTGAACTGCGACGACACGTCCGATTGCCGCTGAGCCGATTCTCACGCTTAACGTGGCTTTCCCAAATGATCGGTGACGGATATTTGCCGGTTCTGCAACGCAGTCGCTTCGTGAGCCGACGTGAGTTTTTTTGCGCAATCTGCTCCTTGAAATCCTTTCCGGCGCTGTTTTGGAGCTTGCGACCCTTCGAACCGCGAGCGCCTTCTCGGAACTCGTCCCTCCGAGCGTCGTCGCGTGCGTTTGTTTACAAGTCTTGCCGGGATACGACAGAAGCAACTCTTGGTGGGATGGGCCAAATGCGAATCCAAAAAAATGACCCGCACGTCGACAAGGGCGGTTGCCAAGATGGAAAAACAAATATGTGATTCATAAATAATTATGAGTTGTGTTTAAGTTGTCTGACGAGGCTGACAAGGAAGTTGCCAGATGGAGAACGGATCGTCATACCTCTGCAGGGCGGAGTAGTTTTTTCTTGAGACGTTAATCAAGATTTGCCTCCAGCGCTCCGCGTTTGGCAATTTGTGAAAAGCCCGAACCCGCCGACGGCTGCAGGCAATTAGTACACCGCGACGTTGCTGAAGCACGTCGCGTGTATGGAGACAAAACTAACATCCTCCGCCTGCTGGCGAACGAAGGCGTGGCAGCGCGGGAAAGCGCAACGACCAACGTGAGAGCGGCCTCGAATGGTCGCATTTTCAATTCCGCGGTTGACGCGCGCGGCCGCTTTTTAGGGACACGTCGTCTATTATTCAAAATGATCCGGCAGCCGACTGTCATCGCGACTCAGCCGAATCCTCAACTTTTGCAAGTCGGCTCGACAAGGTCAGAACCCGTTTCGCGCGGCTGTCATGCGAAGACCCCCAAAACGTCTCATCGAGTCAATCGAGGCATCGACCTGAAAATGCAACGCGTTGAAGCGTTGCTCAAATTCAGACCCTGAAAGCTGTGAAATGTGTCGTCGGCGCTGGAAATTGGACCGGGACCGATCCCTTGCAATTGCACGCTGGGTACGATTCAGACCCGACTCTTCTTTTCTATTGGGAGAAGACGCATACAAAAGAATCCTTGCCTGAAAAGGAGCAAAAAAAAGGCTGCCAGTCGCAAGTGGTCAAAATTGGATCGGGACGAGAACTAAGTCTCAAATCCAGTCCTTGAATTTGGGAGGTTTCGGGTTCAAAGCGTCAGATCACCAACCAGCGCTGCAGAACCCTGATAGCGATCCTGATCATTTGATTCAGGTGTGTTGGAGGAGGGAAAGGTTGAAACCTGCAGGCCCTCGAGGACTCGGAAGATGAAATGTGCTCAAAAAGTCAAGAAGATCTTTCGATGAAACGGTTTCAAGACCGTCAAAGAGTTTGTTCAAAAATTGCAAAATCAATTCAAAACAGTTCACAAATCTCGGTGAATTGTACAAGTGAGAATGCAATTTGTTTTATTTTCCTAGAGGGCGCTCCTGAGCCATTTATTCAAAATTGCACAAGAAATCTCGACGGCACCAAAAGACTGTTTTTGTGACAAATGCCTCCAAATTTTCTTGGCTCGCGCTGATTTGTGCAAGCGCAAGAATGCCACATTTGAAGCCCCGCCCCCGTCACGTCGTATTTTGAAAACCACCATTTTTTTTTCTACGATGTTGTCCCGAGAATTGCGATGCCACGGCCCAAGTTTCACGTCAATCGGGCTCCCCGTCTCGGACAAAGGGGCAAAACGTACGACCCCGGCCGGCAAACCAGCACAAATGGGCCAAAATTCGGACCTTTGAGCGCTCACTTGACGTTCGTTTTAGGGAACGCGTCGTCCAATGTTTTTTCTTCATTTTGGGGTCTCCCAATTTCCGTAGCTGTCGGTCCGACGTTTGACCTCAACAGGGGGCGCTACAAGCCTCTTTTTTTTTTGGTACTCATAAATGGCAACTTTAAAATAGCCATTTTTTTGCCAGGTGTGTGCAAAGTTTGCCGACTTTTCGTTCATGTTTAATTCCTCAAAAAGACGATTCTTTGAGGAAAAGAATATCGAATAACAATTCATCCAAAAAAAAAAAAAAAACATAGCGAGGGCAGTCGCTGGTCAGGCCTTCACAAAATCATCATTCAAAAAAGGTTCAAAGGTCAAACGAAGTTGACCTGCAAGGGTTATCCAGCCCTGACCTCTGACCCAGCCCATCCATGTTCCCGTGTTGCAGGGACCTCGGCGTGGGAAACGGAACTTCGGGCCCGCTTTCGTCGGAAAGAAGCAGGAGGCGGGACAACATGCAGGTGGCGCTGCACAACATCGAGGCTGAGCAGGTAAAAAGCAAAAAGACACCTGCTCGTGCTGGCCGAGCACGTTTGTCAACGGGGAGGCTCGGAAGAGGATCTCGGACAGGTTTGAATCCTCATTTGTGCTTTTAGGAAGCGAGAGGGCTATTTTTGTGTCCTCTGAAAAAAGGCAAAATAAAACATTGGCTCTCCATCCAATCATTTTATCACCTCGACCCCCCCCCCTCCCCCCTCCCCCCTCCCCCTCCTCCTCCCCCGCACCCTAGATTCAGATCCTTCCGGGCAACAAGCCGTTGCCACGGCGGCAACGTTAAATCCGGATTACGCGATGGTGTCCTAATCTGCACGTGCTCCGTGTTGATCCTCGAAATACTCCCACGGGGCAAAATGGAGGTGCCCCCTTTTGAGGCTGTTGGCATCCCTCGAATTAGAGGGGGGGGGGGGGGGGGGGGGTCGCGTGAGAAGTCATACAGGAAATGTTATTCTTGGCGTGAGTGACTAAATTGTAGCAAAATTTGAAATCGAATCACTTGAGTTTGAGTATATTGCTTTGAAAATAAAGTACTCAACTAAGTATTTTGCTGAAAATATTTTGATTTATAATTGCCAATAAAAGAGTTATTTTACTTTTACAATCTTTAACCAGGTTTAAAAAAAATAATGATAATAATCTTGACCCTTACAATTTATTTTTTAAGGTTGATAGGAAAAAATTCATCATAATTTTAATTAGAATTTTTTTTTAATGCATTCATTCCTGAAAATACATTTTAATTGCAAATGATTGTCCTTTATTTATTATTTTGTTTGCTTTTAGAACATATTTGTAAAATGTATTTGATAGTGAAACAATTATTTTTCATTAATTATTCTCATTCATTGAGTAATTAAAAAATCAACAAAAGAACAAAAATGGCATTAACATTCATATTTGACTTATTTTAGAATGTAGGCTACATATGACATTTTTAAGATAATTATATGTTTTCAGTTGAGTTAATTTAACAAATAAAATGTAAACATTGCTATCAGTGATTGCGATTCAAAATGACATTTGATGTCATTCAATCTGAAAGTGATTCATTTGAAAATCATTTAAATCAATAATAAACACATAAAAAAAGGTTTGAAAATGTTTGTTTTTTCAAAATAACATTTAAACTTGGGAGTCAGAATCCAGTGCCATCGCGTGGAAAAAAATATGCGCGTGCGTGAGCGTGTGCGAGTTCACATACGCGACAGGAAGTTGCATCACACATGAGCGTTTAATTTGATCAAGCCTGCCGCGGTGGCAAATGTGTTCATCCAAGGCTTGCATCCTCGCACTCTACTGCCGGATTAGCCACGCATGCCCCCCCCCACTCCCCCCCCCCCCCCCCTCCAGCCGCCCTCCTGCATAATGTAGCATTTGCAGAAGGTTCCGTGGCTTGGGATGCAGACGCAGACAGATTGCTCGCTGACGTCCATTAAAAGTGCACGCCGAGCCTTTGCTCGCCGTGGCGGCCGTGCGCGCGCGCGCGCGCGCGTGTGGGACCCGTCCCACCCAATCTTTTACGCTTTACTTTCCCGGGCTGCCACGCGCGCTCGTCCTCATTTGCATTTATTTTTATTTTATTTTGGTAGAAGCCGTCCCCGGAAGTTTCACTTGTTGACGCATGAAGAACAGCGCGCATAAATAAAACATGTTCACTGTCACGTGTCACTTTGTCATTTTGATTTGACATTCAAATCAAATGCATTGCTTTTGTGCAAATAGGGAAGCGTCCGTATTTTGTCGTGTGCATTTGTATATGTATTAGTGGCGTCAAAGTTAAAGTGTTAACTCATTGATTAATCTAAATAAAAAAATGATCGCATTAATCAGCCAGATGAACTCAATGTCTTAAAGTAAAGCATTTCATAAATGTTGACATTCAGAATATTTGCTCGTGTCAAACGATTGGGGGCGTTTGTTTTTTTCATTTGAAATGATGATTAGAAAAAGCTGCGGTTCCGCGCGTGTGCAGTGGATGAAAACAATTTCAAGACGCACAACAGGCGCTCTTCAAATTGGGCGGGCAAAAAAATGTCATCGTTTGACAGCTCTAATATGTTTACGGAAAGATTTTCCAAGAAGCGAAGTGTGAGGTTTGCGCGGGCTTGACTTTGCGCGATTGATTCCGCCGATGCTAAACGGCGAGCTTGAGATCAATCGATAGCCATCCGAAAGGTTAGCCGCCATTAGCGGCCGATTGTGTTCATCGCGGGGCTTTCCGATGCAAAGGAGAAGTCGATGTGGCAAAAAGTCTCCCGCCGTGCACTTCATCATCTGGAGTCGGGCGCCGCCGCCAATCCATTTCAATCGACGTGGCGTCCTCGCTGATGTGAAGTGATTACACTCGCAACATGCTTGGATTTGACATTTTCAAACGCCGACCGATCTTTCCAGACCCACAAGAAGGTTGACGTTGACCATGCGGGAAGAACGTTAGCATAGCGTTAGCATTAACAGCTAGCCTTCCCGTTCTTTAGTAATGCACAATGTTTGTCCGGTAGAACTCGGTGCTGCCCAGGTCGTGCTGTGGCACAATGCGGTACTACACTGAAGGCACGCAACGGGAAGCGACATAAAAACGAGGGTTTAAAAATCCACCATGAAGCGAGGGAACACTCTACAAATGGAAAAATGCAAGCTTTCGTGGCAGGGGGGGGGGGGGGCGTCTTGGGGCGGGGGGGCGTCTTGGGGGGGTTGTAAGCATGAAATGATGCCAGATGTCTTCTTTCAGGCCACCGCCCCGAGCAAGATGTCGCCCACCAAAACGCTACAGAACGGAAGCCCCTCCAAGTGCCCCCGCTTCCTCAAGATCAAGAACTGGGAGAGCGGAAGCGTCTTGAACGACACGCTCCACCACAGCGCCAGCAAGGTGAGACCAGGCCATCGTTGATTTGGCGTCGCGATACCTTAGAAATCCAAATCTTCTCTTGGCATATATATAAATACATAAAGTCATATAATATGTAGTGGGGAGGGCCGCATTTATTTGAGGGGGGTCCGCAGCCCAGCCCGTAAGCCACACGTTGGGACGCGCTCGGCCCGTGACGGAAAGCGACAGGCGGGCCGAAAAACATCTGCGCGGCGTCGGAATGAAAATCTGCTTTGAGTCCTGTTGAGTCTCGTGACGCAAACTTAATGAAATCAAGTATTGAACAGACACGCCGCTTTCGAGCGGCGGCCTCCAAACCGGGTGCGAGGCGGCTGACGACCAGCGCCGCTATTGACAGTTGCCGTCAGTTACCAGGCAACCAGGAAGTTGCCGCGCGGAGCCGCCTCGCGATTGGATGACGCCGCCCGCCCGGCCGGCTCTCGGTAAGCCGCCAAGTGGCGAGCGGCGGGCTGCTTTATTAGCGTAGCGCATTTGCTCGCCGTCCGTCTTCTGCCGCCAAAAGGGTCAGGCCTCAACGCCCCCAATTGGCTTTTTATTTTTAACGCTCCCTCATCTATTTTCTCATCTGCTGTTTCCGCCGCCACCTCTCACGCGCCTCGCTCGGCCCGCTCTAATCTTCCGCCTTTAATACCGTCTATCCTTTTATTTTTAGCCGCGTGCTCTCGCGCCATCTCCGCTTTTAACTTTGTGCCTCTTTCGACACATCAACTGGAATCCAAGCGCTTCTCACTAACGTTGAATGTAGTGATCCGGTCGGTTTAGGCGTGGAAGCCCGGCCAAAACCCAGTTTGTGAAGCACTGTCATGACAAACAGATCCCTGTAGATGGCACCATTTCATCGCTTTTGGATTTCAGGTCAGCTCAGCTTTTGAAATGAAGATAACGATTTGGAGGTCAATCTTGTGGAAGTAAAAAGGTTCAACTTGACTATATTTAATGTTCCAAAAGCATTCCAACAAACATTTCATGTTTTTATTCAAATTGACAAAGTCAACCATTTTAATTGTCTGTCGATGAGATGTTTTATAGCAATTTTTTAAAAATACTTTTTCACTCTTAAAATGGGTCATTTTGACCTGGAGTGTATAACATTACATAAACATGATGTGAAGTTGTGTAGCCCCCCCCCCAAAAAAACCTACGTTGTGTCCGCTTGACCCCGTTAGTAGATGCTCAAAGTTCCAAAAACATCCAGAGAAACATTTGTATAACTTTATTGTCTGTCTGTGACAAGTTTGTTATCAAAAAACGAATATTTGTGCTTTGACGTCAAGTGGGCCATTTTGACCCACAACATAACAACTTGAGGCCATGAAATACCGTCCCACAACATAACAACTCGAGGCCATGAAATACCGTGCAGATGCATCAAAATACTAAACTGTAGTCAGAAAATAGTCAAACACAACACGACATTGTGTCCACAAACGCGGTACAGCTCGAGGAAATACAAAATTGTGACCACGAAATGGATTTAACACGCAAATGTAATAAGCAACTGTCGTCACGGAAACGCGTCGGCCCGTCACGTGCACAGATTGAACACGAAACGCTGAAGCGACTGACAACAAGTTGAACTATGTTGGTGTCATTCTCGGCATGTTTTCCTTCCTCGGTGCGATTTTGGCGGTTTTATGGTTTGATGTGTCACAAAAGCAAGAAGCAAGTCGCTCGTTCCGCTTGCGAGAAGTTCGCTTTCTCCACTTTTTGCCCCGAAACGGACCTTTCTGGTCAAAGCCACCATTTTGTGCTGCTAATTATTCAAGGAAAAAAATCCATAACAAAGCGGTGAAAAAGTTCCCAGATGATCATTTTTTGCGCGTCTGCAAATATGAGTCAGAGCTGCCGGAAATCGGATTCCCGCATCCGCTCAATTTCCTTGTGGTGTTTGGCCAAGGGTTTATTTTGGCCTCCGCTGCCAGCGCGTCGGGTCGGCGGCGCGTCCTTCCCTCGGACGAGCCAAGTTTGGACTGACACCGGAGCGGCGGCGGCGGCGGCGGCGGCGGCGGCGGCCGTCATGGTCTGGCGTAACGAGGCTAAATGACAGCCGGCGTTGGAATCATCCGAGCGGACTCTCTTCGCGCGGCTTCCTCCTTCGTCTCGCTCTGGATTTTGCACGCTTCGTTCTGCCGCGGCGCATTCGTGACTCACCGCCTCGCCATCGCATGTCGGCCATCTCGCACAAAGTCGCCGTAAGCCCCTCGGGGCGTTCGCCGGCATCGGCGTCAATTTCAAAAGGGCCTTTTATTGGAATTGAGTCGAACAGCTTGATTTCTTTCTCACTCGGCGCCGTGAAATTTGGTCCGTTTGTCTGCCGTGAATAGACCCACAAAAAAAGGCTTAAGTCATGCGAGCAACTCCGCAGGCACAGGAAGTCGGCCATTTTGCTTGGAAGCAACCGTGTCCCCAAAATGCTCTTAGTAGAACCCCGTTGGATTATTTTTTTTTAAATCAGGCCCTTTGGCCAGTCGGACTTGGCAATAATGTTCATTTGGTCTAAAACGAGACGAGACTAAACCTTCATTAATAAACTTTTGCATTGCGAGACAAAAATGTACTTCACTTCACAAAAACTGGACTAAAATGGAGGGACATTTTAGTACATGAATAAAAAAGGAGACAAAAATGCTATGATTTTGTCAAATCTCGTTGGTCTCTGCTCAATTGTGACTGTGACGCTGTCATGTGACACAGTGACACGCCCCCTTTCACATCCGCAGCTAGCGAGTGCAACGTTCACAAACGCGTGGGACGGACAAGAGGTGGGTTCACGCTGAAAGGTTAAATGATAAATAAATCAATCAACAAAGGACGACCACGAGCTAATGCGGCTAACTTCCGAGCTCGTAGCCACTTGTTGATAAACCGTAATTGTGGGAAATTGTTTTTCATCAAAAAGATGAGAAGAAATTTGATGTGAAATAGTTTCAGATCCGAAATGTTCAACATAATCTGCTGACAAAACGAAATACATAAAATAATTGTCCTGACCAAAAACGACACTTTTTGTTGACTAAAACGAGATGAATGAAATGTTTTCTTGGACTAAAATGTGAGATTTTTAGTCAACTAAAAATGGACTCAATAAAAAACAGGGACGAGGTTGACAAACAAGAATGATCCAAACTGGACTCAATTTAAAAATGGCGGATCAAATGAACGCTACTTGGCAATATGACATTTGGTGGGCTTCTCTGAGATGAGGAGACGGACAGAAAATGTCCAAAAGTGGCGCCTGGAACCCCACAGGAAGCGAACGCGGCGTTCGCTTGCGTATGAAATGAAGCTGCTCGCCTTTCCCGGACCGCGTCACCGACTTGCCGAATTTCCAAGCAGCCGCCGTCAACTTCGGCTTTCCAGGCGCCGCGTAGCGTTTTGATTCTTCTCCGTCTGCTTCCAGATGCCCACCTGCGGTGAGAACGTGTGTCAGGGTTCCATCATGATCCCCAACATGCACGCCCGCAAGCAGGACGAAGTGCGGCCCAAAGAGGAGCTCCTCACCTTGGCCACAGATTTCATCGACCAGTACTACACTTCCATCAAAAGGCAAGACGCCATAAATCCCGTCGCGGCGCTGAGGAAGGAGTCGGCAGCTCCCGGCGGCGTCCGCGCACTCGCAGCCGTTGGTTGAATAAGGATTCTTAGGGAGCGCCACAGGGGTCAAATCCAGGTCCAGAACAGTTTGCTGCGGTGCCTCATTTTTCCGCACAAGCAAACCAGTTTTGGCTTCCGAGGGAGGAGTCTCACGTAATCGTACGCCGTCGCTCAAAAACGCAGAACAGACTCTCGGTACGTAAAAAAAAAAAAAAAAAAAAAAAAGGCATCAAGATTAGTTAGCTGTATCATCAAATTTTCAGTTTTGACCCGTTTCGAAGCTGATTCTGGGCCTGGACAAAAGGGTCGCAAAGAAGACCTTCACCAGCAGTTCGAATGGTCGCCGACAATTTGAAAGACTATTCAAACTGTTGACGAACATTTGCCAAACGAACCCTGAGGAGAAATCAACATTCGCTGCCCTCTCAAACGTTGGCCTCTCAGTGGGATGCGGGTTTTAGAAAACACAAGAAAAACTGGGACGGCCCGTTTGTCTTTGTGTGACATCGTAACGAGTATCTGTTCAAAATGTCCGTTTTTTTCTTAGGGGGATTTTCATCATCAATCTGATCCATTTTGCAACGTTTGCTTTTCGAGTTGAATCCGGATCGGAACCCATTTTGTCAGCAGTGTGAACGCGACACGAAAAACTGCATCTCTTTCAAAGGTTTTCGTGCAAGGAATGTTTTGTTGATTGTCTTGTGAACTTTTCAGGACGCCGAATGATGAAATCGAGTAAGTCCGGCCCGCTCTCCATTTTCCTCGATTCGCCACTAAACGGGGCTTTCTGTAAATGACTCGCTACGGGGTTCTAACTGGATGAAACCTTTTGCCTCGGCATTGACCCGACAACTTTCAAACACGAAAATCATCAAGACTTTGAAATTGGGCGGAAATTTAAGTGTTGATTTCTTTTCACCCTGGATTGAGAATCTTGACGATTTCGATGGGGTTTGTGCGCACGTTTTCACGCCACCCGGGTTCCCCCCTTTTGCGCGCAGGCACAGCGCAAAGGCTCACGCGGACCGGCTGGAGGAGGTGACCAAGGAGATCGAGGCCTCGGGGACGTACCAGCTCAAGGACACGGAGCTCATCTACGGGGCCAAGCACGCCTGGAGGAACGCCGCCCGCTGCGTGGGGAGGATCCAGTGGTCCAAACTGCAGGTGACGTCAAACCATCGGCTTTCATCTCCCAAACGATTGGGCTTCCTCAATAGGGTTGAAGTCAGGGGGGATGGCGCCGGGCACGCCTTGACTTTCTTCTCGTCGCCGTCCAAATGATCAAGCAAATTGTCACCGTCGGGTGCAATACGCCCAAATATGGTCAATTTCGGATATTTCAACAAACAGATGCTCCTTTTTTTTAATCCAATTTATTATCCAATGTACAATGTTGAGAATAGCTCGAACGAATCTACGAACTTTGTTGGGCAATCAGTAGTGATGGCAAAATGAAGCTTCATGAAGCATTTGCGATATTTTTCGACTCCTCTAGATGGTGCTCTTGGTTTAAAGATAAAGACAAGTGCAATGAAAATGGATTACATTTGCATTGCATCTTTGAATCATGAGTGCCATCTAGAGGAGTCAAAAAGTATCGCAAATGCTTCATGAAGCTTCATTTTGCCATCACTAGCAATCAGTCTCTTTTTGCGGGAGCCGTTGAGCGTTACGTTTCCTCAAGTTTGAAAGTCGGGAAGTTCTTTTTCTTGACAGTGAGACCAAATGGATCATTTGCGGATCGTACGTTCCAATTTGTTCGACGTTGAACAATCTTTATCTTTTTCATATTTAGGAAATATGACTTTATTGTATTTCACTGTGGTTGCAATCTGTATTATTAAATGTGCAGGGCCGAAAGTACTCCGGCACGGTGCCGGATTTCCGGCGTCAGAGCCGCTGGCGCACATCCAGCGAAGTCAAGTTATAAATATATAGAAACGCCGCCAATGCGGAGAGAAGGCCGACTTCAAAATAAACTTTCCCACACGACGAATCGGTACATTGGACGCCGCATCGCGGCTCCGCTGAAGAATAGCATCCTTAAAAAAAAAAGAAGAGAGAACTCGCCTGAAAAACGGAAGTACGGTATCCAAGTTACTTGCTATCACTGTCCTAAAGGGACTTCCCCCCCCCCCCTTTTTTTTTTATTTTGCAGGTTTTCGACGCAAGAGACTGCACAACAGCTCACGGAATGTACAACTACATTTGCAACCACATCAAATATGCCACCAACAAGGGCAACCTGAGGTAAACAAAAAGCAAATCTAAGCAAGCGGCCATCTTGCCCCAGCCAGCGTCCGTCCGTCCGCCCGTCCGTCCGTCCGTCCGTCGGCGGCTCTCGTAATCACATGTGACATTTCATCTCCACTCGACGGCGTCACACTCGTTAACCGTGGCCCGACCTTCGGGAAGGCGCGACTCGGCGCCGCATCTCCAATTCGCACGGCGACAAACGAGCAACGAGCTGAACTTGAGAGGATTTGTTTTGTTTTGATCGTCTGCTCCTTGTCAGAGGAGTTTTTCTTATTCATCGGTCTCAATAAACAAGCTCAATGTAGCACAAGATTGCTTGGCTGGAAATGAAGCGTCCTGGTTGGTTGACGAACGGCCGAGGGCGATTGGCTCAACCCGAACGACCCGACGGGCCCACTTTTTTAATCACGTCATATAATAATAGTCTTCCGGCTGAATGCTAACAATATGAAATGCTATAAACGGGTTGATGTCATTAGCATAGATGGCGGAACTGACGCAAAACAAATGCTACATCATCATTAAACATTTTAAATCCAAATTGTTCAACAACATCGTGTCATAACCAAAGTCTGCTAGCTTAATGCTAACATATAGTTCATTTCTCCATAGAGAAGCTAACAGAAATGAGCATAAGCCACAAAACTGACACAAAAACAAAAGAGAATTCAACATTCTATGTTTTTAACTGAAACAATTCTCTCCCATTCCATAATAACCAAAGGACGCTAGCTTAATGCTAACATGTAATGCAAAACTCCGTACGCGTGCTAATGGAAATGAGCAAAGATTAAAAGTAAAAAAAAACTCACACACAAACAAAAGATCATTCAACATTGTTATCATATCGGTCGGGGTTAAAATATCAACTAGCTTAATGCTAACGTACGATACGAAACGCCATAGACGAGCTGACAATTGTAAACCTTGAAACAAGCGCTGCTTTAAAACACGCATGGAGCAGCAATGCATAGAAACCCGACATCCGAGAAAAGCTGCCGATTTGTCCTTTTTTTGTGTGTGTGACATCGCAGGTCGGCCATTACCATCTTCCCTCAGAGGACGGACGGCAAGCGCGACTACCGCGTGTGGAACAATCAGCTCATCCGCTACGCCGGCTACAAGCAGCCCGACGGGAGCGTCCTGGGAGATCCCGCCAACGTGGAATTCACCGAGGTGTGCGCTCACTTGCCAATTGTTGAACCCGTTCTTACACCTTGATCGATTTTTCAGATTATATATGAAAATGCTCCACTGTTGTAGTCATTCGGGAGTCGGGAATGAGTGAATGACCCCCAACTCGCCGATCGCTACAAAGTGTTGCCTTGACATATGAGTGAAGGTCTGCTTAGCTTAATGCTAACAAACAATGCAAACTGCCATTGACAGGCTAATAAATGGTGGCTTTTACTAACCTCACTGGCATATATTCTTGATCCCCTGTGAAGAGCTGCGTTTGTGCCTCCGTTTGTGTTATACTGCCCCCTGATGGCTAAAGTGCACACAACAGGAGGAGCAGCACAACGTCTATTGAATCGAAGCAAAAAAAATGCGGCAGGCTTTTCTTTTCCGTGCTCAATTATCATTTAAAACGACCCCCGCCGCCATTTTTTGTTCTATTCCAATCCATTTCTAATGTTTGTGTATCGCACGCGGAATTTGTCATCTCGGTGGCTTTTGCTGCATTTGTTGGGATGCGAGAACAGATTGCGTTTTTTGTTTTGCTTTGCGGCTGCGCCGGTCAGATTTGCACGCAGCTGGGCTGGAAGGCGCCCAAAGGTCGCTTCGACGTGTTGCCCCTCCTCCTGCAGGCCAACGGCAACGACCCCGAACTCTTTGAGATGCACGAAGACCTGGTCCTGGAGGTCCCCATCACGCACCCCAAGTGAGTCGCACCACGTCATCAAAACACCGACTACGTTTACATGCAGTCGATAATTGTGTTTCCTATTGTGCGAGACGGTCCGCGTTTCTAAGCACGCCATTTTTGACGGGATTATTTGGAGTCATCCCAAATTGTGCAACGGCAGCCGATTGCGCGCCAGCGGCTCGGCGAGCGGACGTCG
This sequence comes from Leptonotus elevatus, assembly GCF_054856555.1. Taxonomy (NCBI): domain Eukaryota; kingdom Metazoa; phylum Chordata; class Actinopteri; order Syngnathiformes; family Syngnathidae; genus Leptonotus; species Leptonotus elevatus. The sequence goes on from NC_141243.1 coordinate 647,384, forward strand.
GCCTCCCGGCGGAGGAGGACGGACGCCCAAAGTGGCTCGTTTGCACTAATGCTTCTCTTGGCTGCCGACTCGCGTTTGCCAGTTGGGGAACGGATTTTTACAGGTGGGCGGGGTCGTCCGTTAAAGCCGATTGAAGCGCCCCCAAATGCGCCCAACACTTTTTGCAGGTTATGCTTTCGAAGGCTTGTGTATTAATTATCGTCAGCGCTCGTATTAGTTTAGAATCGATTATTCAATCGATTCATCGACTAATTTGGATTCATTTTATTTTGCATTCGCGTGTATTACAAAAGCATTTTCTCTGATTAATGTTTCTTAACCAGTGACTGGTGGTTATTTTCGCACTTCATATTCGTATAGCGATGAAAAAAGGGGGAAATGATTGGCTCGTTGTTTTTCTAAAGTAAAAGCAGATGTTTGCAAATATCTTATTTTGGTTAAACGCAGAAGAAGGACGACAGAAATCAGTCAACAATTACTGTTGATGTGCTGAAATCAAAAGATTTGGATCATTTGACATGAAAAAATGGCTCCAAATGACGACTCGATGATTCAAATAGTTGTCGACTCGTTTATTATTTGCCAATTATTCGATTCATTTTCACATTACAATTGTGAGAATGTTCTAAACGTTGTGTTCAACCTTGTCATTGTTTTTGAAATGCAATGTTGTGGTTTCGGGTGCCTTGTCGCGGTCTTGGTTTCGACTCGTCCTCGACTCCCAAAAGTCTGGTTTTGGCCTCGTCCCGGTCTCAGGCGAGTCTCGGTCTCTTGCTGGCAAAGTCGCGAGCGTCTTTTGTCCGTTAAATGTCCTTCGGTTCCCACGTCGGTGACGTTGACTTTGGACCGTTTTCCATCCCGCTCCCGCTGTGCCCAGGTACGAGTGGTTCAAGGAGCTGGACCTGAAGTGGTACAGCCTGCCCGCAGTCTCCAACATGCTGCTGGAGATCGGAGGCCTGGAGTTCACCGGCTGTCCCTTCAGCGGCTGGTACATGGGCACCGAGATCGGCGTCAGGGACTTCTGCGACACCTCCCGTTACAACATCCTGGAGGTGGACAACTTCTGTCGCCGTTTTCAATCATGGAAACGATGACGTGATAACCCGCCGCCGTCGTATCTGTCCACAGGAAGTCGCCAAAAAGATGTCTTTGGACACCAGGAAGACGTCTTCCTTGTGGAAAGACCAAGCCCTGGTGGAGATCAACATCGCCGTACTCTACAGTTTTCAGGTGCCTCCTCCTTCCGTCTCACTTCAATGATGCAGCAGTTTGTTGCGAGTGAGCGGCTTGATGACGTTTTGGGGATGTCGGGAATGGTTGCAACGTTTTCGCTCGCTCACGCGGCTTCGAGTATCGGCCGATAGCGAAGTGCCGCGATATCAGCGCTGATCGGACAATCGTAACTTATTTTAAGAGCTCGTGTTGTGCCAAACCAGACCAGTAGAGAGTATCGAGATGAGAGAGTATCGAGACCAAGACGGGAGCAAGAATTCTGGAGGTCATGACCGACACAATAGCAAGACTGTACTAAAAAAGAACCAAAAACTAATTTGGGTCTGTTGTTTTTGAAATAGTAATGTCGGAGCCCCGTGTTTGATTTGTTTTTTTTTACCTCCAACCACTAGGGGGCAATGTGTTTCGGTTTGTTTACCTGAGCCATGGGCAGGTGGCCAGGTAATACTTAAGTGGGGTTCCACGAGCCGACAGGCGTTACTGATTGGGGAAGCAAACCATTTTCAACAGGTGCGATGTTGTATTCGGAGCGAGTTGTGATTTTATGAATTAAGAATTAAACGTCAACCGTCATTCCAATCAAGAGAGAGTTCCGTGAGTTGTTGTTTTTTTTTGCCTTTTTATACATGAAATTAAAATCAAACTACAATCAGTAGCCACAAGTGTATCGAATAAGTTCTGGTGGCCCGTCCCCTACAAGTACACGAAACATGAGTACAGAAACAACTCCAAAACCTCGAACCCTGACCCCAAAACAGGCTACAGTTTTCTGTGGACCTCCCCTAAACCTGAACCCTAACCTCAACAATTTCTAGACACCGAGGCGCCATCTATCGACTGACCCAAACCCAAATCAGAACCAAGCGTCCAGCGGGTGCGCCAGAGGTGGCAAATCCAGGTCCAGGAAGTAAATACCCTGCCACAGTTTGGATTTAGCCCCTGATGCTAGCTAGCTAGCTAGCTAGCTCCCTAGCAGGAAGCGGGCACCAAGGGAGCTAGCTATGGAACTAGCTAGCTAGCTAGCACCCGGGGTTTTGACTTGACTTTCTGGACCTGGATTTGCCACCTTGGGTGCGCCCGCCCTCTGCTGCGGGCAATGCGGTACTGCACCCGGCCGAGCGCCTTTTTTTCAGGTGTTTGTTCCCACTCAGGTGTGCAAAGTGACCATCGTGGACCACCATTCGGCCACCGAGTCCTTCATGAAGCACATGGAGAACGAGTACCGGGTGCGAGGCGGTTGCCCGGGCGACTGGGTGTGGATCGTGCCGCCCATGTCGGGCAGCATCACGCCCGTCTTCCACCAGGAGATGCTCAACTACCGCCTCACGCCGTCTTTTGAGTACCAGGTGGGTCCCGTCAAAGTCCACCTGCAAAAGGCCGACCGACACCTGTCCTGAAACGCTAACCCTTGCTTAAAGGGGAAGTCCGACTTGCCGCACTGAAACATTTTCGGCAGTAAAAAGTGAATATTTGGTCCAAAAGGAATTGGAGAACTTTGACTTCATTAAAAACAAACGTTTCCATTTCCTGCCGACTGAAGATGACATCACCTGTGCTGAGGAAGCGACCAATCATGGCTCACCTGTTTCTGGGCGTGGTCAGCATCCTGAGCCGCGATTGGTCGTTACCCGCTTCCTCAGCACAGGTGATGTCATCGTCAGTCGGCAGGAAATGGAAAATTGTGTGTTTTAAGATATTGACTGTACATGAAAAATAAGGAAGTTGCCAAATTCATTCTGGACAAAATATTCACATTTTGCTGCTGAAAATGGCTCAATGAAATCAAATCTCCTTTTAAGATTGCCAGATTTGAACCCTTCAACGTTGTTGGAGGCCCTAATTCGGGTTTGAAACCCAAATGTATGCTTGAAACTTGTTTAAAAACCTGAACCCTGACTCAAAGACCTCCCACTTGATTGAACCCTTTACCCAAGTTTGAAGGCCTCATTGCCAACCCAAACAATCCCTAACTTTAGAACTAAATTCTATAAACGACGACGCTCAGACAGCAAAGAACACGAACGCCGCAAAAGCGAAACATGACCAAACTTGACTTTGAAACCCTAAACGAGGCTTGAAACCCTGATACGGTTCCCTCACTAACCCCAGTTTGAAACCCAGATCCAGTCGCCAAACCCTCACTTGAAACCCCAACCCGAGTTGAAAACCCAAAGTTTTATTGGCAGGCAGGCCGGCAGCCCCCCCCCCATTCCAAACCCGAGCTCATTTGGCGCCGGCCGATCGCGTTGCCGTTGACGTGCTGAAATCGGAAGCGCGGCCCGTCCGCCTCTCACCCTTTGCCGCGTTCCGCAGGTGGACCCGTGGCACACCCACGTGTGGAAAGGTGTCAACGGGACGCCCACCAAGAAGAGAGCCATCGGCTTCAAGAAACTCGCCAAGTGAGTCCTCGCCTGTCGAAAAAGAAGTCGCCAGAACGCGAAACCAGGAGCCTCAGAATCGCCCGTCGCCGTAAATCCAGAATTATGCACATTTCTTTTTCTTCTTGGTCCTCGAGTCTCGTCTGTTTGTTTTTTTGCTTGTTTTCTACTCATTTGCTCGCTTGTGGATTTAATATTAGTGTGAGGCGACAAAAATGGTCTCTTCTTTCATCAAAGTATATTTCTGTTTCCATTTTGTAGCAATTAGCATTAGAATATTGCTAAGTTTCATCATGATTGACAAATCGATTTAGAATTGTGAGTAAATGAGCTTTTTTTTTTTCAACGTGCCTCTGGTTGATCTCTTTTGCTCTGCTGCCACCTGCTGGCCGTTAGTGTAATAACTACCATTTTTTTCAAGCGTTCTTTGCCGTTGAGAGGCTGCATCAACGCCGTCTGCATGCTCGAGCATAAAAAACAAACAAACGATAAATATAAATACGTCTTTGGGACGCTCAAAACATTTGAACAGCTCGGATGAGATGAAAATATTTTCATATTTCAAATTCAATAATTGTACAAATAAATTACAAAGATTCTGAATTGTCTTAAAGTGCAACAAGTCAGGTCTTTCATAAATGTAAGAATTGTTTTTTTAATTCAACAGTAAATTTCAAGAAAACAGTGAGATACCAAAAAAAAGACAAAAAGTCGGCATGAATTTTGGGAAAAAGACATATTAAAATAATCGATTCATGGTTGTATGAAAGGAAAAGCGATTTGATATCGCCGATTCCATTTTTTTCAAACAGCTTCCCAAAAAACAAAAACCAGTGGAAACAGATTTGTGTTAAAAGTCGCCATTTGCCTTTTTTGTGCCGGCAGGGCGGTGAAGTTCTCGGCCAAGCTGATGGGCGCGGCCATGGCCAAGCGGGTCAAGGCCACCATCTTGTTCGCCACCGAGACGGGCAAATCTCAGGACTACGCCAAGACGCTGTGTGAAATCTTCAAACACGCGTTTGACGCAAAGGTGCGTTCTTGCCCGTGCCTTGCGTCATCCCGCCCAGCTCTCGCCACGCTCGCTCGCTCGCCCGCCACGCTCTCTCGCCACGCTCGCTCGGCCCAGGTGGCCCAAACGCTCCATTGTTGCCTCCGGGTTTGTCTTTCCTTCCATGCATAACAAAGCGGAGACGTGGAGGCATGCGGATGTGAGGGTGCGCGCGCAAAACGCCCGCCGCAACTTTGGCGTGGTGCTCGTTTCCTCTTTGAGCAAGATCAAACCGTTTTTTACTGACTTCTGATTGCAAAACTCAATATGTATCAATTGATAAATTATATATTTATATATATATAGTCCAAATCATTTTGAGTTGATTTCAAATTCCTTTAACGCCACAAATGTTTTTACCGTGCGATTAATGGGAATTCCAGTTGCAACGGAGCAGACGCGTCCGCATCGAAATGCAGCAGTAATAAATGTCATAATAATGCATTTGTGGAGAATGTTGTCAAGTTGTATTTAACAGTTTGAAAAATGCGCGGATTTTCTTACTTACTTACTTCATGTTAAAGATTTGAAATGCGCTGAGCTGTCACCAATGTCTTAAACATGCAATTGTGCTATCTAGTGGCAGAAAAATGACCTCAACACAAATCAATATCACTTGTTTTTTTAAGTACTGTACATTTTTTTTATTTTATTTTATGAATTGTAATGAAATGACTGAATCAATGACTAAAATATGCAGCCATATTTCTATTAGCTTAACATAACATTTTGGATTAATCGTGAGTTAACTATTGAAGTCATGCGATTAATTACATCCATCCATCCATTTTCTGTACCGCTTGTCCTCACAAGGGTCGCGGGGGTTGCTGGAGCCTATCCCAGCTGGCTTCGGGCAGTAGGCGCGGTACACCCTGAACTGGTTGCCCGATTAATTACAATTAATCATTGTAATTGTCTGACACCCTTAATTTACATGTGTGTGCGTGTTATATATAATGTATTTTATTTTAAGGCTGGGCAACGTGTGGTTATGAAACGTAACGTCAACATGGATGCTCGTGCGCAGGTGATGTCCATGGACGACTACGACGTGGTGGACCTGGAGCACGAGACGCTGGTGCTGGCGGTGACCAGCACCTTCGGCAACGGCGACCCGCCTGAGAACGGGGAGGTCGGGCTTCCTCGTTGACCTTTGACCCCTGACCTTTTCCCCATGACCTCACCCGAGCGGCAACGGCGCTAGCAGTAAACAGAAGCACAGGGAAGAAAAAAAAAGATGTTATGTCAGCATTTCAACAGAAAAATGCACATTTGGATCAGTGAGGGGCGAATAACCTTAACCCGAGTTCAAACCCGACTTTGCAAGACGAACCCTTGTTTGAAGCCGTAACGCTGACCGTGACTCAAACCACGATTTGGAAGCCTGCCAACATCTGGATTAACATCTTTATTTGAAAACCCGAGCTGTTTTTTAACGCTGGCTTGCAAGTCGAAAGCTGGCTTCAAACACTGCACAGCTACATTGTCAGCGCTATTTCAACACCTACAGAGTTAAATTTAACACTCAAGAAGTGTCTAGATTGGTCCACATTAAAAATAGGTAAAGAAACACTTTGGGAAAATAACACTTTTGTCCAAAAAGTTGTACTCTGTTCATCATTTAACTAATTAAAAAATGTTAAAATGACACTTGAGGAGTTTAAATCAACTCCACGAAATGTAACCCTAAAGTTTTAACAATCCAGTGTTTGCGGCTTGGAAACCATAACCCTGCCTTCAAGACTTCCTTTGAAACCTTTAAAGCCCCTTTAAAAGGCCAACCTTTCTTTGAAACCCGAACCATGGACTAAACCCCAACAGGGAGCCATAAGTCTGGCTTGAAACCCTCATTTGAAAACCTGAATTGAAACCGTGAACCGGCTTCAAGGCTTTGCAAAAAAAACTCAGTCTTTACGCTGGCTTGCAACCGTACTTGAAGCAAGTAACCTTTCTAAGAAACCCTCGTCGCGGCTGAAAACTCCATTTGGAAGCCAAAGCAGTGCCCTGAAATCTGGACATTTGTTGCCACCCAAAGACCCCCCCCCCCCCACAACCCCCCCCCCCACACACACACACACACACACATCATTTCCACCAACCCCCGTCAACTGTTGATTGTTTTGTAATCACTCGCTTCTTGCCGTAGAAATTCGGAGCCGCGTTGATGGAGATGCGACACCCGACGTCCAACACGGAAGACCGAAAGTGAGCCGGCGCCACCGTGACTTTTTTTTCCTTTCTTTTCTTTGTCGACACCAAACGAAGAGGACGGAGCTCAATGTGTTTTCCTCGTTTTCCGTAGGAGCTACAAAGTTCGCTTCAACAGCGTCTCGTCTTACTCCGACACCAGGAAGTCGTCCAGCGACGAACCCGAAGCCAAAGTCAACTTTGAGAGCACCGGACCGCTCGCCAACGTCAGGTACGGAAAAAAACGACATCGGCCCGCCGACCTTCTCCTCCTTGCGTTTTTCGCAGACTTTGCCAAACTTTGCGACAGGACCTTCGTTTCTTCATGACTCGTTTTCACGCTGTCGTCGTTAGAAATAAAATGTGGGGTAAAAAGAAAAGGTTTGGTGAAGCTTGCTTGAATAAAGGACGGATGGACGGATGGATGAAGGGGAATAGGGACGGTTGGATGATAAGGATGAAGGGGAATAGGGACGGTTGGATGATAAGGATGAAGGGGAATAGGGACGGTTGGATGATAAGGATGAAGGGGAATAGGGACGGTTGGATGATAAGGATGAAGGGGAATAAGGACGGTTGGATGATAAGGATGAAGGGGAATAGGGACGGTTGGATGATAAGGATGAAGGGGAATAGGGACGGTTGGATGATAAGGATGAAGGGGAATAGGGACGGTTGGATGATAAGGATGAAGGGGAATAGGGACGGTTGGATGATAAGGATGAAGGGGAATAGGGACGGTTGGATGATAAGGATGAAGGGGAATAGGGACGGTTGGATGATAAGGATGAAGGGGAATAGGGACGGTTGGATGATGAGGATGAAGGGGAATAGGGACGGTTGGATGATGAGGATGAAGGGGAATAGGGACGGTTGGATGATAAGGATGAAGGGGAATAGGGACGGTTGGATGATAAGGATGAAGGGGAATAGGGACGGTTGGATGATAAGGATGAAGGGGAATAGGGACGGTTGGATGATAAGGATGAAGGGGAATAGGGACGGTTGGATGATAAGGATGAAGGGGAATAAGGACGGTTGGATGATAAGGATGAAGGGGAATAGGGACGGTTGGATGATAAGGATGAAGGGGAATAGGGACGGTTGGATGATAAGGATGAAGGGGAATAGGGACGGTTGGATGATAAGGATGAAGGGGAATAGGGACGGTTGGATGATAAGGATGAAGGGGAATAGGGACGGTTGGATGATAAGGATGAAGGGGAATAGGGACGGTTGGATGATAAGGATGAAGGGGAATAGGGACGGTTGGATGATGAGGATGAAGGGGAATAGGGACGGTTGGATGATGAGGATGAAGGGGAATAGGGACGGTTGGATGATAAGGATGAAGGGGAATAGGGACGGTTGGATGATAAGGATGAAGGGGAATAAGGACGGTTGGATGATAAGGATGAAGGGGAATAGGGACGGTTGGATGATAAGGATGAAGGGGAATAGGGACGGTTGGATGATAAGGATGAAGGGGAATAGGGACGGTTGGATGATGAGGATGAAGGGGAATAGGGACGGTTGGATGATGAGGATGAAGGGGAATAGGGACGGTTGGATGATAAGGATGAAGGGGAATAGGGACGGTTGGATGATAAGGATGAAGGGGAATAGGGACGGTTGGATGATGAGGATGAAGGGGAATAGGGACGGTTGGATGATGAGGATGAAGGGGAATAGGGACGGTTGGATGATAAGGATGAAGGGGAATAGGGACGGTTGGATGATAAGGATGAAGGGGAATAGGGACGGTTGGATGATAAGGATGATGGGCAGATTAACACGAGCCCCACCCTGCGTGCGTTTGCGCGTGTGCGCAGGTTCTCAGTGTTCGGCCTGGGTTCGAGGGCCTACCCGCACTTCTGCGCCTTCGCCCACGCCGTGGACACGCTGTTTGAAGAGCTCGGGGGGGAGCGCATCCTCCGCATGGGGGAGGGCGACGAGCTGTGCGGCCAGGAGGAGTCCTTCAGAACTTGGGCCAAGAAGGTTTTCAAGGTGACGCACACCCGACCTTCTGGAAAAAGGGGCCACGGGTCCTGACCACAGCGCTTTCAGTTGATGTCATTAACTCTTTTCCTGCCACGCCTCATTCCAAAAAAGCGACCCCGACAGTGCCGGCCCATTTCCAGCATTTTTATTTAAAATGTCCGTTTTACAGTGTGCTTAAATATCACATTAATACTTAAATATGGTGGGCCGAGTTGACCTAATTACGTTCTACAACCAATTACTAATCACAATTTCTTAGCATAGCGCTACTCAAAATGAATTAATTATGTTGGACGTAACGTGTTTTGAGCGACAACAATTTCGTCGCGTCTTCATGAGTGAGAAAGTAAGAAACCTTACGAATCCGTGCGTAAAGTTAAATACGTACTCAAATATTTAGTACTTAACTCATTTGCTCCCAAAAACATATAAATACGTTCTATTTTATATATTACCAGTGTCCCAAAGACATAGTTATGTGTTGTTGTTTTTTTATTACTATCATGGTTCCATAAAATCAAATGTAAGATGTAGTTTCAGTTTCTTTTTTTAAAAAGGGTTTTTGTTTTTTATTTCTCGAAAATGTCTTTTTTTGCCCGATTCGTTCATGTTTGTTAACAAAGCAGCTCTTATTGGGGCCAATTGCATGAATAATCTTAAGTAGCTAAAGTTTGCCGCTTCTTTTGAGGAATGGCCATGAAAAGTCAAGCCGTCCAATGGCGGCCGAGCCGTGCTTGCGTTGGCTCCACTTGAACCGTTTTCCCGTCTTACCCGCCTCAAGGCCGCCTGCGACGTTTTCTGCGTGGGCGACGACGTCAACATCGAGAAGGCCAACGACTCGCTCATCAGCAACCACCGCAGCTGGAAGAAGAGCAAGTTCCGCTTGACGTACGCCGCCGAGGCGCCGGCTCTCACCGACGGTAAAAAAATCCAAAGCGGTTTCGATATCTTCCACTATCTTCCCACATTCAAAGCATGCGGCAACATTTCACCCTTCATGCAGCATCCTGTAAGAGGACCTTGCTACTGAAATGATAAGCATGCAATGCTGTTGAAGTGAAGTGACTGCTCTTATTTTTGTCCACTAGGCTGCGCTAATGTACTCTCATTCAAAGCATGCAGCAACATTTGCCGCCTTCTATTAGCGTTTCCAGAAAGAGAGCCTCGCTCCTGAAATAAGATTGCGTTGCTTTTGATGTTGCATGTGTTTTTGTTTGTCCACTGGACATGACAAATGGTTCAACATTCAAAGCATGCAGCAACACTTGACATCGTATTCGGTAATCCTGCAGCTTGCTCCTGAAATAACAAGCGTGTCGCTATTAATGTGGGACAACGGCGTGTTTGCGTCCATTACGCGGCACTCGTTTTCCCGCATTCAAGGCATGCAGCTACATTTGATACCTTTTTTTCTGTAGGCAGTAAAGCATGTCGTCTTGCTACCCAAACTATAAGTGTGCGACACTGTTGATGATGGATTACGCTGAATTCGTTCGTCCATGAGATGGCGCTACTTCCCCTCTGTTCAAAGCATGCAGCAACGTTTGACGCAGTTTACTGCTTGTTCGTCTTTCATTAAATCAATGTTTCTGATCATGTCTGTCAGATATGAATGTGCAATAGCTTTGTAAAGGCGTATTTATTTATTGTTATTAGCATTGATAAAATGACAATAATTTGACTTGATGATTTTTTTTCTTTTCCTTCCAGCGCTGTACACCATCCACAAGAAGAGAGTTTACGGAGCCAAAATGTTGGAATCGCAAAACCTTCAAAGTCCCAAATCCAAGTGAGCGCTTCTGAAGGAATTTTGCTCAATTTGACATTCATTTGGCGCATTCACGAGACAGGAAATGGCGCCACATTGCTCTGAAATCATATCTTAACAAAAGGCTGCTCGCTTTTAAAGCTAACACCTCTCTGTGAAATGGCATTGAGGGGCTAACCTAAGTTAGCATAGCTGTCAGGGTAATAGGGGTTGATCTCAAATGATGTCTCGTTTTCCTCATTAATATGCATGAGTGGGACAAAATCACAGCGTAGGACACACGCGTCATTTTGGAAGTGAAGGACGTCCCAGGTGTGAAATTTCACAACATCGGCGGCAGAGCTTTCTTGTAACCATAATACGTCTGTTAAGTACATTTATGGTCCGTTCACAAGTTTTTTGGTTTTTGGGTGTCAAACTGCCCTTTTGGAAACCTTCAAACAGCTGCTAATTCACACACACGCGGCGCAGCAATGCACGCTAGCAGCATCCAACAGTGCTCAGGTCAATTGTAAATCGTTTCCGCTGCATCACATCCGCTCCAGCTCAGTGCTGCCAGCCATGTTGTGGCCGCAAGCTGGTACTACACTCCCAAAATCACATGTGTTTTTTTGACTCCAAAAAGAACAAATCGAGCAGCGAGCGGGGGTTGTTGCTTTGCCTTTTCAGCCGCTCCACCATTTTCGTGCGGCTGGACACCAACAAGCGCGAAAAGCTGAGCTACCACCCTGGCGACCATCTGGGCGTCTTCGCCGGCAACCACGAGGACCTGGTCTCCGCCCTCATCCACAAACTGGAGGACGCGCCCGACGTCAATCAGATCGTCAAAGTCGAGTTCCTGGAGGAGAGGAACACGGCGCTCGGTGTGTACCCGCGCGCGCGTCCTTGTTGCCGTCGGTGCCGGAGTGCGTTTGGATGGCGTGCGTTTCTGCGCAACGTCACAACGTGATGATTTTGAGCGCTCGCAATCCACATTTCCTGACATTCCGTGCTTAATTAATCACCTGCACATGCTGCTTTTTCTCCTGCCATTATTATATATTTATTATTTAAATTTCTGACCTTTTGGCACTTTCTCATTTTTCTCGAGGCAAAAATAATAATTGGGCCGTCAGGGAAAAACATCCTTGCAGCATATTAATGCACTTGAACACACAGAGCAAAGCCATAAACTCCCCCCCCCCACACACACACACACTAACTACATCTTAACATATTCAGCAAGTTTCCCTTATCAACATGAAATTTGGTAAGTAGATCTACAAAAAGAATCTCAAAATACCTGAACAGGTACAGGAAGCAGCCATTTTGGCTCTGGACCGGCATCGAGAATCTTTCAAATCAATCAATCAATCAATCATCACCTGCTTCCAGTTGCCCATGACAACATGCAATTTGGAAAGCATGTCCATCGCGAGAAGACCCGCAAAACAGTCCCAAGAAGTCTGGCCTGAAAAGGCACAGGAAGTCAGCCATTTTGGTTCGAAGCCGATATTTTGCCTCGATACTCTCAACCTCCAGAGTCTTTTCAAAGAATTCAGCGCCTGCTTCCAGTTTTCCTTCTCAACGTGAAAAGCCAAAAGATCCGTTTCTCTTCTTAATTACGCCGCATGTCTTCGTTTGGAGTCGGCGCTGCCTTGGAAAACGACGGCTTTAAAATTTGCGATACACTTTAGCTGGACGGCGGCCGGTCGATCCAGTGACTCCGGCTGATTAGGAAATCAAAAAAAAAAAAATACAAATAAACACTTTGGTGCACTTTTTTGTGCTTCACAGGAATAACAGGAGGCTCTTTGTAACCATGGCAACACGTCGGCAAGAAGCGCTTTCAAGCCGAGCGAGAAGCATGTCGAATATGTCGCGGCGTAATTCGGCTCATTTACGTACCAAGGGCGCGTTAGCGGGCCTAAGTTGACCAAATTGCGATGTTTGGCAACAATAAGCCGAGTGGCAGACTCGGAGGGGGAGGAGCTAAAGTAGAAATAATTGCGCTTTGCGGTACGAAACGTTGCGGACGCTCGCTCGTGGCTTCACGCGTATTTTTACTGGTCCGGCAGGCGTCATCAGCAACTGGACCAGCGCCGGCCGCATCCCGCCCTGCACCATCGTTCAGGCCTTCCAGTACTTCCTGGACATCACCACGCCGCCCAGTCCCGTCCTTCTGCAGCAGTTGGCCGCACTGGCCACCAACGACAAACACAAGAAGAGGCTGGAGGTGCTCAGTAAGGTAAGTTGAGAAACACACGCTGACACTGACACAATTTGTTGATAGTGGGAGGGAAGGTTTTGGTTTTGGTTTTGGTTTTGGTTTGTTTTGGTGTAAAAGGCTGTCTTGAAATTGCTTCGTAAAGTCTTTTTCACAATCCCCAAATGTAAATATGGTGGTGATTGTGGGCGTGAAAGGTCTGCAAAATCCCCAAAACCAGTTTCACTTAGCAACGTGAGATTTTGGTAGAAATCGCTGTCATGACGTCATGCCATGTTTTGGTCCAGACCCACAAGAAAAGCATCAAAAGTCCATTCCTGAATATACAAAAGAAGTCTGATATTTCCGTTTGCCATTTTGGTCTGATGCATGTGTAGACCCACAAAAAAGTCTTAAGAGACATAGTAACTGACAGCATCATCAGAAGAGACATAACAACATCATCATATCAACACAACGAGCCAACCCAAAACCTCCAAACTTCAATAAGACGATTCTCCACCAAAATGTCTTGTTTGTAGTCCTATATTTGCATTTTGGTATCTTCCGTCTTAAACCACATTTAAGTAGCCTCGTTCATATTCAAAAAGATGATTATATGCCGATATTCATAGGCAACCTGCTCGTTCTCATGGTTTAGAATTTTTGTGCGGTTACTATGGACTTGATATGATGACGTTCATGAACGCGACACATCAGCTTCATTGCGGCTGACGGAAACAAAAACAGCGTCCATTCAAAGGCACCCGCTGGCTTCCTCGTCCCGGCGGTGCCTTCCACAGGGTGGTCGTGGCTGAGGCCAAGCGGTGACTCACGTTCCCGCGCCGTCGGTGTCCACGCATAAAGACGCGGCGAGCGAGGCAGCCATCCGAATGGAGTTAAGGAAACAAAAGCGCAACGTCGCATTCCCTTTTTATTTTTTGTATGAACTGCATGTGAACTGAAGCCGTCTTTTCGCATCCTTTGTGCGCGCGGCACAGATTTGCCTCCTCGTTGAAGATGTTGCAGGCGAGGCCTCGTTTAAAAGGCGACAACGACCCGCTTTTTTTGGTTTCTTGCTTTACATCATAAAAAACGCCACACGTTCCAAATTCTAGCTTTGATCACAAGCGTGTTCTGCAGCGTAGGCTAAAGTTAGTGTTAGAGTAGACAATAATTAGTATTCTACTCTTTGCGTGTTCAATTAACTGAATGGTGAGATTCTGGTGAAGAAGTCCCTTTGCAAAGGTATCAAAAGCTTTTGATGACAACAATTGAACTCACTCAAACAGTGGTCGGTTCAGATTGTGTGTCCTCTCTACTCCGGCACATCATTATTTATTGAAAAGTGGGTGAATACGAAAAGTCTCCTCCCATCAGCAAGTTCCCAGGAATACAAATCAGATTAGAGTAAAACAATAATACATCAGCCTGTGCCTCCCCTCTTCCGACCGGCTGAGACCGGTACTAGACTAAACTCCCTTCAAGATAGCAAATGGAAGAAACCCGTTGCCCTTCTTCTGAGAGTGAGACAGATAAGAATACAATTCTATTCATTGAGCCATACTGCTATAACTAAATCCAAAACGGCTAAAATATAAATTGAAACTGAAAAACAATGTTAATAACTTAACATTAGCCCAAAAGCTGGCGTTGCATTCGACATCTTTGCTCAAATTGACAGCAGCTAGCCTGAAAAGCTAACATGCTAGCCCAAAAGCTAACACAGCAGTCAACTCTGTTGTCGCCGTTTGAAGGCCACATGACGCCGACCGCACGCCAAATTCACGCGGCCGTTGAATGGCGCCTTCAAATGTGGCTTTCTTTTCCATGGAGACAAACCCCGAGAAAAGGCAGCTTGTTGTTTGTCTTCATGGAAGCTCAAAAAGCCTCAAAGTAATGTTTTCAAATATTCTGTTTCATAATCATTTCATACTTTCCCAAAAGGAGCAGACTGACGGTACTAGTACCAGTTTGACGTGTTTCCACTGGAGGACTGCGCTCAAAGCACCAAGTCGCAAACGTAGCGCTCAATGCTATAAATTGACAAGCGCCAAGCTGATTTTCGTTGTTCCTCCAACATTGACAAAGTGCATTTGCCTCCCAGTTAGCAGTCAGCCCGAAAGCTAGTGCAGCAATCGACACCTTTTGTAGCGGCTAGCGCCAAAAGCTAACGTAGCAGCAAACTGAAGAAACTTGAGAGGACGTTTGTCTCTTTCTAGTCCACCAGCTGCTCGCGTCTTGCATAAGCTGAGCGCCGAATGTTTTGCCTTCGCAACCGACTTTTTGGCCACCTAAAATAATCGCCTTCCAAATGTCGACGACACACAATCGGTTGGCAGACGCTGCCGCATTGCGCTCGTTCTGTTTGTTTGCACGGTTAAAAGAGGAAACCTGCTTTGGCTTCTGCCGGAAATTGCAACAGTTGAGCGCCTTCCTGCCTTCGATCCGATAAACCGAGCCCAATATAGTTTCTAATCTGTGGAGACAACATAAACTGTTCCAGTATACGAGAAATGCAACGATGAATCGACGAGTTGGCAGCTGATCGATAATTATGAGGATTGATTCATCGTTTGGAGAACTGGTTGACTTTGAAATGGTGCAAATGCTGCCAATTTCAGGGTCTGCAGGAGTACGAGGAGTGGAAGTGGTACAACACGCCCACCCTGGTGGAGGTCCTGGAGGAGTTCCCGTCGGTGCAGATGCCGTCCACGCTGCTGCTCACGCAGCTGCCTCTGCTGCAGCCGCGCTACTACTCCATCAGCTCCTCGCCCGACCCGCACCCGGGCGAGATCCACCTCACCGTCGCCGTCGTCTCCTACCGGGCCAAAGGTAAGCGGCCAAGAAAGCCGCGCTCTCCGTTCCCGGCGAACAAATGACCATCTTCGTTCTGATTATTAGTATTATTCGGGCCCGATTACAGAGCTGCCAACTGCTATGGATGCTCGTCCTTTTGTTATGGAAATGCATCATGGCTGATTCCCGTAGTAACACGAATACTACAGATATTTTAAAAAGTTCCGGTGACATCATGCGTCACTGTTCATTCGTGAGCGGCTCGCCAGCGGATGCCGCCAACGTTAGCCAAACGCTAATGTCTCGAAGCTAACCCCAATCCTCTCTCGTCGCTCACATCTTTCTTTTTTTTTTATCTGAGATCTAAGGACACTTTTTAGCAGTGATGGGAAAACGAAGCTTCGTGAAGCACTTGTGATATTTTTTGACTCCCCTAGATGGTGCTCTTGGTTTAAATATAAAGGCTAGTGCAAAGGAAATTGATTACATTCCCACTGCATCTTTCAACCAAGAGTGGCATCGAGAGGAGTAAAAAAATATTACAAGTGCTTCATGAAGCTTCATTTTCCCATCACTACTTTTTAGCAAGTTCCGAATCTGTGCTGATCCCCGTCTGGTTTTCTATTGTTTGTAAAAGTCTGCAGAATGATAAATACCGGAGAAATTGAAGTACAGTAAGAAACCGCTGTGTTGCCACCGCTATTGCGCAAAGCTGTAATCTTCATCATCATCATCATCATCATTATCATCATCACCAGAAGAGCAATAGCTCGAGGCGTGTAAACATTCCACCATTGTGCGTTCCAAAAGAGCCCGAGGGTGTCAATGAAATGGGATTGATTAAAAACGTTCAGCGCTTTTGGCCTGGAGGCAAAATCGTAACAAAGCGCGAACCGCTACATTGACGCGCTGACAAATACGCACACACAAATCAAATAAAGGCCTGCCGCTACAACATGATGAATAAAAAATTCGTCTCGATCGAGCACTGAGATGAAAACTGCAAAAAAACACAAACAATTGTTTTCAGTGGCAGCAGAATCGGAGCTGCAACTCACAATTATTTGAATCATTTTCCATTAATCAATGGATTAGATTTAAAAAAAAAACATGATTTTTCATTTCCATCCCGCTGTTCTGAAACAAAACGTGATTTCAAATTGAAAAGGCAGAAAAAAACTAGTATCAATCTGAAACACAAGTACAGAGAAAAGTTGATTTGGGAGCTGCTGGTATGCGAGCGTTCGTCACGGGATTTTACGGTTGGTGATGAATAATCGATTCATTGTTGCGCGTCCAAACGAAATGAAATGAAACCATTTGTGCAACGAGACGTCCTGCGTCAACGGCCGTTGATATCGGCTTGCGCCACCGGGTGTCAGTATAACGCAGACATGCATCCCAAAGAAGAGTTTCACAACTGACTCGGGCATTCGGGTGTCTCAGTTTTAGCTTTTAGCTAGTGGACTTTTTAAGGAAGTGGTTTGATCAAATATATGTCTCAGTCTGTTTAGCTTCTTTTTTGTTGAAACTTCAACTTGGAATGACAATAAAGAGCTCCAAAAAAAGCAGGTGGGGTAAAAGTTGCCCCTTGTTCATCATTCATCCCTTCCAGATGGCGAAGGCCCGACCCACCACGGAGTTTGCTCATCGTGGCTCAACAGGATCGAAAAGGGCGACATGGTGCCCTGTTTTGTGCGAAGGTACGACAAAAGTCAACCCAGCAAACTCGCGCCATTTCTAACCGAGGTTGGTTGGTTTGTTTGTTTGTTTGTTTGCGTGCTTGCTTAGTGCGCCCTTATTCCGGCTTCCCAAAGACCACCAAGCACCGTGCATCCTCGTGGGCCCCGGGACGGGCATCGCCCCCTTCAGGAGCTTCTGGCAGCAGAGGATGTTTGACCTTCAACACAAAGGTCAGAGGAACGTGATTTTAATATTCTCTTCAAGTGACCAAAATCGTGTAAAAAAAGCCCAATGATGGCGAAATGAATCCGCCGATTTTTGTTTTAACTGGAGTTTGCCTTGTTTATACTATATTGGAATCCACAATTCTTGCAAAGTCATTTTCCAAATACATTTACATCGAAAACAAAAAAAAAACGAAGAAAAATGTAATCGTCTAAAAAAAATGCACACGAGGAAGAAAATAAGTACAATAATTAAACATGGACGTCTCACAGCATGACATAAATAAACGTATTGGTCAAATCCTCTTGCCAGGCACCCAATGGAAATCAAGGGAATGATGCTGCGAGTGCGCCCCCTACAGCTACTTTTGTGCATGTCCTCGTTCAGGTTTGGAGGCGCGGCCCATGATCCTGGTGTTTGGGTGTCGTCAGTCTGAGATGGACCACATCTACAAGGAGGAGACCGTCCAAGCCAGGAACAAGGAGGTCTTCAAGGAGCTCTACACCGCCTACTCCAGAGAACCCGGAAAACCAAAGGTACGCCCCCTGGAGACACGGAACAGAAATCCTTTCGACACCAGAATCTGCGACTCGAAGTTGTGTATGCGCTAAGAACTACTGTCAATCGCGAGCCTCCAAATTCTTCATGGACTAAATTGATTGGGACCGCGAGAGTTGAACCTTCTCTTGGAACTAGATCCTTCCTATGGATCAAGGGCCCTGTCCCGGGTTTGGGACTTTTTCTCTGCGCTAGAAGCTTCTTTGGAGTAGAACTTTGTGCCTCACTCGGGACCAAAATCTTATCTCAGTTCTACAACCTTGTTTTGGTAGAAGTCAAGAGACAAAAGTCCTCTTTTGGTAGTCGTACGTTAGGACTCAAGCCTTCACTTGAGACCAGAGCGCCATCTTGAAACTATTACCTTTTCTCTGCACTAGAACTTTCACTTGGGACTTGACCTTGTCCAGACTAAATTCTCTAAAGTCTCCAAACTTGAATTTGATCTGAGTACCGCTACTTTCTCTTTGTTCGTAGTAGCTAATCTCACAATACAGATCTTCACTTGAGACGAGACCATTCTCTTGGGACCCGAACCTTGTCCCGGGAATACAACTTTTGTTTTTTACTAGCGGCGTCTCTTGGGACAAGCACCTCATTTCAAGACGAAACACCTTCTTTTGGGCCTAGTACAGGGGTGGGCAATCTCGGTCCTTTGAGGGCCGGAGTCCTGCAGGTTTTGGAGGTTTCCCTCTTCCAACACAAGCTGATTACAATCAACTTATGCAGGGCTCGCTGATTACAGGAAATCAGCCGTGCTGGAAACCTACCCCCGGTAGGCACCACTGCTCTCTGCACAAGAATTTTCATTCAGGTCTAGAACCCGATCTTCCGGATCATTCTCTTGAGACGAGACCATTCTGTTGGGACTTGATGCGTTTCTTGAGTCCTCTCGAGACGAGAACTTTGTTTCAGGAGTCGAGCCTTCTCTTGAGTTGAGAATCTTCTCCAATGACAATCAAATTCTTTGCAAACGACAACTTCTGTTGGGATTCGTACCTTCTCCCGTTAGGAGGAGTAAACATTTCTAATCATCGGATTGGGACTGACAATCCATGTTGACGAATGAGCGCGATGGCGGCGCTCTGAAGTCCAGTCCATTGATTCGACCGTTAGTTTTGCGCGTGTTCTGACCCGCGCTCTCCCTCCCGGTCCTTGTTTTGTCGTCCTTTCAGAAATACGTGCAGGACATCGTACGCGAGCAGCTGTCGGAACGAGTGTACCGCTGCCTGCGCGAGGAGGGCGGCCACATATACGTCTGCGGGGACGTCACCATGGCGGGGGACGTCCTGAAAACCGTGCAGCAGATCCTCAAGCAGCACGGCAACATGACCTTGGAGGACGCCGGCTTCTTCATCAGCAAGCTGAGGGTACGAGACATTTCTTTGCACGTTTGTACATCGAAACCGAAGCGCCGCTTTTAAGGGATACGCAAAAACAAAGTCAGATGTGCAGAATGTCATTATTTTTGATTCGAACCTATCAAACGCTTCCTTTTTTATTTTATTTTTTGAAGAGCTCAGTATTGTTCATACGGTAATGTCATCATCATTGCTCTCTTTTTTTTATTATTAATGTTTTAATTATTTTGTATATGCGTGTGTGTGTATTCGTTAGTTCACCAAAAACCTATTAAAAAATTCCATCCCGTTCACCTCAAGAGGATCAAACGCTTCCTTATTTTCACTCGAGCATCCTGGTGGCTGTGCTAAATACTTTAGCTAATGCTAGCACTGTTGCTATCAACAGTTTTAAACACGGAAACACGTACCGCTATCTCCGGGTGACCACAGACCTGTTCAGGGCGCCGTGTGTGACTTTGCAGTCCGTTTGCCGATTGCCTGATGCCAAGAAAAAATATTTATTTGTTTTTAAACGTTGCTGAAATGTGAATGTGCGTATTTTAAGTGCGCCGCACCTTGTCCCGCTCCCAAATACAAACGCGTTATAATATCCGCATCACACGCATCCGTGCCCGCCCGTGCAAACTACATTGACTATAAAGTGCAATCGCACCGCCAGAAAATGCTCACCCCTCGTTTGGTGTTTAGCGCACCATTAGCCAACATGTCTCTGGACGCCCTTTGTTGAGTTATTAACATTGTTTTTCAGTTTTAATTTATATTTTAGCCGTTTTTGGAGTCATTTAGTTATAGCTGTGTAGCTCAATGAATAGTATGGTCTATTGTATTCTTATCTGTCTCACTCTCCTGAGAAAAGAAGGGAGTGTAGTCTGGAACCGGTCTCAGTCGGAAGAGGGGAGGGACAGGCTGATGTATTATTGTTTTTCTCTAATCTGATTTGTATTCCTGGGAACTTGCTGAACTTGCTGATGGGAGGAGACTTTTCGTATTCACCCACTTTTCAATAAATAATGATGTGCAGAAGAAGGAGGGACACACACAATCTGAACAGACCACTGTTTGAGTGTCGTCAGTTTTTGTCATCAGAAGCTTCTGTTATAATGATACCTTTGCAAAGGGACTTCTTCACCAGAATTTCACCATTCAGTTAATTGAACACGCAAAGAGTAGAATACAAAAATATTGTCTACTCTAACACCTTCAAAGGGAGCGGCGCCTTACCTAGCCTAGCCTAGCCTAGCGCAAATCCGGATGGTCGGACGTCTGTAACGTCTTTGCAAGAACGCCACCAGCAAATGTTGCTTGGGATGTCACCTTTTTATTTCTCTCAACAAACATTACTGTCGGCCGTAGCCGACGGCGGAAAAGCGAGTACAACTCCCGAGGCCAGCAGAAAAAAACGCAAGCAAACCGCGCATCTCGTCCCTCCCCTCCCGCGAGACCTGTGTTGCATTCACGAACAGTCGGACAAATGTAGATTATGAACTTTGCCTTCAACAACCAAAAAGTATGACGATGATGATGATGATGATGATGATGATGATGATGATCTTGGCAGGACGAGAACCGCTACCACGAGGACATCTTTGGAGTTACCCTGCGCACGTACGAGGTCACCAACCGACTGCGCTCCGAGTCCATCGCCTTCATCGAGGAGAGCAAGAAAGACTCCGACGAGTACGTCTCACAAACCGCCGCATTTCCGTCTCACAATTTGCCGCTATTCTTTTCCGTATGTCGCAACTCGGCTCGTGCCCGGTGACCAAAACTGTTTGAAGTTATTTATTTTGCCGCGGCCGGCAACTTTGCCATGCTAACCGCTAAGCTAAGTACTTGCGAGACGTCGTATTGCGAATGACCAATCAGAGCCGTTCTCAAGCTAGCCAGCTACAGACGACGTCCTCACAACGTCCACCTTTTGTCTTTTTTGAAAAGTCCGCCGTCATGAACAGTTCGTTGCCAAGTAATGAAATCCCACTCGAGTAGCTCTAAACCAATCAGAGGACGGAAAATGCTGACATTTGCCCAAGGCCCGCGAGCAAGCTTTGTTAACATTCTGTGTTCAACTTGTAATCTGATTGGTTCAGAGTCTTGGAAGAAAAAAAAAATCGATCGTGTCGTTTCCGTTTGGAGTCTGAAGGCGTTGGGGTTTAAAACATGGAAGCTGAAGTCTGATTGGACCGAAAAATAAATTTTAAAAAACTCACAAATGACTGTAAGACATGGAGGGAGACAAGACACGCACTAAGAAATTAAGACAAAAGACTGTATACAACATTTTACAAATGTATATAAAGTTTTAAATTCAGTTGAGGGGCCTGACGGCAAACCATTGATCGATATACATTATGTATCCCAATCAATGCCTGGATAAATCGAATCGTTCAATTATTTGATTCATACTCTTGTTAACATAAAAGTGGGGGGAAATTCAACTAATAGAAATGCGGCTGCATCTTTTAGTCATTGATAAAGTAATTTCATAATAGTTCATGAAATGGAGTTCAAATTAAAAAGATGTACCGTACTGTACAAAAAATGAGTGCGATATGGATTTGTGTTGAGGTCAAATACTGCCACTAGATGGCATCGTTGCATTTGTAAGACGTGGGTTTTTTTTTTATCTTAAGAGCGATCTACTCTTGTAATTTGGGAAATTCTGCACATTTTTCAAACTGTAAAATACTACTTGACCCACAAATATACGCATTATTTTGACGTGGACGTGCAACTGAAATTTCCCCGCGACAGGCTTTCCAATTAATCGCGCGTTAAAAAATAATAATGGCGTTAAAGGAAAATTGACCTGCAACTTATTGCTCAAATTTTGACACCCCTAATTCAAATCTTCAAAATGTCTGGCCAAACATTTAGGACGTGGTTTCAAGTCTCATTCTCACTGATATGTGATGAGAATGAATTGCAATTCCGCGTCCTGTAATTCAACATTCTGTGGGGCGGAGTCAATTCCAATTCAGCCATCGAATCCGATGCGAAAACAAACAAATTAGTAGCAGGAAGGAAGTCGCTTGGGCGTTTCTCATCCTCGCCGCGGACGCCGTCTTCCAAATGTGCTTGGCTGCCAACGCGTCCACGAAACAAGCGTGTTTCCATGGAGACGCGTTGGGGGAGATTTTTTCCTTTTCTTGATAATGAAAGTCAACAAGAGTGTAACATCTCCATTTGCGTCTCCTCTTCAGGGTGTTTTGCTCGTAGGCCGCCGCCGCAGACGAGGCCAGGATGCAGCAGCGTTGCTTCCGCAAAACTGTGCCAACTTTTGTACTGAAAACCGCAAGCTGGACAAACGATATCCGCTCGCAAGACATTCTGTTCGTGTTTGCTTTTTTTGATACCATGTTTTGTGTTTTGGGGCTGCCGAGGTTCCGTTCCGCCGGCGCTAAGCGATTGCGCGCCGCCCGCTGTTCGATTCATGACGACCGCGCGTGAGTCCAAGGGACGAGAAGACCCGCGAGTAAGATCGCGCGCCCGCGCCGCTAAAGGCTAACGCTGTTTTTCTGGTTGCTTTGTTTTTTGATGTTTGCACAGTGCATGCGCGCGCGCGCGCGGCCGACGGTTCGGTCTTCCACAAAGCATGATGGGATGTCGCAACTTTATCGGCGCGCAAACGCACGAGTGGCAACTGTCCTAAACGACAGCAACGACAGCGTCCTCAAATCAAATCGAACCTTTTTTTCCAGACTTCACAAACGCGCCGTAAAAAAAATCGAAATGTTCTTTTTTTTTTCTTTTGGTTGAGTTTAGTTTTCTCCGAAAAGAAAGAAATCAGAAGATAGAATGGAAGCACTTTTTCCCACCAGTTTTCTTTTGGACAAATCACGCTCGTAACAAGTGGTATGTCCCAGCAAACTTGAATGCATCATCAAAAAGCAACATTCAGCATTCGTATTCTGGAAACGGACTTTTTTTTCTCATAAAAGCTTCTTTTTTTTTTCAGTCTCTACCATTTTTTATTTCCATGATATTGTTGTTGTTTTTCCAAAAAAATACTTTTCTCATCACGCATTCTTCTTGAAAGTTGTATTCTCATAACATTAGTACTTTATTTTCCATCTTGAAATTCTGACCTCACCATGCAGGAAAGCTATACAGTGTAAATACGCTGCCACTTGAAAAAACGCTACTTTCTGTTTCCTAATGTTTTGACTTTTCAAAATACTCTCCAATATACGCCCGTCTCAAAACAGTGTAGACGTATATTAAGAAAGTAACACAAAAATTGTCATCATCTTGCAATTGACATTTTTTGAAAGCGAACATCACAAATGATATATATTTCTGCAATTGTCACTTGCTTAACATTTAGGGAAGAAAGACATTCATTTGGTTGTCCTGCTTTCTATTCGACGCTCTACAAAGTTAGCTTGAAAGCTAGCGTAGCCCTAAAACATCATTCAAAATTGCAGTCATATCTCGGCAATTGTCACTCGTTTGATATTTCGGAAAGAAAAAAAAGCCACGTTTGGTTGTCCTGATTTCTAGTTAGCGCTCTATGCTCCGAACGTAAAAGTCGACATGTAGAGCAAAAAGACAAAAATCGGGTCGATTTTGTGTGAAAATTCCCATCGTCGAAGGTTGCCGTGATTGCGTATGAATGAACGTCTCATGATGTGTTGACCTTTTATCGAAATGACAGCCGTGCAAAACCTGAAAACGCTTCAATGCTATATGCGGGAAATATATACAGAATATAGCTGCTACATTAAATATATAAAGCATATATATATATATATATATATATATATATAATTGAAAGCATAAAAAATGAAGAGTACCTGGATCTTTTCTAAGAATGTATTTTCAATATGTAAATGTCCACGAGCATTAAACGATACCCCCCCCCCCTGCCCCCCCCCCCACGCCCCCAAACAAAGGGTCTGCGGGGGTCTGCCCTATCTTTTAGGATAACGAGGCTCAATGCATGGTGATCTCGCGTCCTCTGTATTCATTATAAAAGTCTGTTTAGCAGCACTTGGGTGTCGTGACTTTGTCCAGCAGCGGCGGAACGTTGGGCGGCGTTCTCTGCTTTCTCGGCCGCTTCGGTTCGTGCGTGTTTTGCTGCTGCCGCCGCTGCCAGGAAGACGACGACGACCACGATTACAAAAAGGCACGACACCGATTGTTCGTGCCGATTTTGCTTTGCGCCCGGGAATCACCAAACTTGTGCTCCAAACTCCATTTGAATGCATTCCACTGCAAGGACTGTGCATTGATTTACCAAATAAAGTATAACATTTACTAAATACACACAGGCTTCTTTTGTGCTTCTTTCACTTTGGGGTCTTTGCCTTCAAAACAGCTTGACTTGGGGGGGGTTCAGCTACTTTATGTGTAGGTTTTGCTGCCTTCGGTAAGTGACAAGTATTCTATTTGCAGGGACCCGACTTCACCAATGTTGACAGTTTTTTTTATATTTTTGCAAAAAATAGCTGACTTGGTGAAGGTGAAAGGGCAACACTCACGACAAAAATAAACTTTAGACTTTGAAGGCAAAAAAATGTTCTTCCGTGGACCGCACACTGAAGAAGTGAAGGCAACTCAAGACTTTTTGAAGGAACAGAAATTGAAATATTCAATGGTCAAATCCGAAGACTGATCTCAAGCCCATAAAACTGAAAATAAGAACAATCTGAAGACCAGAAACTGAGGACAAAACTGAAGACAGCGACATAAGTTTGCGCAAAAAAAGAAACTGAAGATTTTTTTTTTATTTTTTTTTTTGCAAGAATGTGTTCGATTGTTCGGTGATCTCAAGCCAATCAAGTGATTCATTGACTCGTGGCTTCAGCCACACAAAACTTGAGACTTTTTGAATGCAGAAAAAAAAACAATTCTAGAAAGCTGCTTGATCCTATTGAAGGCAAGTAAAAAATGTTGGGCCAGAAGTGAGCTGAGTGCAAAAAACGCAGATTGCATGGATGTCAGATTTGTGGTAGCGAGCGGTCGCCACGGCAACAAACTCCTCACCGCCACGCTGCAGCTGTTGGAGACGTCGCCAGTTCGTGCGTGGAGAAGGCGAGTGACTTCCTCTTCCTCTTCCTCTTCCTCTTCCTCAAACCAACCACACTGGAATGAGAACCAAGGTTATTAAAAATATTTACGAAATAGTTTTTCATCATCATCTGCTGACAAAAAATAAAAGACAGAGATTAACTAAAATGTCATGACTAAAATTGCACTAAAATGGTGACAAACTTTTGTTTTCTTGGACTAAAATGCTAGATTTATAGTCAACTAAAAATGGACTCAATAAAAAGGGGATGAAGTTGACTAAGTATGATAAAAACGAACAAGCGTGATTGAAACGCGACTAAGACTGAGACTAAAAGTAAAAATTCAAATGAACACGACCCTCCCCCCCCTTTTTTGGACCACTCTGACAAACATTCCAATGAGAGCATGCAGGCAATACTGCCCCCTAGTGGTGTTTTTATTTATAGGCTACAAATTATAACAAGCAAAACAAAAATAATTCAAAAAGGCAAAGAAGCCTCAAGAGACTGCGCGGAAGGCCGAGGTGGCGAATGGCGCCGTGAGCGGGCGGCGCCGCAGGTCAAAGAAGGCTTTTACCCGCGGCCACCTGCGCAACGTGATGCAATTGATCCCGACAGGAAGGCGAGCCGCGTGGGCGATGGCGCGCGCCGGGGGAAGTGCCTGACACGCGGGTGAAAAGAAGCGCCACAAGCACACTTTCATGGCGTCTTTTCACTTTCGTTTAGTTGACACATTCTTCAACGGCAAAAAAAATCGGCCTTATTTAAGTCAATTACAATGAAATTCACATTTATAACAATTTTACCTCAACTCGTGATTATTCAAACATTTAAAAAATATATATAAAAAATACCATAACCACACACATATTGAAACCGAGCTTCTAGAATAAATTTGTAACGTTCAGATTTTCTAATAATCCTCAGAGATTTTGTAACCTTGTTGCAACGATAAAGTAAGTCAAGGTTTAATTATAAAGTATTAATGAGCTGCCGAGCAGCCGAGCAGCGCCCCCGCCAACCCACTGGGTTGCCGGTCCGCAAAAGTTCTGGACTTGTATGAACCGCTCCGTGGTGGGAAAAAAAGGTTGGGGGCCACTGAAGCATATCAAATGGAGCCTGATGCTAATATTCCCCCCAGGCTGTAGGAGGCAGTGAAGAGCATATATGGCAAATGAACACTTCAGCGCAATAGAAGTAGAAACGTTTTTTATTCATTGATTGATTGATTTTCAATCAACTATGCACAGTTTTGAGGTGGATCGTCTTACATATATGAAAATAAATGAAAACAAAGAATTTGGAAGTAGAAAAGTGTTGTTTATTCCTCCGCCATGTTTTCCCGCGTTGCTGACTAATTGTTGTAGGTTCGTACAGTTCGGTAGTTGACCGTCTCATTTCGTGCAGAGAGACAGCGGCAACATGTCACGTACGGTTTGATACTCGAGTAAAATTGTGCTTTAGCGATCGCCATTCGCCGTCGTAGAGTGACGTCAGTCAAGTCGGGCTACTTTTTTCTTCCGACTTTGCAAGTGGAACTTCCGAGTTTTGGTTTTGAACTCGAAAAAGTCCGACTTCCTTGCTAATGCAGCATTAGCACTTAGCAACGGCGGAAAAGCACAGACGTCAAACAACACATCATAACACCACTTTGTCAAATGATGACACGTATAAGGACAAAGTCTTTGGACACAAGTTGAACGTCTTGTCACGCGTCTTGTCACGCGTCATGCCGGGTCCGACGGTTGGCATGACGGCATATTTTGGAAGCAGAAGCCATTCATTTGCTGTCGTCACTTGACAGGAGCCAAGCGAGCGCTCATCCATTCCGAGTCACGTCCTCGACCCTCGCGGGACGACGAGACGAGAGGCCCTCTAAGACGGCGGATCATGAATGTACATAACTTAGAAAGCAGGCAACGCGCTTCGCACGCAAACGCCGACAGCCCGGCACG
The DNA here is from genome assembly GCF_054856555.1 of Leptonotus elevatus. Classification (NCBI taxonomy): domain Eukaryota; kingdom Metazoa; phylum Chordata; class Actinopteri; order Syngnathiformes; family Syngnathidae; genus Leptonotus; species Leptonotus elevatus. The sequence goes on from NC_141243.1 coordinate 674,776, forward strand.
GAAGCCGCACGCCTCGATGGACGCTTTGGATGCAACCGGAATGAATCGCATTTGCACGTCACGGAGACATTGCTCATTCGTCTCATTTCATGCAATGTCTCATCTCTCATGTCTCTTGTCTGAAACGTCTGGTGTCTCCCGTGTGTCTCATTTCAAATATTTCTCATGTCTCGGATCGCTCTCTGGAATTTCTCTTATGTCTCCAATGCCTCGTCTCATTTCCGGCATTTCCTACGTCTCGTCTCTCCTGTCCCAAATGTCCCAAATGTCCAATGCGTCTCTTATATTTCATTTCTCATGTCTCAAATATCAAGTATCATGTCTTGTGCGTCTCATTTCATGTATGTCTTGTCTCTTGTTTTATATCAGCGGGGTTTCTATTTTGGCTGGCGACTCGCTCAAGTTGCCGTCAATCAAAATTTCCACCAACCGTCTAAAAAAAGATAACTTTAGCTCTGCTGGTTTTAGCCACCTCCCTCAAACAATGTCTGTTTCTCGCACTGGTTCTTGCTACAATTACCTTGAAAAAGTAACTTTGTTTCTTTACTGATTACTTCATTTTTAAAAGTAACTGCTAGATTACAAGTTACTTTATGAGTTACTTTTACAAAAACTCTGATTAGCTGTTTTGTCACACTTTTGAGCGGCTGCTGGCAGAAAGGCTGACAGGCAGCAGAAAATCATTGCAAAATGCAAACAATTCTGCAAAAATCGGAATGTTTGGGCCGTCCCAATCGATTGTCAGGACTTGATGTCCAAGTATATCTGACCGACACGATTGTTGCATGTATCATCGGACAGACTGGTTTGTTTTTCTCAAAACATCTGGGGCCCCACAATTGAGCCCTGTGGAACACCATACGACGGTGCCAAGGCTAACATAAAAAGTTCTAATCACCTCTACACTGTAAATTTTGTAGAGTAAAAGTTGAAATTTGTTTTAAAAGAAAAACTAAAAGATTTTTTTTTACTCTTTCAAGTGTAAAGTTGACTCAGTTTAGACTGGGACCGAATGTTGTCCTTTTTTAGAGTAAAATTTGCGGTGTAGAGCGCTCCCATTAATACCCACCTGGCGCTGTAAAAGAGCCAACGGTCCACTATCGAGCGCTGCAATCAAGTCCAACAAAACAAGACGCACGGTCTCCAGTGTCATTAGGCAGGAGGACGTCGTTCAAAGGTGCCAATATGGCCGACACTGTGCTATGCATCATCTTGACAGCTGACTGGAAAACCTCCATGACGTGAGCCGGCCAAAGACTTCAAGCCACTTTTCCCACAATTGTTGAAATTAAAGTCTTGTCTGCCTCTTGTCTCAGTTTATGTCTCGCGTGTCACTTCCTGTTATGTCTGATGCGTCTCGCGTCTCGCGTCGCGTCCCAAATGTCTCATGTGTCCATTTTCATTTGCTGCCATTTGAGTGTAAGAAGAAACGAACCGTTTGGCTCTCCTCGTTATTAGCCGCGCGCTCTTCAAGTAATCATGGAATGAAATGTGCAGCTGGTGACCTCCACGCCTCCACAAATGTGTAACTTCATGTTCTCTCTGCAACATTTTTTTATTTCAGAACAAAAGAAGCTGCCGCTGCTGCTGTCTGTGTGCGTGCGTGCGTGCGTGCGTGCGTGTGCGTGTTTGCAGGGCAGCAAAGCGCTGGCGGTCGCCGTGGCAACCAACACTTCCATCGCCGGCTTCAACCTGCCGGATAATGGCGCCGACCGTCCGCTCTCAAACGCACATTACAGGTGATCCCCTCGCCCCGCCGCCCCATACACGCACCAACGCTCTGTGGACAAAAGTATTGGGACACGCCTCTTCATCAATCTGATGAAGTGTGCTACTCAAAACAATCACAAACAACAACCACATGGAAGAAGAAGAACGCAAATGGTTGAGAGTCTGTTCCCTCAAAAGCTGCTGATCACGATCGCAAAAACAAAACATTCCGGTCGTTCACCGGCAACAAAAAAATGACCAGCGTTATAAAAGCCGAGACTATTCATCAAACACTCACGCAGGTATGAAGTGCTGTTCTTTCGGCCGGTGATCTCATTTCGTGTTACGCAACGTCAGTGGGTAGAATAGCAGGCAGCTGCTTTGTGTGCCAACACGCCGGCCGCGCACAAAAGACTCAAGTAGCGAGCGCCGGCGCCGCTGGAGAAAAGGCCACCGTTAAGTAAGCGGCCCCATCGGCAGCTTGCTTATTAGCGCTCGTTTGCAAAAACCGCACCGTCAACTTGATGCATATAGCGGTCGTCAGAAACAAGGCCTTTACTTTGGGTTTTGGGGGTCTCGGTTTTTGCTCCGAGTTTTCCGATGTTGTACAGGTTGCCGTCGTTCTTGGCCGATGTTCCAAACGCGTGTTTCAAGAAGAGGGAGAAAAGGATGCCAAGAAGTGTCGGAGCAAAGGATGCAGCCTCGTTTTTGATGCCAAAGGGGCAGGACATGTTGTCCTCGTACACGACCGTTGCCTTCATGTTGCCATGGAAGGATCTGATCACACTGTGTAGTTTCGGGGGGGGGGGATTTTGAACAGCCCGTGGAAGGCCTTGGTTTGATCTATCAGGGCTTTCTGTTGTTCCTTGCACTTCAGGGGTTGGCGGAGGGAGAAGATCGTGTGCATAATAGAGAGTTCCTTGGTACAAAATCCACTCCGGGACTCAAGCAAGATGCATTCAGCCGACAAGCGCGACTCTGGCAAACACTTTGGGCTCACGATGCTCAGGACGGAGATGCCTCTATGGCGGTTGCAATCACTAATGTACAGCAGGGGTGGGCAAACGTGGTCCTCGATGGCCGTAGTCCTGCAGGTTTTGAATCTTTCCCTTTTCCAACCTTTTTCCGATATATGATGCAAGCTCTGTATAAGCCTGACAGTGATCCTGTTGATTGGAATCAGCTTGTGTTGGAAGAGGGAAACCTCCAAAACCTACAGGACTCCAGCCCTGGAGGACCGAGTTTGCCCACCCCTGTAATGTACAGGGTGTCGATCTTGGCATCTTTCATGTCTTGCTGGACGCCACCCTCACGCGAGCCCTGGCAGAGGGTGTCAAGGAGTGGCTGTAGAAGGGATTAGCATTTGATGAGTTCTGGAGGGAAGCCGTCAGTCCCGGGGCTTTGCCTGCGGCCAAGCTGTCCATTTGCTGAGTTCTTCCAGGCAGGTTGAACAAGCTTCATGTGTGGCAGGCAAAGCCTGACCTGACATGATTAGGCCCACAAAAAAAAGGTCTCAAGGCGCAGTGTCGTAGAAGAGACAAGATGTCAGCCATTTTGGTTTGAAGCTGACATTTGCAGCTCGTTTCCAGGGGTCCTTGCAAGGTAGACTCCAACCAAAGACTTTGTTTGCTTTCTACAAAATTGGAACTATATATACTCGACAGAGGAACAACTAAATTGAGTCCGAATGTATCCCGCCAGCGAAGTCGGATGGACATTTGACACAAGAGGAAATATGTTGCTAATTATAGCCCTAATTACATCTTTTAAAATGCACTTATTACTAACCTTGAAAGTTGATGGCAGAATTTATGAATGACTTTTCCAAATACTTTTCCATACAGTAAGTATGTAGCGTCACAGTACCTGCCAGTCTCACTGCATCTTCTAATCCGTCAATAATCCACGAGAGTGATGCCGGATTTTGACATTGAGGCTTTTGCGAAGGATTTGCTTTGCATGCCATTTAAGTATCCTTGACTTTCATGTCCGGCAGAGGGTGGAAATGCGAAGAGGAAATACGTGGAAAATGACAACACACACACACACACACACACACACACACAGACTAACCAGGCCCTTTTACAAACAGCCTAAATCCACCAAGCTCTAATTACGCCACTTTTTTGAACTTTCAGGCTCTGAAGCCAGTTTTGGCTGAGCAACATGAAATTTGGTAGCCGTGTCCGCCATGAGCAGATCCACAAAAAAAGTCGACTAGGCCAAGCCTAGAATAGAATAGAGCACTTTATTGTCATTAGACAGTGTACAAAGAGAAAAGGGGTAAGATACTTTTCAGTGCCATAAGTAGAAAAAACATGTAAAATAAAAATTAAAAACAAGAAATTAGGAGTATGTGCAATTACAAGATTCACTATGTACAAGGTCTTGCACAGGCCAGTAAATGGATTTGAAAGTACAAATATTGCACAGATTTAAAAACAAAACAATAGCAGCGTTGAGAGGTGTAAGTATCGCACAGGGTTACGGGTACGAGTTTAGTGTGGTGATAGCTCTCGGGAAGAAGCTGCTCCTTCGTCTGTTTGTTTTTGCCTCGAGGCGTCGGTAGCGCCTCCCAGAGGGCGACGGCTCAAACGGCTGAGAGCCGGTGTGGGACCCGTCTTTAATCGTGTTTTCAGCTCAAGTAAGGCATCGGGTGGCGTAGATGTCCATCGGGGAGGGCAGAGGGCGGCCGACAGTCCTGCAGCCTCACCCTGTCCGCCTCCCGCACCAGGCGGAGATGCCGTGTTGAGCGCTAGAAGGCCAGCGGCAGCTTTTTGTCCGCGGGGCTCCTCCTGAGGACTCCCAGGAAGTGTCGACGCTGCTGGGCCTTCTTTAGGACCAGTCTTATGTGGTCTGTCCATGTGAGGTCCTTGGAGGTCTGGGCTACTAGTTTTCTGACGGTATGGACCTTCTCCACACACTTGCCATTGATGTATAGCGGCGGTGGGTCCGATCTATTCCTCCTGAAGTCCACGATGGTCTCTTCAGTCTTTGAGGTATTGAGCTCCAGGTTATTGTGGGAACACCAGGTGGTTCGCTTCTGGACGTCCTCTCTGTAGGCTGCCTCGTCTCCTTTTGAGATGTGTCCGACCGCTGGGGCGTCGTCAGCAAACGTCACGATGATGTTGTCGTCGTGGGTCGGACTGCAATCGTAGGTGCCGAGGCACTACAGGAGAGGGCTCAGTACGCTGCCCTGGGGTGACCCGGTGCTCAGTGTGCAGGTGGAAGACAAGTAAGTCTGCTACTGTACTTTGGTTCAATGGGACCATTTTAGAGACATTTTGGTCTTTTCTTGGGTACTTCAAAGATAAACTTGTCCCAGGAATGATTTTTTTATTTTTTTATTCAACCGTCGGAGAAGGTTTCTCTGGCCAACATGAAGTTTGGTTGATGTGCCCCATCATGAGTCGATCCACAAAAAGTACTGTCAAGATGAAGCCATGCGAGCAAGGACGCAGGAAGTGCGCCATTTGAGGCTCATCTGGTCATTTCGCACACTCACAATGCGAAGACAAGTGTCCGTTTTGGATGTGGCTCAATTTGACGTCTTCCCACGCCGCACTCCATTTTGCCGTGAATGCCGGCAAATATCTCAAAGATGAAAGAGAAAGCGACCGCACGACGGTCCCATCCGTGTCGAGCCCTCGCGCGTTCGCACCGCAGCCGAGTAAGCGAAGGGCCTCCGTGTGGGAGGATCCGCCGAGCTTATCCGATGACGCGCTCTCACAAGGCCTGTAATTGATTGGCTCTAATCTCAGCGCATTGGCGTGTTTGGATCGTTTTGTTTTGACAAACAACCCTTTCGGTGCGACTGACACTCGGCTATATTCACGTTCACGCCCTCGACGGCAACAATAGCAAGTCGCGTTCGCCTTTCATCCCAAAAATTTGCGTTCCGGCCCACTCGCTCGGTATGCGCCTTTCCTGAGCGTGACTATCTGGCGCCGCACGTGTCACGTCGGCGTGTGGCGAGCCCCTTTCAACTTCCTCTGTGATATGGACAACCTGCCAGCAGCCTTTTGCCTGCGCAACTTTCTTTCATGCCCCCCCCCCCCCCCGCCCCCCGCCGCCCCCCGCCGCGTAGGAGGGCTTGCCTTGGCTTAGTTGCAACAGGAAAGATGCCCACTTTGACTGCAACCTGCAGGAGGGGGCATCGACCGATGGGAAATCCAATGTTGGCGCGCTGTCGGCTTAGTGACGCTCATTAGCTATGCCCGCATCGGCCGATGACAGCCGGAGCAACAGTTGTGCTTTTGCAAAGTTAATTAAAGCCAACATTTTGACGACAGAGGCAAACAAAAACAAATAAAAAAAAAAACTTTGCAATTTCACATCGTCCATCTGTCTCGGACACGTTCGTCCAATTGGGGCTCATGTGGACAATTTCTCTCGTGATGGGTTGAATGACGAAATCCATTTTGTAGTCGACTAATGAGTCCGATTTGATTAATCAATGATGTCACCGATTCTTGGGGGCTGTCTTAATATTAACTTCGTTACTCATCATTTTGTAAATAATTACAGTTGTTTGAGTCGTTACACTAACTGCTAAAGATAGCAAAGGGTCCAGTTGACCCGCTTAATGCTTAAGGAGGGGTAGACACCGGGTCAAAGGTTTTGCAACGTTTCAGTGCTAACAATTAGCGGCACACATTTATGCATAGGATGTCCATTAAACCCAATTGCAACATGTTTGTCAGGAACATTCATCGTGGCGTGGGTCAATTTGACCCCAGAAATGTCAGAAACAGAAAAACAAATTCCAGAAACATGTAAGCCTACTTAAGACTCATTATAGTTCAGCTAGAAATCTTACACTGGCTCGAAGCGGAGGTAAATAAATGTGAATTGCGGTCACTTCCGTTGATTTGTGAGTACTTTTCCCGCCTCTGCAATACGGGCTCATTTCAGTAAGCACACTATTATTGATCCTTGTAGTATTTTGTTAAGTCACACGTGTCCTTAAATCACCTGGGAAGGCTTTTTAATAGTGCCCCCCCCCCCAAAAAAGTGTCTCCTTTAACAATATCAAAGGGTGCGCCGCAGAATTCCGTCACCTTTGATGTCTTTTGTTGGCAACGTGAACCGTCTCCGCCAGAAAGCCAGCAAGAAGAAGAAAGGGGCAAAAAGCCAATCAGTCGGCTCAGAACCCGAGTGTGAAATTGCTTTGTTGAAGGATAGGATATTTGCTGGTGGACATTTTTCTTTTTCTTTTTCTTTTTGCGAAGCGCGGCTCCTGGGAAAGTCTCATCTTCACAATTTTGGATGCTGCAACTGTGCAAAAAAGCGCGCGCTGGACACGCCGCGCAGCAGCTAATTGGATTCTTTGTTGTTATTGATGATGACGATGATGATGATGATGATGATGATGATGTCGACCGAGCGATACAATGCGAAGCTCTGTTTATGAGTTCGCAAGATTAGTTAAGCGGAAAATGGAAGTAATAGACTCGAATGAGTAGAAACACATTTTCCCTCTTTAGTGTTTTAATTGTCTAACATCGTAGAACAAGTCAGGAGATTGCGCGTTTGTTGGATTATTTCCTTGTTGTAACAATGCTTCCCCGCAATCCATCTTCAACTGTTGGAAAGCGTCCTCATTAGCCTTTTACTGCCATCCGTGAATATACAGAGCTGGAAACAAATACGTGCCCTGTTTCTCAAATGTGGACTTTTTTTGCATCAACTCCACGCGTGAGTCATGACGATCGTCAAAGAAATGATAAATCAAAGATGACCCGAGCAAACATCAAATGACGTTTTTGATTGGGGATTTGATTTCTGAAGTGGGCGGAGGGATGAGGACGCGTCGCGGCGACCTGGTCCAGTACGGAAAAGTATCTGTTGCTAATTGGGCAGGGCTGAATTCATTTTCACTGAGAACGCTCAAGCCCGCTTTCCTCCAAACGTGTTCATGAAGAAATCCCGTCAATGGAGAAGAACCTGTCCCAAAAAAATGAAGTCGGCGGCCAAAAGATGTCAAAATGCTGCAACAAAAGTCCACCGTCCCCACAGACCAGAAGTCAAATCCTTCCCAATCCAGCCAAGCTCTCCGAGAGCCGTCATCCACAACTGGAGAAAACGTGCAATGGTGGCGAACGGTCACGACGCATCCTGGAGGTCACAAAGGAACCCAGGACAACATCGAAAAACAACCACAGTCCTCCGTCGCCTCACTGAAGTTCGATATTCATGACTCGGCAATAAGGAACAGAGTTCCGAGGGCAAAACCACTGCGGATCCAAAAGCCACATCAAGGCTTGTCGTACTCAAAAATACAAACATCTGATCGATTCCCAAAACTTTTGCCGGAATATTCTATGTTCTGACCAGATGAACTTAATGATTCTCTTCCACGGCTGATGACCTCAGAGGCAGAAATCTCGCGCCATCACACGTCATCTTGCAAAAACAACAAAGAAGAGAAGGTTCCGGATTAAAAAAAAAAAAAAAGGACTCGCGGCAGATGGTTCATTGGAAAATTCTTCTTGCCATCTGAGGAGACCATTTTTATGCAGAAAGAAAAACGACGTCGAGCAGGAAATATTTCGTTTTATTTACTGTGGCTTCCTGGTTTGACTCCATTTTGTTCACGTCACAGGCCGCCGAGTCGGATGACTCGGGAGACTTCGGCTTACTCCGCCGCACGTGAAGATTCTGTCTTGTTATCGGGACAAATCCGCTCTTGACACACCGCACACGTAAGGATGGTCTCGTTGAGACAATCATACGGCAATTGCACTCCAGCAGGGCGAGTAAAGCTGCAACCCCATCAGTTAAGCCCCTTCCAACATTTGATTGGATATTATAAAATATATTTATAAAATATATTCTCAGCATTCCCATAGAGGTATAAATATATACATTATATATTTTTTAAAAACTTACGATTGTCGAGAGTTTGATGTCCCAGAGTGGGACCCGAACGAAGATGATCCGTTCTGATCATAGGCTTCAAATCCCAAAGGCCGACAAAACCTGTTCAATTCACCACCTAAAATCGACATCTAACCAGACTGTGCTTGCATCATGACAAATACATTTTAGATTATTTTAGGCTGATTGTGTTACCAGTACAAACTACAAACTGTCATGATCATTTTATTATTGTGAGCAAGTACAAATGTCTTATTTTTAATTATTACATGCATGTCACCGTTTCTTAAAGAGGATGTTTTTATGGACTACTTAAAATTATTATTATTATTATTATTATTATTATTATTATGATAAACTTGTGAAAATTGAGAGTATACCCACTTCTCCAGGGACCACTGCTGACATCTGCTGGTTGTTCGCTACACTGCAGTGCACTTGTGACGTCAGTGACCCAGGCTGAAAATGCTTGCCTCAACTGCTTTTCCGTTCAAATGTTGCATGTGATTTTTCCTTTAGTTCTCTTATTATTATTATTTATTTATTTTTGCACAGTTACACACTCTCTTCTTCCATTTTGTGTCTATGGACATAAAGAATGAGCCCCGGCAAGCTGAATACTGACGCGGTTCTCAATACCGTCGCAAGATGGCCGACTTGAGACGCGCTGTTCATTCTGCAGTTAAAAAAAAAAAGTGACACCACCGAAGAAGAACACAGCGGAAGTTAGCATCGCTTCAAAACAAACGCCCGCCTGGCCGAGGACGAGTGTGAATTAGGAAGGGGAAAAAAACCAATACAAAACAAAAAAAAACATCAAAATGTTGAAAGATTTGGTGAGGGAGCGACTTATGGCAGCCGCCGACGAAATCTTCGAATTGTTTGAACGGACGGTCGCGTCGTACGAGGAGCAACTTTGTCGAGCAAGAGAAGAGAGCGAGCGACACCGACGAAACCCGGAAGCTTTCTGCAACCCTCCGAATGTCGCACACTCGCAAGGTTTGTGCCCATTTGGCTTCAACTTGATGATTTGACGCACTCCAAACGTTCAAATATGTGTCCGCTTAACTAATTGCTTGCTGAAGACAATGCAGGTAAGCCTATGTGTGCAAAATGTCAAATATAAACTGATTTACAGGGGCCAGCGTTATACTATATTGCAGTATTGCTTCCCGTGATAAACATAAACAAATGGGATGAAAATGCAGCATTTTTTTAAATTTATTTTTTTGCCAACGGCGGTCGAGAATTGACATGGCACCCGCAGGCTTTAAACTGAGACTTTACTAATAAATTAAAGTTCATCCATTTTCATCATTGGAAAGCTCGCCAAACACAGCAACAGACAATAAAGATGTTAATTATTTATAATACTAAAGTAACGGCAGCCAGTACGTGAAACAGGTAAATCCCGCATAACTAAAACATCAGAAGGGTTCAAAGGAAGGCGGCCACACTTCTTTTTTTGCCGACAATGTCAACATTTGACAAAGCCCTGCTCCGATTGACCTCAAACCTAAGATTTTGTGTTGTACCTTCATTTCATTGTTCATTTATTTCAGGCAACAGTTGAACACAGGAACAACGATTCCGACTCTAGTTTCATAATATGAACACCCAAAAATATTATTTAAGAAAATGTCTTTAATCCCACCCCATCTCTAATCTATGAAACACAAATATGCAGTACTTCCCGCAAATATTGCTATTTTATCAATGTTATCATAATATTCTGTATAAACAATATCATGACATACCATGAACTGAATTGTTGATGGTGATACCATTATGCCATTACTAATTACATAATTACATAATTATTACCTTAGGCAACTGATATTACATTCTTACAGTTCATACCAACAATGGTAATATATTTACTATCAACGAGTACAGGACACCAAGTTTCATTCAAATCGATCTTGGCTCGGCTCAACCCAAGAAGTGACGTCATTCGATGGCGCTTGACGAAGGAAGGACATTTTCACGATAATTATATTTAGGTTTTGTAAACGTAGAATGTCATTTCTGGGTTTTTTAAAGCTTTTTTTTTGTAAACAAAAAAGTAGTTTTTTTTTCCCTCCAGTTTTAGTTAAAGGTGCATTGTGCCGTTTAAAAAGGTCGTATTTTCGCTTTTTTCGACATCATGCATGCTCCACCAATCCCCAGATGAGTACGAAGAGCCCTGACTGTTTTACTCCGACTGCACCTATCAGCTTTTATCTTCCCTTTTATAGTAGAGTGCGCGGACCCTCACACTCCATAATTTCTTTGGGGAGGGGCGGAGTGGTGGAGGGTGACGTCATGCGCGTCCCCACGGAGTAGCGGACACGAGGAGCGCACTTAAGCACGCGCACGTACTCGCACGCGCACCATGAACGAGCCTGACACAGATGCTGCAGTTGCGCTTTGGGCCAGAGGTGGCAGTCACGAGTCAAAAAGTCACAAACTGCACAAAGATCCTTTACGTCATTATCGGAAATAACTTTGTCTTGTACTGTGCGCCTAAGCACGCATTTTCGTATTACGATTATGAGCGTTCACGTTCTTGCTACTCGCTGCGTTATATTCCTGAATGTAGACAAACGGATGTGTTTGTTTGTGGCAGAGCTGCCCTGCATAAAGGAGAAAGAAGAGGATCCAGAGCCCCGCCTCTTCTTGAAAGAGGAAGAGGAAGAGGCCAACGTCAGCGAGCTTCAGCCGCCGGCTGAAGATGAAGATGATGATGATGACGAAGCAGCCGGGCGGTCGCGACTTCGTGCTTGCGGTCCGGGCGGAGACCGCCAAGCGGACGGCCCGTTCGCGCCGCTCTCGGATGGCTGCCGCGCCGGGCAACTTTTGAGGGATCGCGCCCGCGCTGAAGGTGAAGACAAACGGGAGTTTGAGTTGACCTGTCACGAAAAACAAGGTCGACAAAAATCCTAGCAAGCGTTGCCATAACTTCGTAACGGAAGTCGCGCTTCCCGGAACGTTATTCGGCATCTTCCGTGACCAGGGTTCGGCAACCCGGCGGGTCCAGAAGGTCGAAACCTCGCCACAGATTGACATTTGGACCGCAGGTGCGTCTGCTCAACTGGCAGGTAAACAAGCTCGTCTCCGCCTGTTGAGTCGAAGCGCCCGCGGTCACGGTTATTTTCGTTAACTCAAACTAACGAAATAAGTCAAACTAAAATCCAAAAAAGCTTTTTAAAAAAACAAGAAATAACTGAAACTCTATTTTACATTTACAAAACTAACTCACACTAAAGTGAAAATGTCCTTACATGAGCTTTAATGGACAATTTTGTGTTTGACTTTTGGCTCCAACGACTCGCCTTGCCTACTTTTTCATTCAATTCAGCCAAAATGCAACGCGAGGTAAGAAGCGTGTCGCTTTTCATTTTGTCATCGTATCTTTCAAATATTGCATACAAGTAACACACATTTAAAAAATAAAAACAACTCAGCATTTTTGAAATAACTAAAATGAATAAAAACTAACAGAGCTGACCTGAAAACTAATTTAAACTTACTCAATTAATTTAAAAAAAAAACTCTAAATGAACTATAATGACCCTGCCTCGGTGGCGTATTTTTATTTTTATTTTTATTTTTATTTTTATTTTTATTTTTATTTTTATTTTTATTTTTATTTTTATTTTTATTTTTATTTTTATTTTTATTTTTATTTTTATTTTTATTTTTATTTTTATTTTTATTTTTATTTTTATTTTTATTTTTATTTTTATTTTTATTTTTATGGACCTGGATTGCGCAATGTTGATCGACTCCACCCACGTGTGGACTTGGACCTCTTTTGTGCAAATTGCTTTTTTTCCCGTTTCTAACTGCAATTGGATCGATTGATTTTTTTTTCTTCCAGGCAAACAAGAAGATGCTGACTGGGGTCGAACCTACCAAACGAAAGATGACGGCAATACTTCAGTTGTGGATGAACGTGCAAGCACGACAGGCAGAGCAGAACGCAGCACGAGTGGAGAAAATGAAGGTGAACGGAACACGAAATCCGTAACGCGCAAGACGCGGTACGAAAATATTTGTCAACATTTTCACGATAACGATTGATGAGCGAGCCCCGCGTGACGACTTCCCTCGGCGTGAGGTCATGAACGCGCCCGCGTTGAGCTCAAGTTCAGCCTGAATCTCAAAAGTGCGAGATTTGCATACGGATTTCATCATAGAAAAATGAAAAAAGGGCGAAGGGCGTCGCCCGCGTGGACGATTTGGCGGGAAGGCCTCTTTTCACCTTTTCACTCATAAACTCTCTTTATGTATTTTTTTTCTTATCAGGAAAATATTAGCTTGCATTTGCAATGTTATCAATTTGGTTTTGGGCAAATCAGTAAATGACTCATTTCAAAACGCCCCTTTCTCGTCAGTAATATAGCCACGCCCCCTCCCTCGACTCAGCGGAGGAACCGGACACAATTTGTCGTCAATCATTGAAAATGATTGGACATACGCAGCAAATAATGTCCATAAACGGCACGCGGGATTTTTTTTCAAAGTTCACCTATGACATTTTGCCACGCCCACTTGCGGGGTTTGTTGCGGCAGCGAGCCAAATGGTGCTGAACGTTCAAGGTTGAGTCGGCCACAACAGACACGCCATTTGTCGGAAAATGGCGTTGAGCAGAACGATCCGCGGTGTTGAAAAGCACGGCAAGCGTGTCAATAAAAAGAGAGCGCAAGTTGTCCGACTGTAATTCGTTCAAATGTCCGTAATACGTCAGTATTGGCAAAGGCAAGTTGCTTCGTGGCTGACTCGCAACGCGTTCGACCCGCTGCTCTTTGCCATCCATTTTGTGGACAATCGAATGACGACGTCTTTGCCAACTGAGACCGTTGGCGGATTTCTTTCCGGGGACGAGTTCCGACGACAGCTCCTCGTCAATCCGTGAGGTCGTAGCGCCGCAATAAGTCGCGGCAACTGCGCTAAGACTGCAAGGGAAGCTCCGCCCGCCGCCTGGTTTCGGTTTCGGCCGCGTCCGCTCACAGCTGAGTTCTGTGTTGGCGTGCGCCCGCTAAACGGGCCGCGTGGAAACAGAAGAGCCGCGACGTTTTTCGCGTGGACGGTTTTGCGCCGCACGTGAGCGGAAGTAACCGGTGTTGCGTTTTTTTAATCCCGACATTTAAAAACCACGGTTAATCGTAAAAAAACGGCTCATTGCCGCCCCCCTATTGGCCGATTTTCAAACGGTCTCCTGTAACACTTGAACCTCGGGGAGGCGGCCGGGAACGAGCACGAGTGTAAATATTGGACTTTCCATTTCAGCGCCACCGCACAAGTGCAAAAAGAGAAAGCGTCGTCGCCACCAATGGCCGAGGAGTCAAATGAAAGAAGCCAGAAACCGGGGCGAGGCCTACGTGAACACCAGGGGGCGTCCCCGTTCCCGGGAAAAACCCGGTGGCCCTCCCTCGCCATTCGTGCCGACACAAATGCACCCAACGCGTCGCGGAAGAAGAACGCCGAGCCGTCTTCCGGAAGTTCTGGCACCTCGGCAATTTTGATCTGCAGAACGCGTTCATCTGCGCTTCCGTCAAACTGCTCGACATCCAACGGCGGCGACCGCGGCGACGAGAGCGGGATGCGGGCCGGCCCAAAAACCGCACGTACTCTCGAAAATACAGCCTGAGCGGCGGCCGCGTGGACGCGTGCAAGGCTTTTTTTCTGGCCACGCTTTGCGTTTCCAACGGAAGACTTGATCGAGCGCTGCAAAAACACGCCGGCCAAAGCCGAGGTTTCCCGTCGTGCGACGGCGAGCGCAAGAGGGTCAGCGAGCGGTCCCTGCAGGCCATCAAAGACCACATCGACTCCTTCCCCGGGTACGAGAGCGGAGCGCAAGGACCCGCGGCCAGGCTTGACCGTGGCCGAAATGCACCGTCTTTACCAACAACAACGCCGAGAAGGCGGGAGAGAACCGGAGAAGGAACGGTTCGACCGGAGGATCTTCCTCGCAGAATTTCAGGAGCGCGGCAAAGATGGCGGCTGCCGACTTACTCGTATGGATTCCGCCACCACCGACCGCGACGAGAGCTGAGGCGGGACACTTTTCCGGAGGCGTGGCTTTTGGAAATTCTGCATGGAGGAAGACTCTCTACATATATATATATATTAGGGGCGCGCTCATTTTGAGTCCATTTCAAGTTCCTTTAACGCCTCTCGTGTGCTTTAACGAGCGCACGCCGTCCTGCGGCGGGAGAAGTGCGGCCGCAATGCGGCAGACACGTCCGCGGCTAACGCTAGCAGCAATACATGTCATGAGAACGCCTACGTTTGTGGCGTCCTCCAGCGCCGTCGTTTGGACCCGCGCCCGTGCTCGCGCCTTCTTTTCTGTTGGCTTCCCGCCGTAATCACGCCATTTTCAACTTGGGTCGAGTCGTGTTGCTCGGCTCGCCATCGGGCGCGTGACATTTGGCGTGTTTAGGCTTGAATTAGCGCCGCCCTGCCGTCCGCCAGCAATCGATGTCCGTGCGGAAACACCAAATGTTGCTTCCGGTCACGCAAATATGTTTTTTTAAAGTTACTCTCCAAAGTCTTTTGATGCAAATATGGACTTTTTAACGGGGAAATCCGACTTGTGTGGAAATCGGGGCGACATCGCCAGCGTAGGAACGCAACTCCGTTTTGGCTCGTGTGAAGACGATCAAAGCAAGCTTCATTTTTCTTGGCAAACGGTCACCGTGGTAACCGCATGCAGATCAATAAGAAGCTTTGCTTTTACTTTTCGTTTTGCTTCAGATGAAGTGATTCAAGTCGACCGGATGACGAAATCTTTGGGAGGAGTTCTTTCCGATGTGACCTCATAATAGGCCAAAAATCGGAAACATTTTGAAACTTGACTTCCTGTTTAACAAAATGACTCCAACATACAACCGGGGTTGCTTATTTGAAAATGTGTTCCTGAGCCTTTTATTCTTTATCTATATTAAATTATGATAAACATGCAGTTTCTTACGTGTTCGTTCATGTTGAGACTCTGAAAGTTAGCGTTTTTTTGTTTGTTTATTTTTTGCGAATAATGCATTGCAACAGCATTTCACCCAAAAATCATAAAGTTCTTGTTCAATTCATCGGTCCTAATCGATATAAATAAAACCACAATCTTCTT
Source organism: Leptonotus elevatus (assembly GCF_054856555.1). Taxonomy (NCBI): domain Eukaryota; kingdom Metazoa; phylum Chordata; class Actinopteri; order Syngnathiformes; family Syngnathidae; genus Leptonotus; species Leptonotus elevatus. Next base: position 690,477 of record NC_141243.1, read on the forward strand.
GGATGTTTTTCTGATGGTGCGTATTTGCCGTTTTCGCCGAGACGTTATGTTGACAGACGACCGACTTTTTTGAGACTGAAAAAAATACACATTACGATTAATCTGCCAATTATTTCAATCAAACCGTATCTAATGCGTTCAATGATCCCCCCCCCCCCCAATTCCTTTTCAATGGGCGTCACTCACGCACGAACTTCCGCTATTAAGATTGACTTTGATTTGAATGGCAAGGAATCCTTTATCAACCAATTTCATGAAGTATACAAGATTATTGTAGAGATTTATGTGTCAATAATCAAACCATTCTGGCTTGTTTGCAACTTTGCATATGTTTAGCGTACATAATTGGGCTGGAAAATCGCTATCACGATTATTTGATCGAGATTGAAATCATGATGAAAACAATTTGTGATTTCAAAACTTAGTATTTCTTCAAATGCTAACTAAAGCTGCTCACCTGCTTAAGTGTCATCACAGCGTTCGTCCCCGCACTTGAACCCTCGAACATTGTTTTTGTCAAGTACAAATGATGCCGTCAATATGATGTGAAATTCAAACCTCGTGCATTTTTACGACTCCTTTTCATTCTGAGCACGAACCTTTTCTTTGATATAGTTGACCTTGTGTTATTTTCACAAGTCTTGGGACTTGCTGGGCTAAGCTGAGACCTCGCGATTGTATTTCGTGCCATGTCATGTGACAAAACAGAAAACTCAAACTTGCATGTTTGCATCCTTGAATTTTGAGAAGAGAAATTCGTCGAAGCCTTTAAAAGCTGAGAATTGAAATGTTGTTGTTTATTTTCTTGCTCACATCCCTCAGAAGACGAACCCCAGGGGGGGCCGGAGGACCCCCAGCCCCCTCGCGTCAAAGACGAAGCTTTGACCGTGGTCGTCGTGAAGGCCGAAGACGACCGGAACCGGCTGGCGGCCAAAGAGCGTCACACGTGCTCCGTTTGCGCCAAAAGCTTTTCTCACAAGTGCAATTTGGCCACGCACGCGAAGACGCACGCGAAGACGCACAGCGGAGAGAAACGTTTCCGCTGCCCCGTTTGCGGCAAGAGCTTCTCTCAAAAGTCGCACGTGATCTCGCACGGCAGGACGCACACGGGCGAGAAACCCTTCGGCTGCTCGCTGTGCGGCAAAAGCTTCTCGCAGAAGGTGCACATGGAGTCGCACGTGACGACGCACACGGGAGAGAAACCCTTCGCGTGCTCCGCCTGCGGCCGACGCTTCGCGCTCAAGTCGGTCATGGCTGTGCACGCGCGCGTGCACAGCCAAGAGAAATCGTCGGCGTGCTCCGTGTGCGGCAAAAGGTTCCCTCAACGGGCGCACATGGAGTCGCACATGAGGACGCACACCGGCGAGAAACCCTTTGCTTGCCCCCTCTGCGGCAAACGCTTCACCTGCAAGGGCAGTCTGCGCGTGCACGCGCGCACGCACACGGGGGAAAAACCTTTCGGCTGCTCGCTTTGCGGCAAACGCTTCCCGTACCGGAACAGTTTGAAGGCGCACATGAACGCGCACGTGAACGCGCGCCGCGCAGAGGACGACTCGGCCTGTCCGGTTTGCGGCCTGAGGTTCGCGCAAAAGAGGACGCTGGCGGCGCACGTGCGCTCGCACGGCGGCGGAGTCCAAACCTTCGGCCGCACCGCTTTGCCTCCAAGTTGAGCTCACCGGTGGCCATTTTGCGGAATGGGAACGAAGCGGCAAAATCCCGCCGTTTTCGTCCATCTTCGGGGGCGGCCATTTTGCGGAATAGGAACGAAGCGGCAAAATCCCGCCGTTTTCGTCCATCTTCGGGGGCGGCCATTTTGCCACTTGCCGACGACTGAAAATGACATCGCAGTGCCTGAGGGCAACGTCACATGACCAAACCCAGCTGCTACGTCATTTCCAGGCATGACCGCAAGCGCGTGGCAAAATGGCCGCCCCCATCGATCAAAACGGGTGAATTTTGTTGCTTATTTCATATTCCACCAATGCAATATTGAAAAAACAAAAATGCTTATAATATGTCCTTTATTTATTTATATATATATATTTATCCAGAACGGTCCCACAACCAGAAATTGAAAGCGAGGCTGCTAGCTTAGCATGGCCGTCAAAAGGATTGTGTCGTATGAACTTCTTCAAACCTAAAACATGTTCTCATTTCCTTCACCTTTTTTTTATTTCAACGTTCTATGGAATCCAATTGTAACGAAAGAGAAAAATGCAAGTGCTAACAACTTGGCTCATCAAGAAAACAACCAGCTTCACCCAAGTGAGGTAAGTTTGCAGTTGTGTCCCTGGAAAAGTGGACAAAATGGCCATTTGCACCTCCTCCTTCTTTTTCTTTTTCTTTTTTATAGCAGTCCAGAAAACCGCCTTGTTTAAAAATCCGTCATTTGTACCGGCTCGCAATAATAAAATGATCATGTCTTGAAGAGCAGTTTGTAGTCATCACTGGTAGGACAAGCAGTCGAAATTGTCAAATGTGTTTATCATAAAAACAAATATAATGTCAAACAAAACAGCTCAGCGTAAAGCACACAGTTTTGTGAACAAGTCAGTCGCGACACTCTTCAAATATTTGTCTCCATTCTTGTGTTTTAACTTTCTTTGCATAAAAGCCAACTGATCATGTCAAGTGCGTCACCGGCAGCGACCGCCTCGGGGATCGAACTCTTGCCACCAGGAAGTCTCCGGTGTGTGAGCGCAAAGCACTTCCGTTGAGCGCTTTCCATCATCTCGTCCAAACGAGACGAGCGGGGCGGACTTCGGACCCTGAAGGAGGGAAGGGGAGGGACTCGGGGGGGGGGGGGGGGGGGGTGTGGGGGACTCGTCGCGGTCGGCGTCCGAGCGGACTTGATTTGGTCGCCGAGCGAGTCCAAGAGCGGACATCATGGGATCGTGGCACGCGCGTCCCGAGCAGCAGCAGCTGCAGCAGCACTACGAGGAGCTGGCACGCAAGAGCGGATGTAAGGCGGGACCCGAGTTCGGAAGACGCGAACCCTCCGCTGGTTTGGCCGCAAACTCCCTGCTGGGCACGTGATTAGGTGCACGCGCGCAACTGCCGAAATTGGACGCGGACGGTTCCGTGATCGCTTCAACTCCTGAACGGGATTTCATTCTCAATTTGGATTTTGCTTTCACGACTTGACGTCCGTTCAAAAGTGATTTGATGGCGAGATGAAGACATTTTTTTCAAAGCTTCGCTCATTTCATCAATTTTCATTTGGCAGAATTTAAGAAAATGGAAGATTTTTTTTTACTTTTATTTTTATTGAAACAATCGTTTATATTTTCAATCAATTAAAATTGCTAACTGACAGTAATGAAATTTTAATTTAAAATATTTTACAAGTCAAAATTTAAGATGCATGTTTTCTAGATTAAAAGTGTTTCGTTTTTTTGAGGAGGGAAATAAACAAAATGTTTTGGTTACTTTATTTTAATAAATACATAAGATTCTGTTTTCATTGAAATAGTTAAAACATAAGTATGCAAATATTATTAACTAAATATAAAGAAAAAAAGTAAGAAAACGTATCATTTTTATTTCAAATTGAGTGAAATTGTGGTGCAGCAGGTGTACCTAATGTTGTGTCCGGTTTGTGTTTGGCCAGTTTGACAGACTTTGAACTTTTTTTTTCTGTGTCACTTCCTTATTGCTTGGACTTTATCGCTCTCTTGTTCTTCTTCTTCTTCTTTTATAGACATTTCTCTTTTTATGACCCTTGTGTGTGTTTGTGTGTATGTGCACGTCAAAGTTTCCACAGAGCAGATCAAAAACCTCCACAAAAGATTCCGCCAACTCAGCGGAAACCAGGAGACGATAAGGTAAAAGGTCAACCTGAGTCTTATTTTGAAATTCGGTAGGCGGAATGATGCATTGTGGGTGAACAGATGTTCAACAAATGGCGTACATTTTGGGAAAGTAGCTACAAAAAACTGCAAAGTGTGAAAATGTCTTAAGGCGGAACTCGCATCAAAAAGGTTACTTTTATTTTTCTTTGGCTTTTTTGCGTCTTTTGTTGTAAAACTCAACTTCGATTTGAGGTCAAATAATGTCCAGAAAGTCGCATGAAACGCCGCAATGTGTTTGTTAAGACGTTGACTTTAGTTTTGTACGAAAGCGTGCAACTGCCAATGCGGCGTCAACATTTTTGGACCTGCGACGACATTCAAAGGTGCTCACAAATTCGTTGAAACATTCAAGCGAAGGACGTTCCAACGTGCTCGCGAGGACGTTCGAACGTCCTCGGAGGCTAAATGCTACAAACGGAGCATATTTTCCCATCATGCCGCGGGGGATAACTTCCGCGCATGACAAGCATAGACGTCGGAAAATGACGTTTCATGGACATCATTGATTCGTAAGCTTTATGATTGATTACGTTTGCGGCGCGTGATTTCGGTTGGGCAGTTTTCCCATAATGCAACGGGGCGTGGACACGTCATCTCCGCAAATGCAAAATTGCAAAGCGTCAAGATCTTCCCGATCGCGTCTTTGCAAAGCAGGAAGGAACCGTCTTGTGAATGTCGCAATGCAAACCTTTTGCTCTCCTGCAAGGCCATAAACTTCCCACCATAAAACAAATCAATGCATTCCAAAGAGTTGAATCTCACTCCGTTCGCTGCAGACCTCCGCCAAGGCTTCTTGAATTTGGTCTACTTTGAGGGATCGAGTTGGAAAAATAACATTGACCTGTGTTTTTTTTTCTTTTCTTTTTTACTATCATTGTGGGGACCACGTGTCCTTGCGGGGACATTTTGGTGGTCCCCATGAGTCCAAACCTTTTTTTTTTGAGGGTCCAAACTTGCTTTTAGAGTTTGGGTTTGAATTGGGTTTTGCTTGGAGTTAGGGTCGAGGAAATGCATTATGTCCATGAGATGTCCCCGCTGGAAATGTAAAGCCAACATGTGCGTGCGTGCGTGCGTGTCGTCTCACTGCAGCAGAGCGAATTTGGACGCCATCCCAGCACTGGCCAACAATCCCATCAAGAAGCAAATCATCGACGCCTTCTTTGACAAAAGGTCAGCAAATATCGCAGCAGTCGCGTTGCCGTCCTCACTACGATTATCGATGTTGTATTTTTCAATTGTTTTGCATCATCACGCATTTGGTTATTTCTTATTTTCATCAATTATTTCTCAAATTACTTTATTTATGATAATTGTGATGACAGTTTTTATCTTTTATTACATTTTTTAAGTTAAGATGCGATCATAGTCCTATTTTTAAAAATAAGTGAATATAAGTATATAAATATAATTAATATATATAATAATAATAATAATAATAATAATAATATATAGTAATATAAAAATAAGATGTCTTCATAACATTAAAAGTCAAAATAGTTAACATAACTGGTGCTCTTCAAATTTGGTGGGCGAAAAATGTTGATAAAGTATTTTTGAATTAAGCGATTAATCGTGATTCATCAAAATTCTAAAATGTGATTCATCTGATTAAAACATTTTAGCGTTTCACATCTCGTATGTGTGAATATATTTGTAGTAAATAAATACAGTCAAAACATGTTTTTCCCAATTTCCCCACGACTATATGTTCTTAGTATTTAACGTTTCATATCTTTTACTTCGCACATTTTCTAGCCAAATCCAAATCAAGCATAAAAAGTCGAACTCAACTCGGGAGGCTCACAAACGCTGCAGTCAGAAAAACCGCCGGGCTCACTTTTTGGCAAGTGGGCGCATTATTTGCCGTCGCTCAAAGTCAGCAACGTCGGAGTCGCGCGCTCGCCTCCGTTTTACATTCAGCTTCCTTAACTCGGCTCTTTCTTAACTTAGCTTATTTTAGCGTCGTCCATCTTGGCTCGGCAGCGCGGGCGGGTTGACCTTCGACTCGCATTCAGCACAAACATTCCTTTCAAAAGGCGAGCCATAAAAAGGCCGTCAAAAGAAGCGGGAACATTCGCAAGATGTCTGCCGGCAAGCGCACAAATGCATCTCATTAAGGGGGGTGCACGGGCCTTGGATTTGGGGGGGTTAACACTAAAAGGTGGCGGTGGGGGGGAATCCAGAGACCCCCCCCCCCCCCCCTCGCATGCAAAAATAGTCAAATGCGCTATTTACAGTCAAAAATCCATTTTTGTGGTGGCAATTTTCACATTCAAAATTCCCATTTGGGGAAAAAATTAAATTTAGATGGAAGAAAATCTTCACAGTGTTGGTGCACCTTCCCTTTCAGATGCAAAAACTGGATTATTCTCAGATTAAAAGTTTACTTTTGGTAGAGGGAAGTTTTATATTAATTTTACCGACTCATTTGTGGGGGTGAAAAAAAATCACAAAAATCTGACAACTGTCAAAAAAAAAACAACATCTTTATTTGTAGATTGTATTCGATTAAAACACACGGCGCACTTCCTCTAACTCTCAAAAAGAAAAAAAGTCCAATGATATCATTTGAAATTAATATATCATTTTTGTAGTGAGGTTTTTAAATGTGAAAAAAATTCCAACACTGTTGCTGCCCCCCCCCCAACCCCCTCCCCCCTCCAAAATTGGTAAAATTGTACAATTTTGAGTTGAAAAGATCTTTTTTCATTTTGTTTAGTTTTATTATTTTGTGAAAAGAAATCACAAATTGATCAAATCTAAAACTTGATTAGTTCAAGTTCGCCCTCTCACCTTCACAAAGAAAAAAAAAAGTCAAATTCTACAGTTTTGAGTTACTTTTTCATTTTTATATGATTTGTCAATTTGTTTAAGCAATTTCCTTTGTGAAGGAAAAAAAAAACCTAATTGAACGGGGAAAAAAAATCCTGACATTTGGCGCTTGCACTCTCACCTGCAGAAATCCTAAAACAATTTCAAGTTTCAAAAATCATTTTTCATCGAGGAAAGGCGAATATTATACGAGCTTCTTATTTTGCAAACAAACAAACAATTGGACTCAAAAGGCGGGAGGGTTTGCATTTTGTTGATTTGTTGCCGCGTTGCAACCGGGCAGGAACCAGCGGCAGGACCAGGTGGGATCCTGGGACCGGATCGACTTGGAGCAGTTCCTGACGGTGATGAGTCACTTCCGGCCGCCCGCGCACAAAAGCGGCGAGGAGGAGCGGCAGGCCGCCAGGAAGCAAAAGCTCCGCTGTGAGTCTCGGCGACACGCCGCCGTTGCCGCGGCGACCTCAAGCCGGGAAAACTTTGGACCCAAACGATGCCACGGACTTCCGGGTTTCACACATCAGCGTCCTTTCCGGCCACTGATGGCCACGCCCCCCAAACCAGGGCGTCTCAACTCTCTGAAATGCTCGGGACGACTGAGACAGACACGCGAGACACTCGCACCCGTCGACGGGAAGGCGCAACCGAGGGTTTACAAAGGCGGGAAGCGCACGAAGTGGGACGCGGCCCCGCACGGCGCAAACAGGAAACGGAAAGAAAGCTGATGTGTGGAAACCAGGAAGTCGGATGACTTCAATAGTGAATTCACAAATTTGATATCTGTTGTAAATAAGTTTGCGTTTGCAGTTTTGTTCGACATGCACGACACGGACAGCGACGGGATCATCACGCTGCTCGAGTACCGGAAGGTAAAAACCGCCGCAGCACATTTCCAAACCCGCTTGGCCTGCTTTTGCTGTCCCAAAACTTTTGTCAATCACTTGAAGTCATTTGGTTGTTGATGACATTCAAATGAATGGAATCGAGTCACGTCATCGAATAATAAAACGAGCGTCGATCGGCGTTGGAAAAAGACACGAAGCGATGATAATAATATTCAAATAATGGAGAAACTCAACAGTATACAAATTAAAAAATGAAGAAGACATTTTAATACAAAGAATAAATGCAAACGGTTACATTTTTTGTGTTTCCTGAAAAATGTGAAAAAATGACTCCATTTTTTTATTTGTTATTTTAAGAAGGTATGTAAAAAAATACATTTTTACATTAAAAAAATACATTTTTACATTCCAATACTTCATATGCATAAAATATGAAATGAAACGAGTTTGTGTTTAAGTCATTGCGTTTGGATCAAATAAAAATGGGCAAACTTACAAAATGAAAACATGAATAATCATCAGGGATTCGACCAAGACATTTATTTCATCCTTAGAATAGATCAAATGGAATTATCGGCATTTTCCGAGATGGAAAAATGGAATTGTGACTGGTCGCAAGAATGTTGCCGCGCAAGATGAAACCTTTGTTTTGCGTTTTTCTTCCCCCGCTGGTGGTGGAGGAGCTGCTGTCCAAAAGCGGCGCCATCGGGCAGCAGGCGGCCAAGGCGATTGCCGACGCGGCCATGTTGGAGGTGGCCAGCACCAACGCGCCGCACATGGTAAGCGCGCGCAACACGCCGGCAACATGTCACACGCAACCAATAGCAATCACATTTGGGGTTTTTCCACCTTTCAGGCAGCGGACGCCTTCTACGAGGGGATTACCTTTGAGCATTTTCAACAGGTTCGTATTTGGAGCCGCTTTTTCCACGGCCACTTTCATATTGGGCACAATCGAATTCCGATCATCGATTCGCTCCCAAAAAAACTATTTTTTGGTGCATAACAACAAGGACTTGCAGGCCGAATGTTTGACGGCGTGACGTGACTTGATCCTTTCGTATTTTCTCGAACCGTCCTTTGTTAGGTTGCTTTCACGGCAATAAGAAGACGGTTCCCGGGTTCATTTGACCCAAGCGATGTTTAATGGCCAAAAAGACATCCTGACAAACATGAACTTTGGAATGGGTCAGTTTGACCCATCTATGTTTCATGTTCTAAAAACATTCCGATAAGTTTTAGCAACCATTTTAATTGAAACGATGTCACCGTAGACTATGAAAAGAAAAAAAAACGACAAATTTGCAGTTCTCCAACTTTCAAACGGGTCAATTTGACCCGGCTGTTTAATGTCCCCAAAACATTCAGGTCAACATTTTAATTGAAACGATGTCACCGTAGACTATGAAAAGAAAAAAACCCGACAAATTTGCAGTTCTCCAACTTTCAAACGGGTCAATTTGACCCGGCTGTTTAATGTTCCCAAAACATTCAGGTCAACATTTTAATTGAAACGATGTCACCGTAGACTATGAAAAGAAAAAAAACCGACAAATTTGCAGTTCTCCAACTTTCAAACGGGTCAATTTGACCCGACTGTTTAATGTTCCCAAAACATTCAGGTCAACATTTTAATTGAAACGATGTGAAAAAAAACAACAATTTCAATGCATGAGAATTTTCACCGCCGGAAAATTGTGCAGTTTGACCCTCAATGTTCCAAAAGCATCCTGACAAACATTGTTGCAGCTCATTAACAGTTTTCAATGCAAATATGCACAAAATGAACAATTTCTTACCATCTGTTGCTGCCAAGTTTTAGAGCGGAAAACCAATATTTGTTGCTTTTTAACTTGAAAGTGAGTCGCTTTGACCCACAACTTCGAAGAGGGGGGGGGGGGGGGGGGGGTTACGTTTGCGATCAATCAGCAGCGAGCCGACAAATATGTCTTTAAAAGTCTTTAAATGTCTTTAAATGTCATTTATCGCCGTAATGTGTTAATGCGGAAAAACGAAAAACTGCAAAAATCAGCTTACTTTTTGCCGAATGGCTGACATGGGATGATTAATCGGCCAGGCTCGAGTTTAATATTCCGACGGTTTTCTTTCTTTCTTTCTGGTTGTGTTCATTTTGGCAGATTCTGAAGGGTTTGGAGATGGAGTCCCGGATGCACATCCGCTTTTTGGACATGGACACCACCACCATGCGCTGCGGAAAAGCCACCTCTTGACCACCTCATTAACATCTCATTATGCATGCGCATATGCAGATTTGTCTGATACACGGCGGAGAAACCCCCCAAAAGCGGATCGCAAGCATTCCCGAATTGTGGCAATGGAAAAAAACCGGTCTGTACCGAGATCATAGGAAATCAAACACATCAATATTTGATAGAAGAAAATTTGCGATTTACGATTGATATGATGACTCATTGGAAAATAAATGAATAAAATAACGTCTTTCTTGGTCCCTTACGGCTTAGAACAGTAAAGATATGAAACACAGGCAAAACATTTGACTGATTAGATTTGGTCCGCTCGTATTTGTGAGAAAATATTGGCAAAAATTGTCCATTTGTGGGGGTTGTGTCGTGTCATGTTTTTTAATGCTTTTAATAAAATGCAAAATGAGCAATTCATTTTTATTTGTATTCCCCCCCCATGATTAATGTTGCACATAAAACTTTTTTTTTTAACACTAATTGTACCAGTTAGTGGTCCAAATGTGTTTCAAAACCTGTCCGAGAAATGCTGACCTCAGCAAACTTTGAATATGTTGCCAAGTTACACAAATGATAACAAAGTTTTAGAAATGATGATCAAATGCATTTTTAATTGTACAAATATTAGAACTTTTTATCTTCTAATTTGAGGATTTTAGCTCCAAATGTATTTGCATTCAAAAATGAAAGATCGACAATACAATAAAACGAACTCAAACCAAAGCACATTTTTGGGGCGTGGGAGATAAAAAAAACACATTTTTAGCTATATCCTCATTTATTAATTTTTTTAGCAACGCTGTATTTTGGTTGCTCTTTTGAATACAAATAAATACAATTGCAGACAAAACAAAGTATTTTTCTACAAAAATAAAAACGTGCGGAAATATACGCTTTTGTTGGACATCCATACATTATTTTCATGTTGGGGTTAAAAATTGAAAATATATTGTGAAGGCCGCACGCGCGGCATTCTGCAGCTGTACCTAATGTAGTGGCCGGCCAGCGAGTGGGCGTATGTCAACTTGGCGTGGTCACCTGAGGCGGTCGTAGGGCACGGCCAGCGTGATGTTGTAGTTGTAGCCGTCAGATTGGTCATAGTCGGACCTGCAGATGGGAAGGACGCCGGCGCCGCCGCTGCCGTCGTCGCCGCCGCCCGAGAAGTCGTAGTGGCAGATGACTCCTCGGTGCCTGGACGCAAATTCGGCGTTACGAGCTCCAAAGAACAAAAACCAAAGCAGTAAAAAAAGTGACTTTCTTCCGCCGCCATCTGATTGGCTACAACGTTCTCGCGAGTCAATCTTTGACCAGCAGCTTCAGGGCTCAACAAGCATTTTGGGGGCGGCGTCAAAGGGATGCGAACTTCTGACGTCACACATTTGCTCAACAATGTCATCATTCGGGGTATTAATTTATGCAAAGACGCTGATCAGCTTCAAGATTTCTCACCACAATCAGGAAACAAAATGCAACGCTTTTATTTTTTAGAAATCTCCGCCAATGTTCACGTTCACAAAATAAGAGTAATATAACATTTATAAAATATCTATAAAATATTGTAGGAAAGAAAATATTTAGAAAAGAATAAGCTAATAAATATAAAACAAAATATTAGATTACACAAATTTGTTTTTAAAATCATACAAAAAAATAGACAAAAGTGGCCGAAATAGACTGAAATATAAAGACCTAAAAAAATAACTGAGAAATAACAAAGGATTAAATAAAATAAAATAAACATGTCATTATTAGACAAAAATAAAAACAAAATATTAGATTAAAAATATACACAAATATGTGAGAAAAGATACCAAAAAAAAACAATGATCTCAAAATATGTACAAATAATAAAGACAAAAAAAGAGAGCTACATAAGTGAAATAACAGAGAAGCAAAATATTGGGGGAAAATTTGTACCCCAAAAATACACATTGCGGTAAAATATAAAAGTAAAAATAAAAAAACATTGCAATCAAAATCATGCAGCATCTATGGAGGACATAAACTGCCAAAATTAAAAATAAATAAATGACTAAACAAATAAATTACTAAAAGTGAAAATAAAAAATTATTCTAAAATTAAATGCAAAAAATTAACATAAATGGAAATAGAAACACACACACACACACACATATATATATATATATATATTTATTTATTTATGTATGGATATATATATAATTTGTTGTTTTTAATTCCATTTATATTAATTTTTTTGTATAAAATTTTCGAATGATATTTTTTATATCCATTTTTATTTTCATTTTTGTCATTTATTTTTAATTTTGCATACAAACCAGCACAGCGAGGACGTAAAAACGTGCGGCCGGTGTGCTCGTACCTGCGGTGAGCCGTGAGGTCGTCGTCGGTGATGCACGCCCCCCGCGGCGTCTTGTCGTCGGGGATGTTGGCCGTCAGCAGCGTGCGGCTGTCGAAACGCACGCGCCTCACCGGATGCCTGCGCACGCGCACGCGCACGCGCACGCCGCATTAATGGCAAGCCGGCGTCGCGCCGGAGGTCAGAGGTCGGAGGTCGTACCTGTTGTGCATCTCCCACAACTTGCTTCCCATCCTCATGTCCCACACGCACACCAGGCCCTCGCCGCCGCCGCTCACCACCTTCCAGTCGTCGGCGCGCACCGACGTCACGCCCAGATGGTGCGCGTACAAGGACGACACGCACGCGCCCGAGCGCAGGTCCAACACGCGTACCCTGACAACAAAACACAAATATATCAAGTGGTCTTTCACAAGTTGAAAACTTGGGCCGCACCGGTGCCGACTCTTTTGGGCCGGGAACGACACCAATATTTGGCAGAACAGAATTCTGATAACTGACGAATCAACCGATAATCAAAAAAAAAAAATGCATTTGTTGGTCTCTGAATTCTTCCGTTATTCAAGACATGAATTGCAGTCAGAACATTTGACTGTTTTATAAGAAATGAAAATCCCTCGCTCGAAAATAATGCAAACATGAACCAAGAGAAGAAGACCGTCGGCGGGAAAACAAACGTGTGAATTCCTTCACTCAAGGAGGACGCGACGGACGTTTTATGCGACGGCTCGGCCTTGGCGGAGGTCGGACTTTCAAGCTAGGAATGTGAGCTAGCGGAATGCGGCCTGCGTAGGCGTCACGTTTGAACGCTGGCAAATTTCCATCGGCGCAACAATGACCGCCGTTCATCCGCAGTCCAGCGACATCTTTGCAGCGGACACGCTTGACACAATCCCGACTTGTCAAAGGGAGCGAGACGCGAGACGAAGTTGCAAAGCAGATGCCGCCTCGCATTCGTCGCCAAGTGAAGGCAACTTTTCAAGCACGGAGAGAATGGAGAACATTTTTCTGCTGAGAATTGTGAACGATTCTTCTAACTGGTGGCCAGAAAATGAATTACACGTTGTGTAATCAACCAAACCACCCAACTTTAGCTGCTGGAATTCTGCTAGCTAAATGCTAACACATCATGAAAAACAGCACATGAGCTAACACAACTAGCATTTATGTTAATGTAGTTATATTTGAAAGTCGATTTTACACTGCTAAATCGGGATTTGATGATATTAAGCATTTTATACAAAATCGGCGATCGGCTGTAACGTCCAAATTTTCCAGATCCATCAATGACGTCATTGATGGGCTCCACGAAATCAAACGTCCCATGTAATATTTCATATTTTTGTACTTTCGTGTGTTTTTTCTTATGAGCGTTTGTCTGCACGTCGGCGTGGTCATCGGATCACGTTCTGTTTCTTTCCGAGCGTCTTCTTGTTGGTGCGTGTGCATGCGCGCACCTCCTGTCTTTGTTCCCGCACACCATCACGCTTGGCGCGTTGCCACCGCCGAGGTGGAGGCAGGTGAAGTCCCCCGGCGAGTCGCCGACGCACGCCACCGCCTTGCCCGTCTCCAGGCTGTACACGTGGATCTGCGGCAGGACACGCGATACAAACCACTGGGATTGAAATCCGAATAAGCGGCTGGAGTCACGTCGGCGAGTGAAAAATGTTTTACAAAGAAAAACAAAATCATCAAAAATCAAGGGTGCGTGTTAACGAGTACAAATGAAATGAATAAAAATGTTACATTGTCTCGACATTTTGCTGTACCGAGAAGTTGTGAAAATGGTGTACTTTGATTGCGATATAATGCAACGTAGCTTCTTGCGCTAACGTCTAGTGCTAGCTAGCACGTGCTTGTCACATGCTACATGCTACTTCGTTTCTTGAGCGCCTTTAAGGCCCTCAAAGCGATTCCCCTCCTGATGACGCAGCATCAGGAGCAACTGACGGTCCGCACGGTCACAATAGTGGCCGGGGCGGGGCAAGTCATTTACAAACCCCGCCCCTTTTGGCTCACCTTGTTGCCCGCGTCGTGCACGGCCCAGCCGCCGCGCTTCACCCCGAACGCAACGTGACGCTCGGACGACTCCAGGCAGGTGACGGGGTGTCCGTACACCGAGTGCAGCGTCCTGGACTCGTCCCCTCCGTCCAGCAGGTAGACCGATTCCCCGGCCGCCACCGCCGTGAGCGCACGCCGCCGCCATCCCCTGCTGCCGGGCACCAACGCCAAACTGTGAACCTGAAAGACAGCAAACGCGCTCAAAAAAACGAAATACATTTTTTTTTTTTTAACTGTTCCATCCATCCATTTTCTTAACCGATTGTCTCATAAAATGTAAATGTAAAACATTCGAAATGTTGCTTAAATGACAGACGGGTTTCGCAAGGCGAGTCAGGCTGAGCATTCTCCAGGCTCCGCGGTCGTCGGCGCCGTCCAGTCGGACGTCCGAGTGGACGGCGGAAGCCAGGACCGAGCCGTCCGGGCTGAGGGCCAAGGCGCGGTGGCTCTCCGCCGCCTGGTGGTGGTAAATGGGATCGCCGCCCGTTCGCGTGCTCCACACATCCACGCAACCTGCGACACCAGCCAAGCAGGAAAGCTTGTTTTTAGAAAATCCAGGAAATTGTTGAAAAAAATAAAAATAAAAATAAAGGCTTCCACAGATCATTACGTATGAAAACAATATTAATAATATAATAGTAGTCACAAAAATAGCAATTACAATTACATTAATACTTAAAATTCCCTTTTATCGATATATATTTGCAAATTATAATGTATGATTTAAATGTAAATATTTTGTGATGAAGGGCTACATAAATACATTTAACTTGACTAAATAATGTTCTTTAATAATTTTTCAACTGAAATAACTAGCATTAAATGCCCTAATAAAAAAAGAACTATTAGTTCAGCCTTCTATTTGTTGTAAAAAATGTAATGTATTCAATTAAATTGATTGAAACAATAAGACATAAATAATAGTCCAAAAAATGCTCTGGAATCGTGTTTGGCTGATTACGAGAAAGGCTTTAAGATAAGCGAGGACAGCGGAGGAAGTTGCGACCGCTTAGCGTACCGTCGCGGTAGGCCGCCGCCGCCACGTTGCCGGCGACCCGCACGAGAGTGACGGGCGGCCGGGGCTCGGAGAGGGCCGACAGCTGGTTGGACTTGAGGTGGGACGGCGGCAGGTCCCAGTGCAGCGTGTTCCACAGCCGGACGTCCCCCGACGAGTACCTGGCGGGCGGCACGTGGCGGCGCCACTTGGCTTACGAGCTTCTTGGACGAATAACCTTACGTCAAACTCGCTAGCAAAATACAATGAAAATATTGAAAATGATGTCACTAACAACAATATGACTTTTTTGGGGCTGATGCAGATTTCCATATTTGCCAAACAATAACTAGTAATTTGGTTATTGATTTATTTGTTGTTGTTTTTGTGGGACAGAATGTCATATGTTTTCAGGAAAACAACTTTTTAAATGTTTGTATTTTCTTATTGTGACTGACGACATGAACTTGAATTAAAGGTCGGATTTGCCCTTTTTTCTTTTTTTTTTACTTAATCATGTATTTTGGGTGGGAAAACTCAAATCCAAACTATTTAGTTGAATAAAACGTTTACTATGAGAAAAAAGGCGCTAATAAAAAATATAAAAAATAAAATAAAATAAAATAAAAATAAAAAAATAAAATAAAAATAAAAAATAAAAATAAAATAAAAATAAATAAAATAAAATATATAAAAAATAAAATAAAAATAAATAAAATAAAATATATAAAAAATAAAATAATATAAAAATAAAAAAATAATAAAAAGGCGCTTTCGTAAGACATTTTTTGAGATTTGCGCTACTCACCCCGCCAGGACGTAGTTGTCACAGGAGCCAACGTCGCACAGCACCTTCCCGAGCTCAAACTGCAGCTGACTGATGCAGCCGACACGATTCTGCACGCGCAGCAAAGTATGAGAATATCATTCAAAAAAGGCAAAACCTCACGTTGCGTCTTCATTTCGACTGACATTTGCCACCTTCAAACGACCAACGTTTACTCAATCGCGATGGCGCCAGCGTTCGCCAGGTGTTGACAAGTGCGTCGGCTCACCTTCCAGTTGGCGCGCACGTTGGCGGCGGCGTTGCGGCGGTCTCGCAACGCCGCCTTCCAGCAGGGCGAGTCGGACACGAGGGCGCCGCGCCCGTGGCCCTCCGCCACGCACAGCCTGAACCACAGCACGCCATCCTCGGCCAGGGTTCGCCACGGCCTGCTCACCTGCCGGCAGAAAAACGGCGCCGCTTGGCTTTGGCCAGACGTCTTACCACTGAATCGGCCGATATTAGCTCCTTCTTGCTACTTATTTATTTTTTTAATTACACTTTTAATAAGATGCCAGCATAACAACGTGGTATCAAATGACGTTCAAACACCCCCCAATACAAATCTGGAATAAAAATAAAAAATAAAATAAAAAAATAATAATACATATGCCTACAGTACAATTTTTTGTAAAACAGTTCAATGTTCAGCCTGGAAGTCATAACCTTATTGTACATTTTTAAATGAATAGGCCAATGAAATAGTTATCAAAATGTTATTCTGCTGCAAAACGGAATTGATGGCCGGAGTCGCTCACCTGTGCACACCTGCCGAGCTCTGTACGGTCGAGATATTGGAATATCTTCAAGGCTAACTCATACGGCAAGTCCATGTCAAAGAAAGGGATGTCGTTGGCCTCGTTCTGTATTGGGGGGGGGGGGGGGGGTGAGAGGGGGGGGGGGGTGAAGGGGCGGGGGCACTCAGTTAGCTAGCGCCTAATCAAGGGTAGGGAACCCTGGTTCTCCAGAGAGCCACAGTCCTGCCCGTTTTCAACATCTCCCTCCACCAACACACTTGACTTGATGCGCAGGATCGTTGTCAGACTTGTACAAAGCCTGGCTGATGAGCTGATCATTTGAGTCAGCTGTGTTGGAGGAGGGACACATCGAAAAGAGGTCGGACAAGAGGCTCTTGAGGATCAGGGTTGATTGTTTTGGAGTTCTTGCATACATACCAGGTCCAGAATGAGCTGATCCACAAGCTGCTCGCCTTCCTTGACTTTTTTCTGAGGATGCTTCAGGGACTCCCCGCAGGCAGCGGTCTCATCCTGGTACTTTTTCTTCCTCTTGTTCCTCTCCTCCGCCAGCCTGCCCAAAAGGGGGCTCGTCCTGCCGCCCAACAAGCCCCTAGCGATGGACACGTAGCCGGGCTCCCCCACGCCGGCACTCCTCTCTGGTTTGAGTTGACTTTGACCTCGACTCGCGTCATCGTTTTCGTCCCGGGCATGACTCTCGCAACAGAGGGACGGAGAGGGGACGAGACGCTGCTCCTCTTTTGGACTCCACAACTCACGTTTCCAACGGTCCCTGAACGCCGCAAGCTCGTCCTCGGCCATCGCGTGCAAAATGGTTATGAATACGAAGGCAACATTTTGTGTTCAAGCGTCGAACACAACGAGAAAATCTCCAGTACGGAAGTGTTGAGGCCAAAACAAACCACGAGTCCTGCACTGGAAACTGGTCCGACGGGGAACACGGCTAGAGGAAACAATTAGTTCCTGCACATGAAAACAGGTCGTCGTCATCGCAAATGAAACGTTCGGAAAAATATTTATTTATGACTTATTTTATAATTAATTGATTAAAATGAATTAAAATGAAATAAAACGTAACGGTCTAGAAAAAAAATCTGTGATAAAATAAAACTAGTTAGTTGCTGCGTTACAAGCTTTCTCGGCCACCGGAATTAAACGTAGACAGAAAAGTACGATCATTAAATAAGCAAAATGAAAATAGATAAATAGAACTACTGACACCCGATGGCGCTCAATAATGATTTTCAAATATATTTCCATATTTTAAAATTATTGAAACGTAGGGCTTCCCTAATAAAACCATGAACGTTCATCTTGACCTCTAAAAGGAGGGTACATATCAAACCTCATTGTTAGATTAGGCCTCTTAATTATTAGATAGGAGACTTGATCTTGGTCGTTGTGTAAAATAGTTTCAAATATATATATATAAAAATAACTATGGAATAATGTAAGTTAAACATTTTTTATTTAACCTATGGCTATAAAAAGCCAAAATCAATAAAGACACGACAATGTAGTTCACTTTTGGATCAATTCCACAGGCGAACTTTATAGTTTCGAGCGGGCAAAATATGACGTCAGTCCCACGTCACAGGACGGGGACCTCATGAATAATCCACAAGTGGGCGGCACACACGAAATGCACTTTGAATACGAGAGTGGGGTTCCCACACTCTCCTACCCGGAGCGTCAAAATAGGAAGCATGTGCCGCTGGTCGCCCACGCCGCCGCTGGCAATCGGGGTCATGCACGCACGCGCGCCGCCAGCGCCCGGTTGCGCGTTGCAGGTGCTCGCAACGCGTCTGCGGCGGATCGGCGATCAGCTGGACAAGCGCCGCAGGGAGACGGCCGACGAGGACGCACCCGGGACCGTCGGCGGGGGCTGGAAGTACGCGCGCACCGCCGCGAACGTCAGTGTGTGCACGCTGCTGTTGCTGGTGGTCACGAGACGACACTTGTAGACAAGGTAAGCGGTCACGAGGCATTGATTCAAACGGTTTATTACCACACAAAAAAAAACATACAGCTCTTATGTTAACCAAAATCAAGATTCTATATTATGAGAAAAAATACAAAAATGATCAAGTTGAGTCTGTGGCTTAAAAAAATGCACGTGCTTCAACACTAGATGGCACTAAATACTACACACTGTCGCTTTAAAGTTGAAATGTTTGTCATTTTACGCATTACGAGACTTGAACGTGATATTATATTACCCCAAAAAGTCTTTCTTTTGAAGTTGAAATGAAAATGATGAAAAGTCATTTGTAGTCTTACGAGAATTAAGTTGTGATATTACTCCAAGAAGTCGTCATTTTAAAGTTGAAGTATATTATAATCATTTTTTAAACAGAGCACGGCTTCAAACACAATTGTTGTACATGCTGTGCAAAAGCATAGCTCAACTTTTTTATGTCCTAATTCACAACTACTCTATATCTACATTAAGACGTACTTGCAACATTATTTCTCTCTGTAAGGTTCCAACTTGCGACTTTTTCTTGGAATCATATTCCGCCTTTATTCTGAAGTGTTGATGACGTTATTGTTCATATTTCAGTGTTGCTCTCGAAACATTGCAGCTTTTTTGCAATATATTCTTGTAGCCTTACAATTTCTGTCACAAATTTATAATTCTCAGATTTTTTGTGCATCCCATTTGGATGGAACTCTCGCAACACTGAATTCCGACTGCTGGAAAAACTCAGAATCCATCGTTGTAGCTTTGCGACATTCGAATCCGCCTTCATCCTCGTACAAGCCACAACTTGTTTCTTGCCATGTTTACCTTCTTTTACTTTGTTGTCAACACAGCAGATTGCTTCTCAATTTTCCTCGGTAATCCTTTTTCTTTCTTCCCAATTTAAACTCTTCCCTGTGTTTTCATGCACGTCTCTCATTCGCAGACGCCTTCCGAGCACGTCTGCAGACAAAAGACGAGGATGGCGAGGATGGCGAGGATGGCGAGCATGCGACCCGACGACGATTCCGAGGCACCCGAGAAGAGGATACGTAACGTGATGAAGATTAAACACGCCTTCCCTCTTCAGCCACATGCAGTGATGTCATCCTCCCCTGGTAGACTAATTAGGTTAATGACAATCAGAAAGGGGGAGGGGCAAAAGAACAAACAAAAGCACTGCCAAATTGTGCGCACGGACGCCGGGAAGCTGTTGAACCAAGTTTCATCGACATCTGATCCAGATTGCACCTCCGGCACAAGTCCTGTAAACGATTGAAGGCCGTGGTGGATGTCTGGTGGGTTTCTCGTTAACGCACAGGAAAGCTTTACGGAAGCTCCACAACCATGTGAATAATTTTTTTATTTTTTTTATAAGGACTGGAAGATTAATAGCATGTAAAACCTCATTTGTAGTCGGCCTATTAAAAATCTGGTAGAGTTACTGTTTTCTTATATATTGATTTTGTTTGCATTGTATTTTGACTATACTTGCTACTATATTTGACTTCTTCTTTTTTAAATGGCCGCCCGCGTGTAATATTACATCGTTGGCTTTGTAACGTAATTTCCCCAAAATGTTTGTATAATACTTCAACAAAGATAAAGTAATTGTTACACCAGAATAAAGCTATGTTTGAAATTTTAAAAAAAGAAAGAAAAATATTAAGAGTGAATTTTACCAGAAGAGATGTCGATTGTTAAGAGGAAATCATCATTTTAATCTGGAAAAAAAAATCTGAATTGGAAAAAAAAAAAATAATTAAAAAAATGGAATAAAGTTGGAATATGAAGCTATTACTTCATGATTTCATTCTAGTAGTATTACTCTTTTTCTTATTGTATATTTCAAATTCATCCTGAATTGGGAAGTTTTTGTGTGTGTGTAATGTAACATCTTTATTCTCACTATATTACAAAAAAAAAAAAAGTATCAAACTTTGTATCAAAGTAAAGTATTTTTACCAGGACATAGTAAGAATCAATATTCATGGGAGGGAAATCAGGACCCCAAAAAATTGTCATGTCACCAGAATAAAGGCAAAATATTATGTTGAAGTTGTCGTATTACGGCTCTATTCTGGTGGAATAACTCTTTTTTTGCTACTATAAAGTTATTTATTTACATATTGCAAATTCATCTTTATAATAATGCAAGTTTCTTGCACCACATCCTCTTTATTGAATAAATGGATTCTTACAAACATTTGCAAACCACTTCAACAAAATAAAAACACAAGAGTAAAAAAAGAACCTTATGAATACAAAAACAATTCTATTAGTCTAAAGCCATAATATTGTGAGGAAAAAAATAAATCATAAATCGATCATGAAAAAAATCTGTATAGCCTATTCAAAGAAAAAAAAAACAATCATCAATTTACCAGCAGAATAAAGTTAGAATCCACGTTGTTGTATTATGACTTCCTCCTTGAAATATTACAAATTTCGTGTAATGCGGCATTTGTCCTCCATGTAATATTGCAGCTTTATTCTCTTAACATGACTTCAATGATTGTGCAATACAAAGAAAAAATAAAATAGTAATCCAACAGTATGTAATTACAAAAGAAAGGAAAAGTACTTTTTTCCCACCAGCATGAATTCATAAGATTCAAAAGGGAAAAGAATGAATTTCCTCATTTAAAAAAAAAAAATCGGAATATTCCAACTGAAATCATTTTCCCAGAATGAAGTTGTAATATTATGCTCATGAGAAGAAACTCAAGATGGCCTTTGGAGGATTTTCTAAAAACTCCCCATTTTCACAGATGGCTAAGCAAGCCTTGGCGGAGGTCTCTGCGTGCCGCTCGTTCCACGTACGCCGCCGCGCCGCATGGAAATAGCACTGCTTTTATCTTAAAACGACGTTTGAGTCATTTCCATGCATGACTGTGCGCGCGTCTTACTGTCTTGGAACGGACGTATTTGGACTATTTGGACTATTCCGACTCACAGAATGATGACTGCCTTTTGAATAAAGTCAGGGACGCTTTGGAGGGTGAGTGAGCTCACAAACTTTCTTTTTGCTCACAAGGGTGACAATAAGTCATGAAGAGCAGATGACATTGCTGAAATGAAGGTGTTTGATATTAACAATGACAAGACAGAAGATTCATCGGCGTTACGCCGCAGAGCGATTTGTCAAAGCATGACTTCACGCTGAAGCAGCGCGTGTTGCGAAACCCGCACGTGGCCGCTAAAAGTGAGCGTCGCGGCGAGTCATCAGCACCGCCGGCTTATTCTTGCAACGCTGCCGCTTTTATCGCCTAATAGCGCTTCATTCTTGGAACTTTTTTTTTTTACTTTACTCTCATGATAAGTCTTTTTTGTGAATTTAAGCTTTAATGTACGGTGTGATGACAAAGTTTTTTTCTCTCGTAATATTCCGACTTTATTCTCACAACGTTGCCGCTTCTTTCTCCCAAATTTACGACGAGATGTTGCCAACCTGACACGTGCAGTCAAATGAGTGCTCCGCCGGCGAAATGGCGGCACCGTACCTTTTTCGCCGCTATTCTGCTCACAGTTGAGCTTTTTTGCATATTAATACTCCAACTTTATTCAAGTCACCTTGACCTTCTTCTCGGATCTTTTTGTCTCATAATATTACAGTTCATGTAACACAACAACTTCTGTCTCTGAAATTGACAACTTTGTGCTCTTCACATTACAATGCTATTCATTCGGGATGGGACGAGTTAACTAATTAATTAATTAATCACAAAACATTCATTATGTAATAACGCAGATTAATCACACTATTAATTTTGACCACAGACGATCCTTGAGCTGACAGCGGATGGTTACGTTGTGTTTGAGCAATAAACAGAACACATGCATTAAAGTAAAGCATTTAGTAAATGTTTGTGTCGGACATTCAAAGTATTTGTTCATGTCAAAATATTTTAGATTAGATTAGAAAAATGTGACGTGGACTTTTCAGGGTCGATCAATACATAAACCGATTATTAGTCAAGTTGCTATTTTGGAGCCAATCTTCATTTTTGGGTGAGTTTTGTCAAACTTGAAAACAATTGACCAACTCCGCCTCTTAACGAGTGCATAATCACCGTAATCGTCAGGTTTAGTAGATTTGGAAGTGAGCAGAGGTGGTGCCGTCCTTCCAGCATCGCAGCGTCTCCACGACGGCGGCGCGGCACAGAGGGCACGCCCTCTCTCGGTCCAACCAGGAGCTCAGACACTCCTCGCAGAAAACATGCTGGCCGGGAGCAAAAAAAGTGGCCCGTCACCATTTGCCGGCAAAAACGATCAAGAGGCTCCTCGCCGTCTTATTGTACCTGACACAGGAGAGCAACAGGCTCGCGGAAATCGGCCTGGCAAATAGCGCAGACGTCGCCGGCCTCGCTGCACTGCTGGCTGCCAGCCCGCACGCCCAAACTCTGCAAATCACCATCAAAAGGGTCAAAGGTGAACGTGAACCGCTGTCATCATTGAAAACCGATTCGGTGTGAAACACCAAGTGGCGTTTTGTTTGGTTTCTTGAAGAGCCTCAATGAAATGTCTTCTTTTTTTTTTTTTTTTACTAAAATACCATTATTAATTCAACAGGTGTGCAACATTAGAAGTGTTATAGCGTCTGGTGTACATACCACACATTTTATAAAAAAAAAAAAATCCTGTGTTTTCCAACAAGACAACATTAAATTAAGATTAATTAATTTCCATATATCAAATGGAATAAATACAAAAGGGGGGGGGGCAATATTAAAAGTATTATCGCCACTTGAAATAAAAAAAAATATATATTTACACCTTTTCACAGGATGGGTGATTTTGCTTCACAATAAAATGAAATAATTATGATCACAACGAAACGTGATTTTTTGGCTTCAAAGTGGGTGTGCGACCATGTAAATAATATAAAAATTCAGAATTGACCTGTAAATAAAAATAAAAAAAGAGTGTGATTTCTTCCTGTAACACAAAGGCTGAGTCGGAGTTCATTTCTCCAGTTGACATGACGGGAACGTTATCCATGAGCATTTCCTCAAGTGACGTTTTCCTCCAGAATTGAAAATCGGGCACATGCAAGATCGCACGTCTCACCTGAGAGCGACAGAGCAGGACCAGCGCTTTGCGTAGGGCCGACGCTCGGCTGCAGATGTCGAGCGACTGCAGTCAACATGCAGATGACAAGAAGAAGAAAAAAACATATATAATAAAGAAGACTCGTTTCAAGCTTGTTGAGGTCGTCGTATCAAAATGTCATTTTCGACTGCAAAGTGGGGAATGTGCCGTCATTAACCCCGCGTAGCATAATTACACACAAACCCTTTTTCCCGCAACAAAGAAAATGAAATGCGGGTCATTTCAAAATCCAAAGGAAAATTTTTGATTTAATTTAATAACAATCAAAACTGTCAATCCCCCCCACGCAATATATTCTCATAATAGAATGTTAACATGAGCATTTCCTTTATCACAACGCAAAACGTGTTTTTACCCTCACAAAATAAATTGCAATAGGAGAGAGAGCAAACGTGTAATCGCCATTTGGCATCAAAATGACACATTTATAATATATTTGGAATTTTTAAAAAAAGTGCCAGCTGTCTACTTTGAAAATAAGACTTTGACATCATTCATTCCCGCGCTGTTTCTTCACACATGTTGAATAGGACTTGTCCCTAATTGGCTTCTTTCTTTTTTTTTTGAAAGGGTCTGCTTGTGAAAGTGTTTTGCGAAGCACGTGGGCCCACGGAACGCAACCTTTTAGTCACCTGCTGAGTTTGTCTCCATCAAGAACAGTCATTGGCGTCTGCTGCTCTCACCGTGCGCGGCGGCCGCGGCTCAGCGCGTCGAGACGGTCGTCCAGCGACCAGAAGGTCGGCTGTTCGATCCCCGCTCTCCCCCAAGTCACGTGTCGTGTCTTTGGGCAAGGTGCGAATGTTTGCCTTCGCTTCCATATTAGCCTGCCGCGGCGCAGCTGAGGCTACTTGAGCTGCTCGCCGCCGCCACCACATTGTGAATGTGCGAGCGTATGAATAATGCAACCGCTGTGAAGCGTCTTCGATGCATACTGTAACCCCTCCCCCCCCCCCAATTGTCATTGGCCGTTGTGAAGCCGCACCACATTCACGTTCCCTCGGACCAGCGTCCTCCCCACATTCCGACGAATGAGCGCATCACCGTGTATTAAAAGAACCAGCGGAAAAAAGAGCGGATGATATTTCATCATATTTGTTATTCACCGGCCACAACGTGACCGCACGTTGCGTACGTCGCAACTCAGGAATGCTGGGGAGTCAAACGCTTACATTTTGTTTCAGCTACGGACAACGTTGACTGTCTGGGCCTTTCGTGATTCATATTGATACCATATTTAAATGTTCCATTCACTTCTAATGTGCCTTATTGTCATCATAATAAGTAATGCACAATATTTACAATTTATTATTATCTACCTACGATAAATGATGGCACATTTATTGGCGCTATATTATATACTTCACTTAATGTGCCACAAATGTAATATATTTAATATATGCATCTGTCATATTTAATCTAATGTTCAATCATGATAATATCAAGTTATCGTTGGCCGACTTTTTTTTTTTCTTTTTTACCCGATAAATTGTCATTTAAATGCGTGTATGTTTTTATAAGTCATCAAAATTCACGTCACGCTGCTTTGTTCTCTCTCTCCTGTCAGTCAAGTTAAGTTTATTTATATAGTCCTTAATCACACAAAAGTCTCACGGCGCCTCACGTGCCGTCAGACCGTCAACTTGCTCGCTACGTTAGTAGTTTCGTGCAAGTTTTGTGAACTTTTAAGTGCGTATGTATTCAAGATCTTTTATTTTTCATCCTACATTTGTGTTAAACATTCTTGAGAATTAATGAGAAATTAAAAGTTCATCTTAAAAAGATCCTGCTCTAAAATCAGATTGGTGGCGTAAAAAAAACCCCATCATTTTATCAGGATGGGAAAATATATCGTCTTGAATTTTTATTTTAATCGTGACAGGACTATAAATGTGCATATAAAGTCAATAGCGTTGAATCTTTTTTTCTTTTTTTAAACCGGCACTAATGGAAACTTCTCCTTTCTGGCGAATTGCTTCCTGCAGAAGTTGTGAGAGAGAATTATGACTCAAGGGTGTTTGCGCGAGTGGCCTCTTTCCAATTTACAAGCCCGAGCGTTCGAGATTTGGCATCATCCGAAGAATGCGAGTTTCATTTTTCCGGGTGACTCAAATGCAGGCAAGACAAAAGCACCTTGCAGACGCTGTAGACGATAATGAGCGCGGCCCCCAGGAAGTAACTGGCCGACGGTTCTTCTCCCATGATGTACTTGTACCACAGCTGGATGGGAAGCAGTGCGCGGAACAGCTGACTCAGCTCCTCGATCAGAAGGTACAACTTGCCCTGCAAAAAAACAACAACAACACGCACAGAAATGTACACGACTTGATATCTGCGGTTCGGGAACATCAAATGAAAAGTGGGCTTTCTTTCTTTCTTTGCATTTTCAACGGGTTTATGAAATATTGTAAATGAACTTAAGACGCTTCCAAGAAGACATTAGGATAGAAAATGGCCTCAATTTAAATACACCTGAAAGTGAGATTACAATAACAATTTACAAACCTCTTTTGCTATTTTCAACTTTCCAGAGAAAAGCACCGACACAAGTAATTTGATCATACGTTGCATACGTTTATAACACGTTACAATCATCCTGGCGCGCAGCTGTGCACTTTCTCCCAATGACTTAAGAGCGACTTTTCATGAAATGTCATTTCTTTTCCTGCAACAGCTCCACTTTGAAGCAAGGAAGGAAGGAGCCGCCAGGACAGAAAGCAGCCAAGCCACAGAAGCAACACTTGCTCACTGTGCTTAATTCAAACCCAAACAGCTGGAGGCGGCTCTTCAATCTGGTGCAGAACCTTAAATGAGTGGGACCCGCGCCACAAATGTGCCCGCCGTCCAGGCTTCCCATCCGCTTTGCAGACGCTGCACATGAACGCTGCCAGTGGATCTTTCCACCTGCGAAGACCCCCCCCCCCCCCTCGGGAATCCCAGCACAAACTGCCAACCCCGGCGGGGCACATTTTCTAATGCAGGCTACTCAAAGGGAGAATTTGGTTTTCTTTTCAAGGAGCCTCATAACATCAATTGAACATTACTACGAAGGAATTAAAAACGGGAAAAAAAATGTTGTATTTTTACAAGAATTAAAATTTGCAACCTTCACAAGAACAATTATGTATTTTGTCAGGGTAAAAAGGTCAACATTTTACAAGAATAAAGTCTGATTTTATCCATGATATAAAGTCGTTACCTTATTATGCTGATGAATCTATAAGCCAATTACAAAGGGCGATGTTAATTACTTGTATTTTTTTACAAAAATAACATCAACATGTATTAAAGAAAGTTTTACATAAGGAAGAAAGTCATATTTTAAAAAGGGGAGTTCTCAAATGCAAATATTCTTGCAATATTACAGCTTCCACTCGGGAAGATCCCTTTATTTATTTATTGATTTAAATATGACTACCGATATACTCGAAGATATTTTACAACTTCCATTCTGGAAGATTCCTTTAAATTTTTCTAAAAACAATAGGACTATACTTGAAGAAGTGAGTCTTTGGTTCTCAAAAAAAAACAAAAAAAAACTAGTGTATTATAATAATAATAATTATTATTACAACAACTTCACAATCTTAATTGCTAAGGTTAAGGCTAAGCTAAGGTTTGCATGTGCAAAGTACCGGTAAGTGGTTTTTGTTTTGTTTTATTGGCGTGCCAGTCCTCACATTTAGGGACACACTTTTTTCATATGACGACCAAATCGCTTATTTAAATGATTTTTGTGAACCCCCCGAGCGACGGCTCACAAACCCCAGTTTGGGATGCACTTAATGACTTTCTGACAAAGATGGATGGCTGTGGGTCGAGGCGGTGGCAGCCTGGTGGGCCGGGAAAGAAGACCTCCGCTAAACGGCTAATTCATCTTCCTTATTGTCCCCGCAGCCTCGGGTCCCACCGCGGCCATCACGCCCACGCCAAAATTGTCAAATAGAAGATTTGGACGCCTGCCAAGAGACAAACTTAATGTGCTTCTGCTTTTTTTTTTTTTTTTTTTTTTTTTTTTTAAATTGGACACAAAACTTCTGTTTAAAGCTCATTTCAAATTGCTGCACCGCCAGTTTCAAATTCAGCCCCAAAGCCAGTTGGTCCGATTGTCACCAAATTCGAGCTACGCATCTACGCCGCCACAAGACTTAAACGAGCGATGCTAAATTGCAAAGCTTTGGACTTACTTCCCTTTAGTGTGGGCGGGGCTTTTGACAACCTGCCACGCAACCCAAGACTGTAATAACTCAAATAAATCCACAAGGTCATGACTTCGCCATAGGGTTAATTCAGCAACATGAAATGTGGTGGGCAGGTTTAGCACTCGGACCCAGAAAAAAAGTTACAATGACCATGCTTTTTGCAGAAAGACAAGAAAAAAAATCAACGAATAATCGAATTCGAAATTATTACCTAGTGTTGCACAGTGACTCACACTTCTTTCGAAGTCTTTCCCTATTCACAAGATTGCAAAATGTCAGCCATAAATAACACTGAGCTGTTCCGGCTTGACCCATTTGTGCAGTTAGTTCGTGAACATGAAACGGCAAACAATCCAACTCTTCACAATTTAGCATTGCCCATCGCTTTAGTCAAGCATGTGCGTGTTTGAAATTTGGATCAATCGGCCAAGTAGAGGTGTTGCGCAAGTCTTCCATGGTAAAGACGACTATCCAATTATTTTTGGTTAAAAATGGCAAATAAAGTCGGACCCTAAAATTGGTATTTTTGTTTGTGGGCCTCACACAATCAAAGGCAGGTGACCAATCAAGATGAGGAGGTGCAGACAAAATCATCTTTTCTGTTCTTTTAAACATTTTTGAAATGCCAGAAATGGAAATGATCTCCACATTCGGTCTATTCAGCAAATTTGGAATTTCTGAACGATGACTTGGAGGCAGTCGCGCCATCTCACCTCTGACAAAACGCACCCATTGATTTGGCTCACTTTCCCCCTCCACTAACAATTCCAATGCCATCACTTGAAACTTCATATTGCTCTTGTGGCGCACTCCCAACTTTCCACAGGTGAAAAACTACCCGGAGATATCGAAAATGCTAATCCATCATGTCAATAGGGCTCTATGCACCTCTTTTACGCTTATGACACCAAATGCGAGTAGCAATCTGTTAACACGCAATAAGCAACACATTTCCGGGATCTTAATTCAGGGTCTCTGAGTTCTAAATTAAGAACAGGCCATTCAAGCGAATACCATTGAGTCATTCATTCTTTCACAGCAGCTGCAGGAAGGAGTTCCCCAGAAAGGAGAAGTTTCCATTACAGCGAGCAAAACAAAAGAAAAAAAAAAGATTCATGTATTAACTAAAAATATTATACATTTGATAGACACTGACCACACTAAACAAAATGTAAATATTGATTGTAGAATAAAGAAGCAGGACCGCTGGAAATAGTCAACATGACCCTAAAATTGCCACTTCAAACCACAATGGTTTTGTATTCTTGAGACTTTGTTGTCAGTCTACAGATTGTACATCAGATGGTGCTCAAAACGCTTGACAAAAGGCTTACACTAAACGGAAGGCTGCTGCCATGCGAGGCGCAAATTGGGCTTCAGTGTCTTGCTCAATGACACTTCGCAAAGTGAAACTGGATTCAGGGTGAAATTTTCAAACAGTTTGAAGAAAACAAACTGACTCTAAAAGGTGTGCTTCAAACTAAAATGTTCAATTTTAGGCCCCCCCCCCTTTTTGTCCTTTTATATTCTGCCCCAGGATTACTCAATAAATGAAGTTGAGTTACTGTACATGTGGCTGTTACGTATTGGGGGCTTTTCAACAATCAAATCATCCATAACAAAAAGGAATGACTTTTCCCCTGATGATCTCAACGAAACGCACTCCCACCTGCGTTCCACTCACATGGCACAACAGAGGAAATGGTATTAGAGGGCGATGTCATTCAAGGCACGCAGCACTCGAATATGAATCACGCACACGCGGCGTCACTTTGACTGTCACCGTCTACAATCATTGTTTAGTAAAATGGAAACTGCATCATTTCCTCTTTTTTTCCCACGCTCCTGTTGTTTAGGGGGAACAAGTTGAAGTGTTGAATGCATCAAAGATCTCCCAAGTTTCATGCTGAAGTTGTGCAAGTAGTGCAGGCATAATTGGCATCAATTAATTGTTTGTTTCTTCAGGACACCAGAAATGTTTACAGGCAAATGCGGCCCACTTCGTTTTTAGCTCTCCTTGTTATGTTGCCGGTCAAATCGCCCCATTTTTAAAAATGTTTTTCTTCTTCTTTTGTTTTTTAAAAGTTAAAATTGTTTTTCGGCATGACTTTGTTACTTGGTTTAGCAACAGGTTCATTTCACAATTTTTTTATTTGTACGAAAAACGAGTGAAATATGCTCAGTGAGTCGATGATCGGTAAAACAAAGATATTGAATGAAATTGTTCATAACAGATTTTATCATGCGATACTGTATTAAATATGGTAATTGACATGTTTTGGGATAATTGAACAAGCTTTGTATCAAATTGACCCTGGGCTCTACAACTGGCAATTCTTATTACTACTCAATCATAATTTAGATAAACTTGTTTTGTATGAAAATATCAACCCATTGGAAAACCATTTATGAAATATTTTTATTATATTATTGAAATATTTTAGGATGAAAAGTTTGCTGTAATTCATTATCCTTTGCGTGTTTTGGCTAAAAACTCAAATGTGAACACTCACCCTGGATTTGAAAGCCAAGAGGATGCCAGGTAGAAAGAGGACAAAGCATTTCAGCCCAATGGTGACGAACTTGAGGACAAAGTCAGTGATGCCCACCGCCCACATGAGGTCAAAGAAGTCAAAACCTTCCAGATTGGGCTTGGAAAACATCAGGCTGAAAACAAGAAGAAGAAGAAAATAAAGACTTCTTTTTTTTCTCTCTTTTACGCTGAGCTTCATGTGTGAGAGGGTGATAGGGAGCCGCTCATGATGAGTCAAATGATAATGTGAGCAAAACATAAAATACTCACAGGACAAAAACCAGACGAGGGCTCTGCTAAAAGAAACAACACATAAGATGGCTGACGTAATAATACAAAAGAAAAGATGAGCCTAATGAAAACGGCAGCTAAAGATGGCGCCATGCTGGCTCGACGTTCACTACCTGTTGTGCAGCTCCTCTTGGCTGAAGGCGTAGTAAACATACGCCACGTTGCCGGAAAGGAAGAGCGCGATCCACAGCGCCGCCAGCACCGAGCGGCCGTCCTGAAACGCACGCAAGCACGCTACGGAAGTTAGCATTTGCCTGTCATGCTACAAGATGATGTTCAAAAGCGTTCTTGTGAGCACCGCCCGACCCGAAGAAGATGCCAATGAACTGACAAAGAAGTATAAGTAGGGCTCATCTTTGTTGAAACAAATGACCAGTCGTCGTAGTGCAACACTTGCAGTAAGACTGAACTGTGAAAATTAACATGATTAAACACCTCCGGATAGATAGTAAAGGAATTGTCTTTGACGTGCTAGTTGCGGCGTTAGCTGTAATCATAACTATAGCTGTCAAACGATTAAAAACATTTTTTATCAAATTAATCACATTTTAGAATTTTGATGAATCGATGAATTAAAAAGGCTTTTTATCAAAATGTTTTGCCCGCCAAATTTGACAGCACTAATCATAACCCAG
Organism: Leptonotus elevatus; assembly: GCF_054856555.1. Taxonomy (NCBI): domain Eukaryota; kingdom Metazoa; phylum Chordata; class Actinopteri; order Syngnathiformes; family Syngnathidae; genus Leptonotus; species Leptonotus elevatus. The sequence continues at coordinate 721,929 of NC_141243.1, forward strand.
AGGACCGGAAATGGAACTTGATGCATCACTAGATGGCATTGGGCTTCTCAATGTTAGCAACACAATTAATGAAATATCACGTAGATCTGCAGATAAAGGCTAACAAAAATTGTGTGTAGCCAATAATTCTACTGTATATTTTACACTCAAAGACTTTCTTACCCGCAGTGAGACCTGATGCTTGAAGGTGGCGTTGGCATAAGTGAAGGTGCTGGCCATCCCCACGCAAACGGCAATACCTGCGCCACAACATACAAGGTCAGCAGCAGCAATAGAAGACATGAAAGCGCTCGTTTAACACAATTAAGCGCCAGGACCGAGCTTAATGGTGGAAGGAGGGGGAAGCGTGTGCTAGCAATCATGCTGAGCGCAGAGGCTAGTGTGCTAGCAGGCTAAATATTCGAGCTGGGAGCAGCGTTGATGGAAGTGGAGCGGAAGGTATGAAATCACACACTTTTGCCTAGCATTAAAAAAAACATCTGAAAACATGAGTTTCACAGGAATAGCACAGTTAATCTAATGTTGGAAGCCTACGGAGCTTTCTTTTCTGAGACAAGTATGTTAACAAGCATGCTAATGGAGGTTAGTTTGCTAACTTGCTAACCAATGATAGCTGAGAGCAGTGTTGAGGGACAGGGAAGGACCGTGGGAGTAACTGTGACTCATGCAGAGAGAGGCAAGGAAGGTGTGGTCTAAAATCAAAATAAATATGAAATAAAATGAAACTACTGTATTTTACATGAATAAAAGCAATTTTGAAAACATTATTTTAACAAGGTTAGCATAGCGACCGAGCTTCCGTTGGAAGCTGCTCGCTGGGAGCAGTGGTGACTCATCAAATGAGGTCTGGCTAAGGAGTTGTTTAAAATGAAATCAAACCAAAACAATAACTTCTAAGAGTAATAAAAACAACATCGGAAAATACATGTTTAACAGCTTCCGCAGAGGGAAGTAAGCAAGCGGGCATGGATGCTAGCTCGTGTGCTAACATGCGAACATGTTTGTTGATTGATTGATTGATTGATTGATTGATTAAGAACATGTTGCAAAAAAAACAAACATTTTATCTTTTAAATTGAATTTGTAAACACATTTTTACGAGGATTAACGCAGTTACCAAGCTTATGCTGGAAGCAGACTTTGGCCAGCAGGATGAGTATAAACGGGAAGCCCCTCTGCAACCACGTCACCACCGCCTTCAGCTCTGAGAGGGCCGGTGCCGGCGCGGACGGGTCATCCGGACCCGCCTCTTCCCGGGGACCGTGGTGGTGCCTCTCCGAGCCAGCCGCCGCTGCCGCCGCCGTGGCCTGCTGGAAGAGAGAGGAGGCCCTGTGCTGCAGCGGCTGGTGGTGAAAATGGTGCTGAGTGTGAGGGTGGTGATGGTGGTGGGGCGGGCGAGGCATGAAGGCTCCGCTCTCAGGTCGACGCGTGCCGCCTTCTTCCCGGGACGACGCCGTCATCTGGACAAAGACGTCCGGGGGCGAGCCCAGCACTAAGCTGGCCGCCTGGAACTGGGCGGAAGAGACGGCGGCCGACGGGACGCCCACCAGGCCCGAAAAGATCTGCTGGGGCGATGCGGGTGAGTCGGGTTTCAGGCAGTCAAACACGGCGCCTTCGTCCAGACTGCTCTCGGATCCCAGAGTTTGGCTGCGGCTCCTAAACGAGAAAATCTAACATCAGATTCAGGAACGACGGCGTTCACCCATATTACACATTCATAAGTGGTCTTTTTTTGGTCTTCTTTTTACATTCTACAGGCAACTATAAATAAAGTTAAGTAATATCATTTTTTTTTTCTGTACGTGGTCACTGAAACCAAGGTTGTGACCATTGCGTCAAGGTTTATAATGACCAAAACATTGATGCTAATGTCCATTAGGCAGTCTATAGCATTTCATATTAAACATTAGCATTAAGCTTCAGTGGTAGACTAGGTTGAACAATTTGTTGTTTCTTAACTAAAACCTTGCCATTGTCTTGAAACCCTAAACCAGTGGTGAGCAAACTCGATCCTCGAGGGCCGGAGTCCTGCAGGTTTTGGATGTTTCCCTTTTCCAACACAGCTGGTATATGATCACCTCATCAGCAAGCTCTGCATGAGCCTGATAACGATCCTGTTGATTGGAATCAACTTGTGTTGGAAGAGGGAAACCTCCTAAACCTACAGGACTCTGGCCCTCGAGAAGCAAGTTTGTCCACCGGCCCTAAACACTGAAACATTTAAAGGGAGAGTCAAAATTATAATATATAATATATATGTTCTATGCACCCCAATTAAACACAGTATTCTGATTAATATTGTGTTTGTGGAATAATAAGCACAGTTTCTCAGGGATCAGGGAACAACCAATCAGGGCTCGCCTTTTTTTGTTTAGTGTTTTTAACCTTGGCCTTGTGAAGCTCACAAGTTGAACCCTGAGAAACTGTGATGTCATTTTCAGTTGACAGAAAGTGGGAAAATGGCCGCCCCGAGATTGATCAAAACAGGTGTTTTTTGCTGCTTAATTCATATTCCACAAACACAGTATTAGTCAGAATCCCACGTATAGACCAGTGAGGCCGCATAGAACATATTTTCATGTTAAGATATTTTGGACTTGACTTTCCCTTTCATTAACTTGGCTTGAAACCCTAACGCTGTCTTAAAATCCCAACTCTGGTTTAAAACCCTACTCAGAAAACCCTAACTTGTAACCTTAGACTTGACTTGAGACCCTCATTTGAAAATCCTAACCCTGTCTTTAAAAGGCGACATTTGCTAAAAACACTCATTGAAAACCGTAACCCTGTCTTGACAGTTTTGTAACACACATTGAAAGCCCTGCCTGTGTTTAAACCCAAAATTTGATCAAAACACCAATCTGAAGAGGATCTCTCTGTGTTCTTGTTTGGCGTCCAGAGTAGAGTCCAAAACAGATTCATTTGTGGTTCTGTTTCGTTCGCTCGCCTTTCTGAGGACATGCCATCCGTGTTGCTACTGTGTCTCCTCTGCATGGCACGGTGCTCGTCAACACACGAAGCTGCCCTAAGAACGCCAACACACAGGCCCAAATTGTACATGTTCAGCTCTTTTTGGACATTTGGCAACAAGACGTTTACTGTAGAATTTACCTTGATGTGATCAATGAGTCCTCCTTCGGTGAAGTTCATTTTTAATTCACGTAAGATAGCTTAAAGTTGTTACATACAAAGATGCTCGCTTGCTGCAAGTTATTTTTAGTCAACAACTTCCGGGTTTATGTCATCACCTCGACGCTTATCGACCAATCGCATTTGACGTTTGAGTTTTCGCACATTCCATTTGCTCGGCTATGATGACGCTTCTTGAAAACAAAATGAAATATTGCTCATTAGAAAAATGAATTGAAATCTTGTAATAATTATCCTCTACTTATTAACACCAAGACTGGCTTCATTTATCGATTTTTTTTTAAATTTCTCCTAGTATGGGGGGATGCGTCATTCATCCTAGGCGAAATGCTGATGCGCATATCTGTCATTCAGTTTTGACTAGGTAAAATTAAATTACAGATATTTTAACTTCTAAAAATAAGAAGGCTGTCAAGACTTTAAACATTGTGTTTTCATTTTGGTGCTTTTGATATTTCTTAATTTAAGGCCCCTGGCATATTTTTGTGATGTATTTTGTTTTATTTCTTTTTTCCCCTCTTCTTTTATTGTCACAAGTCATACACAAATGTTGTGTATGACTTCTAAGTTTATTGTGCTGCTTAATGTTTGCTTATTTGCCATGTTTTGGCTCTTGATGTCAGTTTGTTAAATAAAGGAATAAAACAAAAAATATATTTAACTTCCGCGTTACGTCATTACGTTGTCACCCATTGACCAATCGCATTTGAATCATGTTTATGCTGCTTCCGTGTTGTGTCGGCAGGTTGTTTTGCTAAAACCGGTAGATTAAACCCGACCGCGGATTACGGGAGAATAGAATTACGTTTTTGTTTTTTTTATGTTATTGTTGTTGCGTACTACGTTAGATTCTGTGTCCTTTTCACCCCTCACAACTTGTTGTATTTTTCTGTTACGGGCCCCGATGGTCTAGCCAGTTTGCTAATGCTTCTCACGCTAAATTAAGCTATCAAGCTAACGAAGCAGACCAGCGTGGAAACGTTTAACTGTTGCTTGCTTTTGTCACATTTGATCAAGTTACTTTTTAATGCCAAATGGGTTAACTGTAAATGATCCGGAACGCTCTCTCTTTTACGTTTATCACCGTTGTGTGTGTGTCGGGAGCTAGCGAGCTTGGGCACAAACCGCGTGCACAATTTACCGACAGGCGGTTGGATGTTTGTTGACCAAGTCAAGCCATGATGGTGCTCCGGCGGCTCCTGAGGAAGCGCTGGGTTCTGGGAATCGTCTTCGGGTTGTCGCTCATCTACTTCCTCACCAGCACGTTGAAACAGGTGTAGCATCGGCATGCAAGCGTAAAAATAAGATAACCCTTGGCCTCGCCAATAGTAAATTGGAAAACAGCTGGGGTTCACAATTTACAGCAGACATTACAACTGGCCGCCCTTTCCATGTCAATTCCATAGCAACAAGTGTTAAAACGAGTCCACTTTGTGCGCGCGCATACAGGAGGAGCGTACCATACGAGACCGGGTCCTCTTGGAGGTGAGGGACCCGGAGCGTCGCATCCCCTGGAAGGTGCGCTTCAACCTGGGCAACAGCAGCCGACAGATGGGCCACTGCCGGAACTCCATCCAGGGCAAGACGCTGCTCACCGACGAGTTGGGTGAGTGATGGGCCGTTCATTCTCTTCAAAGTGGTTGTCATGGTGATGATGATACTGGGAAGTGGGACATGCTCTTGGAAGGGGGGGGGGGGGCAGTTGTATATATGCGGGACAGTTGGTCACTCTACTTCCAGGCGCTTTATCAATAAAGTTGAGGTGACTTTAAATTAGCGTAAACATGTGTTGTCTCCTTGCGAAGGTTATGTGTGCGAGCGTAAAGACTTGCTGGTGAACGGCTGCTGCAACGTCAACGCGCCGCGCACCAGGCAGCACGTCTGCAAAAGTTGTTTGACCAACGGATGCTGCAGCGTTTATGAATACTGCGTGTCTTGTTGTCTACGGCCAGATAAGGTAACTTCTTCATCTGCACGCACGCACGCACCCAAAGCGCCGATGCAATCTGTCTATGATTGTAAGAAATTATGGAATTGGTCACACTGTCACTATCAGAACACATTTGTAACTGTATTTTTTTTAAGCTAGTAGTTTGCATGAAGACATTTGAACTTCTTGTCGCCGCTGAGCTTCGGATTCAGCCATTCATTGTTGTAGCTCCACCAATCTCACTGCATACTTTGAAAATGGCTGAGAGCCACAAGAGGACATCCGTTTATCAAGTGAGGCCGGCTGCAGAGACTGATGAAGATGATGATGAAGACAAGCTTGCACGTTCCGACATTTGATCGACGTTTCTCCCGGACGAGCAAGGGAGCTGCTAGGATGCGCATTTTTTTTAAAGTGACAAACAGACATTTGGCTTCTACTTTGAGAAGATCCTTGAATACACCTTTAAAAAAAGAAAAAGATAAAAATTGGATTACAATACTGGATTTTGCAACAATATAAAATACTATTCCCAGATTAAAATAAATCATTAATTCCATAAAGTTATTATTTTGACAGTCAAACTCTTAGATGAGTGAAATTGTAATCTAACACGACTCAACAAGAAACATTGAGAGAAAAAATACTTGGGAGTTTATTGGATAGTCACATTTTAAGACATTTTCATAATCAAAAAAAAAAAAGCAGAATCTTAGAAGAATAATGTATTTGTTTAAGAACAAATGTCTGAACGTTATGAGCATGACAATAAAGGTGTGCTTTAAAAGAAAAGAAAAGAGAAAAGTCAATTATAAAAGAAGTATGTCATATTTTGACTAATTAGTAATCGTGGATGAATTAAGATGTTTTATATTTTCCAGAAGTCAAAATCTTCAAAAAAAAATTTTTTTAATTAGCTTGAAGTCATATTTAACATTTTTTAATAGATTGTTTTGTCCTGGGGGGGAAATGCAATTTTTTTCTTGGAGGGGGAAAAAAAAGCCTTGACTTTCTTGGAAATTATTGTTTTTTTTAATTATTTTTTTTATTTGAAAAAATTTTCTTGGGGAAAATGCGATTGACAAAATACATCTTCCTCCTCAGAGTAAATTTTATTTTCACTTCTTTCTTTTTTTTTTTTTTTACTCTTTCAAAAATGACCCCCCATCAGATAACTTTGGAGGACAAAAGTCGGACTGTAAAGAGAATGAACAGCTGTCATTTGTATTATTGTCTCTGGTTTTAGCAAGCTCTCTTGGAGCGCTTCCTGAACCGCGCCGCCGAAGGCTTCCAGAACCTCTTCACCGCCGTCGAGGACCTGTTTGAACTGTGCCTGGCCAAGTGTCGCACCTCCTCACAAGTACGTCTATCCAGAAGTCTCTTTTTCTTTGTCTTGTCACGCTGGCGTTCCTTCAATCTTCTGAGCTCCATGCCGGCCATTTGTGACCCTGTTTGAAATTATTTTAACTGCAAAAATGTCTCAAGGTCTTTGAATATATTACCGCAAAAAAAAAGTTTTCCCATATACAATTATCCAAAATCAACCCTCTGTACTATACACGAATCATAAATACAAATGTTATATACACGTTACCTTTTGAAGATGCAACTACACCGGATTAACGCCCCCCCCCCCCCCCCCCCAAAAAAAGTGTCCAGTCCACTCAAAAGTCAAAACAGTCCTTTGCACATTTACTTGCAAGTCTGACGGGAAAAAAAACAATTGTTTGTTGTTTAAGCAGAGCGTCCAACACGAGAACACGTACCGGAACCCTCAAGCCAAGTACTGCTACGGCGAAAGTCCTCCGGAACTCCTTCCCATCTGAACCACAAAAAAAGACCTTTGCTGCCTTTTTACCCTCAAAGCGCACGGACAACAAATTACGGCATTTGCGCTTCCCCAGCACTTGCATCCAGTCGTGCGAGATGCTCATCAGCTCGCAGGCAGCTCTCGTTTGTTCAGGACGAGACCGACATAATCACTCTGTGACCTCCGCCAAGCACGCGGCAGGCAGGATACGTATTGATGTGTGTGTGCTAAGGAATATTCAGGGCCACAAGGAAGGACAACAATTACATCCTGAGGATAGTCATGTTTTTTGTGAAACGGTTCGAAACAGTTAACGGGGAGTGGGAGAGATTTTTTTAAATTTAAAAATAATAATAATGTTATGATAAATAAGTATTTTTTGTTTTGTTTTTACAAAGGGGTTTAAGGGTGAAAAAGTAGGGTGAGTTTGAGAAAAAGCACACAAAAAAAAAAATCACTGTCCAACAACAAATTTATTGTCAAAGATTTCTTTCTTTAAGCTGATTTAGGACAAATTGAATGTGCTGAATCCAAATATCAGATTGGGAAAAAAAGGACCCAATTGAGCAAAACATTTTTGTTGTATCTATGGGAAATTTTGCTAGTTTATTCATACAACTTTATATATTTTTTACCTATATTTATTAACAGATCCGCCTACTTTTGCCTACTATAAAATGTACAGTAAGCGGTTTGATTAATAAACTGTTAGAATTTATTATTATTTTCCCAATCAACCCATACACTCAAAAATAGGGAGCAATATTTATTTGGGAGAAAACCTATAGTTTTTCACTCAGAAATTGAGAGGCTCTCCTTTGTAAAATGTACTTACAATTGTGAGTGAATACAATTTTTACTTTCGTTTTTTTTTAAAGTAAATATCACTCCCCATTTTTCCCAAAAATTTGACTGATTTAGTAAGAAAATCAGATAATTTAAAAAAAACTTAAGAGAAACTGAAGTCATTTTCAATGAAATCGTACACAATTGTCCTAAACCAGCTGGAAAAAAACACAAGTCTGTTTTCTTTAACTGTTTTTTCTTGGGGGGTGGGGGGGTTGTATTTATATCATACTCTTTATTGTTTAACTCTGTTTAGTCCCTGTCAGTCAGGGGATGGTTAAAGAAAGTTGTAATTTTATTTTTTCATTGTCACTTTAACACTAACCCCCCCCCCCCCAAACAAAATGGCATCTCGTACGTCGGTGACATCATAGGAAGAGAAGAAGGTGCTGCACTATTCTATATTCTTCTACTTTTGTTTATCAGTCCTGCCATGGTCGACGTCTGCGCTCCCGAGTGCCATCCTTCTTATCGTGTTAGTGTCCAGTGTATCAACGTATGTTCATGAAATAAAAGTGGCTGTAAAACCATGAAAGACTTTCAAAGCATTACTTAGCCATTGAGCCATTTTTTTTTTATGTCCGTTCGCTAGCCCAGGAACAATTAAATTGCTAGACTCGCAATCTTGGGCCAGGGCTGCTCGATCACTCATAGCATGACATTCAAAAGGAGCACAGACTTTAAAATAGCTGTAGGTTGTTCAACTCGCCCAAATTTTCAACCGATTTTCATTCTTTTTGTTAAACAAGACATGGTAAATGGAGCAATTGGGGGTTCAGTAGCCTTGCTCAAGGATACATGGGCTCGAACCCACAACCTCTGGATTGGGAGACGACCACTGAGCCACGCCCCCTTCATGACATGAACAAATATGCTGCGGTTTTCCACCCCCCCCCAAAAAAATGAGATTTAAAAATTCAGCCTGAATCATATACTCATTAATAAGGTTTGTAACCAATTTGTTTATAAATCTGTCAAGAATTCAGCAAGTTACGAGTAAATCACCCAATTTACCGGAGACTACAGCACAGCGAACCAGAGCAGCCCCCTGTCCTAAGATGGCCGACCAGTCGTTACGTTGTAGACTCTGCCTTGAGACATCTCGTGTTCGCATCTATGAGCGGGAGAGCCAAGGTTCGATGTCTTGGGAACAAAGTGAGACAGAGAAGACATTAATTGTTGTTTTTCACCCGGGGGGGGGGGGGGGGGGTCATGAGTATACGGGTGGATGAGGATGGAGCTGCCATGAACGAGAGGTTGAAGACTTACAAGAAGGTTGACATGTAAGACGTGAGGGCAGTCGGTGATCAAGAGGAGGATGAAGGAGGAAAACGCGCTGTGGTGACAAACCGAAAAGAAAAGATGATGATGAACTCATGGTAAACATGTCTGCCAGATGCCCTGTTGAGTAGAACGAGCTTCGAGAACTGAATTTCAAGGAAACCTGGGAATTGCAAAACTCAACCGCTTCAGTAAAAATAAATACTGCACAATAAAAAAAAAAGACCAAATCAAAAGACTTTGTTTGACCACAGGAAGGTGAAATGGTTTCCAAGCTCAATGGCAGACTTGCCTATTTTTGGTGGAACGTTTTTCTCAGTTTACTTATGATTGCCAAAACATGCCTACCAAATTCAATGTTGTTAAATGATGGCATGTGGGAAATTAAAATTTGTAATGAGCAAGAAGCAACGCAATTAGTAATTGGAGATGTCCCAGAATGTGTTAATACGGTTGGACCATCTGTCCACAAATTCAGTCATGATTGGAGTCAAGCGCTGACCCGTCCGTGTGGTGCCTTCAAGGGACGGACGGACTGACGGCGTGGGACCATTAATCATCCCGCAGTCCTAACAAACCAACGTCCTAATTAGGGAAAGATATGCGAGGCTGTCAGACTTTTTGCCAGCTTGATTAATGACCACCACGGGGGAACCTAGCCTGGCAAGCCACACCCACTTTCTTGAAAAAGCCGCGAGTGAGTCTGGAACTCTGGATTTCCAGGCTCGGGGGAACCATTACTTCGGTCGTTCCCAAAAAGTCACTCAGTACCGCCCCCTGGAAAGTTAGGGGGGAAATGAGTCCCTGACACTTCCAGGGATTGTACTTTGACAAACTCAACTTTATTTATAAAAGCACAAACATTGCTGTATTACAAAGTGCTGTACATGCAGTAAAGGATAAGTAAGACAAGAACAAAAGTAACATTTTAAGTAAGTCGTATACAAGTAAATACCATTTACATAAATACATTCATAACAAGAAGTAGGAAAGTGAATAAATACATAAATAGAATAAACATCAGATTCATAACACAGCACAAAGCATCGAAACAACGCTAAGTCTCGTGGTTTGCCAAAAGCCGAAGAATACAGATTTTAAGAAGGGTTTTAAAAGTAGGTAGGGAGGAGATTGCCGAATATTGAGCGGAAGGTCGATCCCCTCCAAGTCTCCGCTTTGTCCTCGGTATCTCTAATTGTGTCTGGCCTGCTGAGCTCAGGCACCGGCCAGGTGCCAGGTGCGTAGGGGTTCAAGAGCTCGGCGAGGTAAGGTGGGGCAAGACAATTTAGACATTTAAAAACAAATAAAATAATCTGAAAATGGACTCTAAATGACACGCTCAGCCAGTGAAGATGAAGAAGATTAAGATTCACTGATTTGTCACACGAGGCCAGGATAGGGGTTTTGTGCACCCTCTTCATTTTGGACCAGCTGGAGACGCACGCCTGAGGGAGGACTGGCTGGTTCCAAGATAAAGTGCATTACAGTAATCCAGCCCATGTAACGAAGGCACGGATTACCGTTTCTAAATGCATCTGATAAAGAATCATCTTTACCTTAGCCAGCTGCCTAAGATTTAAAAAAAAAAAAAAAAAAGATGGATTTGCAGCAATTTGCCGGTCCAGTTTAAACTCTTAACACCCAAATTTGAGACTGTAGGCTTAAGATAGGCCTAGTGTGCCAAAGGACCCAAATCAACAGGATGAATTGGGCCACTGGGACTAAAAAAAAATTCAGTTTTCTACTCGTTGAAGTTCAAGAAATTTAAAGCCATCCGGGCTTTGATTTCCTGCAGACATGACAAAAACGACCTCGATGAGAAATCATGCTTTTTGCTAAGCGGGACATAAATCTCACTATCATCCGCATAGCAATGAAAATAAATCCCATGTTTTGTTAGGATGGAATGGAGCCCAAGGCCAGTAAGTATAAAGAGAACAATTGCGTCATTAACAAATCGTATACAACAATCTGCAGTTCTGCGCTCGCCAATTGAATTCCGCTTCTTTTTTTCTTTTTTTGTCCCCTTCAACTTTTTGAACAATTTGGGACAAAATGGAGGCTCTTACAAGGCAAGATTTAACTTAAATTCTAAGCATGGTCAAAATATGAAACAAACAAGAACAGACCTGTAACTGATGCTCTCAAAGTTCCCATCTCACTTTTTTCTTCGATTTCCCTCCAGTTGATGTACGCACTTAATTGGCTGTATCGGGTCACATGACCATGTGACGCCATCGCAGTGCCAGGCTTTGATTGGTCAATCAGACATGCCTCACGCCAACGCAGAGGGGAATTTAAAGAGACAGACACGGGATTTGTCACCTGGGCCAAACGCTTACTGACTTACTTGCTATTTTCTGTAACATAAAACGTCTAATAATAATAATGAGGTATATTGGATACATTCTGTATTTGACCTATTTAAGATGCATATCGGTTACCATTTTTGTTTCGATTTTTGTGAGGATATTATAGTGTAATTTTGTTGTTCATACGTGTGGCCGATCATACAGTATTTAAAACCGTGGGCAGTATTTTATTTTGAAATGTCTTGATCAGAAGCATCAAAAAGCCCCAAATGGGTCACAATACCGCCAAGGGGTAACAAGCAACAACACGATGTATTCATAAAGTCTGCATTTTAATTTATAACAATAAATAGAGCAATAACATAAGTAAAAACATCAAAATAAATAATCATAATACTGAACAGTGACTATAGAACGACAGTGACCTCATCAGAGGAAAGTGCAAAAGGAACTGCGGATTGGTTCGTACCTGACTAAGCTTGTGGGTCTGGATTCTGAGGCCTTTGGGGGGTTGGCCCAAAGATAGACTTATTGAGGGGAAAATGAGTTCTGAAAGAAGAATAACGGGAATCCACTGTCACCTACTCGATTTGCCCAAACCCTTTGTCCACAACCTGAGCAGAACTCTTCTCATCATACCTCCAGATTTTCTGTGCAACCATGGTACCTGATGAATGGATCCCTTTGAACGAGCTACCTTTTATATTTAAATTCTACTTGGAGGTCTCTACACCCTTGATTTATTGTATCTGACTGCCATCTGGAACTGGACTCTGCTCAAATGTCTACGTCCTAAGGACAGTTTTTGTCCCACAGAACTCAGCAGAACCCTTCACACGCTACAAGTGGCCAGTTCCAGTTCTAGTGTCAAACCGTTTTTCTCCCTCAACCAGGCAGAACTCTCCTCTTGAGAAGTTTTCAGAAAAGCATAGAACAGTAATCGGTAGTAGAAAACGTATCGGTTGCCTCCTCGTGCTGGATTTTAGAGTCCAACAGTTCTTCAAGCACCCGGAGCCCTCCGGTTCACGCGGCCTCGGCAGTGTGGTTGTCGCACAGCCCGTGAGCCGCATTCAGGACCTCGTTGACCTCTGCGAGCCAACCTTTCAGGCCTACGATGACTTTCCAGCCGTAGGACTTCTTGTCCCAACTGTGACTGAGGATCTGGTGCGTTGGCGCTACCGTTGTTAGCAACGCCTCCGGGTAGACTCGCTGGACCAACTGTTTCAAGATGTTTCGCTGGTTGAAAAGACTCCACTTGACCACGGTTAGATGCTCGGCAACGTTGGTCGGGTTGCCCCAATCCCCGATCTGGTAGTCTTCCACCTTGGTGATATTCAGGTGGAACACCTTGTTCTGGGCGTAGATGTCCTGAAGCTGCTCGGAGAAGATGGAGCCCCTCACGTTGTAGTTGGGGACGTTGGAAGGCAGGCCGGTCAGCCCGTGAAAGGTGGTCTGCGGGTGGGGAGGCGAAGAGCGGTGAGTGTGCGCAAAACACATGACACGCGACACACAAAATCTGCCCAGACCGTCGGAAACGACCCGAGCCGCAACCCGCCCCCAAAGGTTTTTACGCTATGTAACAGTCTTTGATTCTTGAAACACAAAATGTATACAGTAAACACTTCCCAAAGTGCTGAACATATAAAAACATTATGATAAAAAACAACAGAGAAGCATAAAACAAATTCAAACAATAACAACATAACTCAGCACACTTACGTATTCGTCGAGCAGCCGCGCCGTCGCAAGGCTGAGCATGCTCGTGATTAGCTTGAGGGTGGAGAAGGCGTCCTGGCAAGTGATGGCGGCGAGGGGCGCCGGGCGACATTGGAGAGCCACCAGCGTCACCAGCAGTGCTGAGCGAAAAAGGGGAAAATTCCCACACGCGTTACTTTAAGTCTTGAACATGAGATTAGACGACGCGATGCAAAAGAATAGTCAATAGTGCCCAGTAAAATGCTTGTGCAAAATTTGTATGAAAATACACTGGATAAATCCATCAAAATTGCAAAATGTGTTTTTTCAAAAAAGTAACATCCTAATAAGAATGAAAATCATTTGTAAGGAAAAATATATATTTTCTTGAGTTAACATTTTTGTTATCAAGGTAGAAATCAAGTTAAATAAAGTGCTTAGGAAAAAAGTAGGTGAAAGTGGAAAAGTATTTTCGAGGGTTAACATTTTGGACATTGAAGTCATTCAGAGTAAAAGGCTTCATGTTTTCATGTATAAAATAAAAAAAGATATTCCAACAAAAGTGGCCTAAGCAATTAGATCAACACCAAAGGTAAGAAAAATAAGGCATCAAAAGTAACTTCCAAGTTTTTTCTGTGCTACAAAATTGTCATTTCGAAAGTAGAATGGAGGTTCGGAACAGTAAAGCTTGTTTTGTTTTTTCCTTCAATTTAAAGTCAACAACGTTGGAAAACAAACGTAGAAAATCCTTTTTCCGGGCTTCACATTTTGAGCATTCAAATAATGCAACAAGCGGCCAGCATGGAACTTAAAGTAGGTTTTGTGCTGAACATTTTGCTTTTTTGATTCATTTCTTTTTAAAAAGCCATTAAGAGTTTATTTAGAAGAAAAAGAAAAACATTTAAAGAGGTGGAAAATTTCTACCGAAACAAACATTCAGAAAAACTCACTTATCAGAAATCTTAGCCGGGTTGAATTTTGAAGTCATGCAATGAGTTGCCATTGAAGGCATCAATTTGTGTCCAATAAAACATGTTTAGCGCTAGCATTTTATTTTTCTAAAAACAATACAAAGTAGAAATTTAGTATGTTCGCAAGAAGCGGAAATTTGGAAATCGTGCACATTTCAAGTCATCCAACAAGTGAGCAGACTTTGAATGGGTTTATTGCGTTTTTCTTTTTTAATGAATCATGTTGGCCTGATTTCTCAGAAGCAACGATAAGGTTTGGCTCAAATGGACCTTTTCATGATAAAAACACACCCCGATAAACATTATGCTTTGGTTGCAAATATTTCATCCTGAAATCTACCATTTGTAGTTATTTAACTGTCAAAAGGGTCAACCTGGTAAACATTAGTAACTATTTGAATTGAAAATATGTTATAGTAAACCATTCAAATTGATGAGAATTTCATTTGCCAAAAAATAAAATACTTATTTGTAGTTCTTCAACTTTAAAATGGGTCAATTTGACCCGGCTATGTTGAATGTTCCAAAAGCATTCCGGCAAACATTTGTGACCACTTTAATTGAAAATATATCAAAGTCAACCTTTTTAATTGATGAGAATTCTCATAGCAAAAAAAATTACATATTTAAAGTTCTTTAACTTTAACATGGGTCAGTTTGACCCGCCCCGCCCCGCCCCGCCCCGTCTATGCTCAGTGTTCCAAAAGCATTGTAATATTTGTGGTATTTTAGCTTGAAAGTGGGTTATTTTGACCCACAACATAACAGGAGGGTTAAGCACAAAGCGTAAAAAATGTTGACCATGTTAATAGAATGGAAGAAATATTTGAGAAATTGTTACCAGAGTGCAGCATCGTTTTGAGCGTGGGCGCCATCGTGTCCGTTCTTCATGTTGCTGCTCACTTGTGTCTCGTGTCTTATATACGAGGAAGTGTCCTCATACGCTCATCATCATCATCTTCCTCATCATCTTCTTCATCATCATCATACTGGACTGAGCACTCCCACAACTGACACACTCGGGAAGTCAAGCATCCGTTCCACTGACACATCAGCAGTGCCGGACCTCCCTTGCACCGGAGCGCTCAAAATGTACTCGCAAATCTAAGAATACGGAGCCGTGCTTCATGTCCACCTCGGTCCCTCCCTCCCATCCCTGAATTTGGGCTTTTTCTTTGGCTTTTCTCGTGACGTCACAAAAGCCCCTTGGCAACAATCGAGCAGAATGTTTGACATTTTTCAGCATTTAAAAAAAATATATATATGAATACGTTGCGAAATGTTCTTTCAACATGTCTATATGTGGCCTTCCAATACTTCTATTTTTATTTTCTAAAATGTTTCTTTTAAAAATCAGATATATTATTTTCTTTACTATACAATATGTCCATTTACATTTTTTAAATGCTTCCCTCTAGTTTGTGCATGATTTTGCCCAGAAAAATCATTTTGTCATAATTTTGGTGTATTTTTGTCTGACATTTGACATTATTTCACATTTGTGTATTTTGATTTTTTCGATTCTATACCGTCAACATTTTTGTATTTTTCTAAATATTTTTGCACATTTCTTGTTTGCTTTTTCCATTGTCTAATATTTTTGTATTTGTTGTCTGATACATTTTTTGCTATGTTTTTATTTTGAATTACATTTTATTTATAAAAATAAATGTGAGAAGGTTAACTCATTCCAATGTCAATCATAATAGTATTTTTTATTTTTTTGACTGATTTTGTTATTTTCTATTTTCTCATAATTTTGTAATATGCGCATTTTTTTCTTTTATTTCATAATTCAGATTTTTTTTTTTTTAATGTTCCTGATAACTGTGGTTGGGGGGGAGGAAGAAAAAGCCACCAACATCCTTCAAGTTTCCATATCGTCACCCTCTTAAAATAATTGCCTAAGCCATTTTTTTGCCTAATACATCTCATCATGATGCAAATTGGTATTTTTTTGTGTTTCCTGAAAAATCTGGGAAAAAAATACCGTAGGCGATTATTTTAAGAAGGCGTCGAAATAATTTATTTTCATGACCGTTACGTTGAGCAACAGTCGAGCTAGTACAAAATGTAGCCCAAAAATGTTCGACTTCAAAAGTTTGTGCATGTTATTGACCTGTTGTTGTTTTTGTTCGTTTTTATGTCCTTACGAAATGCTGACCCATTAAAAAGACGCTTGGCCTCCTCACACGTTTAGGACGTTGGCTGCATTTTTGAGAGGACCGCGTTTAAGAAGAAAAAAAAAAAGCAAGAAAACAAAACATCAGTTGTTGGAGCGCAAGTGCTGGTGGCATCCAAGGCGGAATGGGAGGTCAAGGTTCAGCTGGTGGTCGGGTCCATCCGCTGCTTGTGCAGCAAGTCGCTCACACGAGAGATGTCCTCCTCGGGGACCTCAAAAACACACAAATAATGATTTGCTTTTGTATTTTTTGGTCGAAACCAAAGAGAATTGAGAGGCTTTGGAAGAGCATTTTCATAGCAAAAGACAATGTAAGTCTTTAGAAACCAAAATTGTTCAAAATACTACCTCGGTCCTTGTTGGAAACCCTAAACCCGTCTTGAAACTCTCATTTGAAACCCTAATTTGAAACCCTGTGCAGATTTGTGTCGGTTAATCTGTGCTTTACAGCCTAATTTCAAACCCAAACCCGTGAGGACAAAAGAAGAACGGAATCGTTGCCGCCTTTGTGAAAACTGAAATCTCAATTTTGGAGGTTTGCCTGGGACGAGCGCGAGTAGAAATAGAAACGCACACGCATAAGAGTCAAGGGTAACTTCACTTCACTTTTAAATTTCTGTGGAATTTAAAAAAAATACTCTTGACTAATCCGCTGAGTCGTCGTCCCTTCCCGGTTGTATTTGAATTCGAGATGACGTGACTCACGCACGCTCGTCTATTTCTTGCACTTTCCGCCGTTTTTTTGGAGCGCTGGGTGAGGGACAACCTCAACTTTCTTTAACCTCGTTGCGACAGACTTTCAGCTTTCGCGGGGGTGGGGGCGGGGCTGGAAGGGTGGGGGCGGGGCTGGAAGGGTTCGCCGGTTGGTGGGCTCGTTGCATTTACTTATGACAGTGCGCTAAACCTGCTAAGATGAGTCCAACAGGCGGTAAAAATACACACGGCAGCCTGCTTCCTGTCACCGCGCCGCTTGCGTCGGTCAGCTCAACATCAAAAAAAGGGATCTTGCATCAATAGAACGCGTAGTAGGAACAAAAACACAAGTCGTTTTTTTTCTTGGGAGACATCAAATTTCATCACCATATTTTGTCCTCAGTGAACCATAAATACTTGTTTTTTTGTTTTTGAAAAAAGACAATTTGAAGTTTAATAAGCCTAACTACGTTTCTGTAAACATCAAAGACACGTTGCACTTCATTCAATTGACAAGACCGACCTCTTTTTTGTAAAAGTCAACAATTTAACATTAATTAGGTTGACATTTTTTCATCATCCTCAATGTCCTCAAACCAAATGTCTTTATACATCAAAGTCCTCATGTAAATGTAATGTAAACATCAAAGACAAACGTTAGTCCTCCTTGATCATTACATGTTTTTGCTGACATCAAATACTTTGTCTTGAGCGAACTACAGTCACTTGTTTTGAGCAAAATCAAGATTCATAAATGGGTTTTTGGTGAACGTCAAAGACTTTAGTCTTGAATGAACCCAACCTATGTCGTCAAAGACAACATAGTCTCCAATGAATCAAACGTGCAAGGTTTTGGTAGCATCAAAGACTATTGAGTCTTGAATGATGAAAAACCAAAGAAAATTGAAAGTAAATGAACTTCATGGATGTGTTTTGTAAGCATCAAAAGACAATTTAATGTCTTTGTACAGAAAACATCCTTTTAAGAGGCATTGTTTTGTAAACAAATAGGGTTTTTTTTTATCATCAAAGACCAGACCTAATGAGTACTGTAAAAAAAAAGAAGTTTTTTTGCTACCATCCAAGAAAATTTCGCCCCAATTAACTGAACATACGAGTTTCTGTGAACATCAAAGACCAATTAGCTGTCAACGTAACGACCGTTTTTATGGACGTCAACAAATCCAACAAATTTACCCCAGACGACTTTTCAATAAACTAAGTTTTTGTTAACATCAAAGGCACTTTCAACGACTATGACGTGTTCTTTCTATCAAAGACAATTTTGCACATTTTTCGGAAACATCAAAGACAACGCAACTGCCCCCCCCAACTTAACATTTTCTTTAACATCAATGACAATTCATTCTTCGTGTTTCTGTCAACTTCAAAGCGTCTTAGATGAGTGTTTTTGTAAACCTCAAAGACAGCCGAGCCCCGCCCACTCCCCTCCCTCGCCTGCTGGTGAGTCAAGGCGGCAGAAATGCTTCCGGATGATAAAGCAAGCAAGCAAGCCTTAAATAAGAGAGTGAGTGAGTTGGGTTTTTGAGTCGCATGAAGTCAGGATTGGTCGGCGGCGGGATGGCGGGCGGCGGGATGGCGGGCGGCGGGATGGCGGGCGGTGTAACGGCGTGCGGTGTAACGGCGTTCACTCACCAGAGCGTGGTCAAAGCTGAACGTGCTGATGTAGTAGGCGGAGATGTCGCAGTCGGCAAGCGGTTGCGAGATCTGCGCCACGATGCCGCACTCGTCTGAAAGCAGCCACAACCACACGTCTCGCTCGGGAGGCCATCTTGAAAAGACAGACCGGGCAAGAGAGCGGTCGCTCACCGAAGCCGAGGGGTTGTCCTCCGATGCGCACCATCCTCCAGAGTTCCCCGGACGAGCTGGTGAAGAGGAGATCGGCGGGGAACCTGGGACGTCCAAAACAGGTTTGAGTCGAGGCAAAAAACTTACGGGAACATCAAAGACCATCGGCAAACATCTAAGACGCACATCACTTTGATATTTTGTGGTGTTATTTTGAAACTTCACTTTGAATATGCAGTGAAGCAAACATGCGCATTGCCCCGAAGACGCTGACGTTTTCTGTGAAGCTAACATGCTGAAATATCAAAGAGAACCTAAAATGCATATACGCACTAAACATCAAACACCTTAAAACTATTTGATCCTTTAAATGCCCATAACAGAGAATAAGAATTTCTACTCAACAATGTTAAGTTTAACATACATATTTTCATTTGCATCAAAGACACAAGAAGACCTCTTTCAATTTGTAAACGTCTAAGACCATTTAAACCATTGAACGCATTGAATGTTTTTTTTTTACATCAGAGACAAGTTTGAGACCTGGACGAATATTTGATGGGAGGATTAGCATAATTAGTATAACATCAAAGACAATTTCACCCTGAAGCGTGTACGTGCTTTTTCTGGACACAATAAACTAAAAGCCGCTGATTTTTCTCAACAATTTCATCTTCAATTGCACGTGCTTAGCATTGAAGCTTATTTAGACCCCCCCCCCCCCAAATAAAAAAACCCATCAAAGACACTTTAGAGCAGTGTTTCTTAACCCCACCAGTTCCCTATGCACTTTCTTTATTGAAAATTAAAATGTGATTTATTCTTTTTTTTCTAAATTGAAGACAAGACACATTTGGTTTACGAGCAAACAAAATGAACAGGTCGGAGCGAAACCTTTTTGGAATCCGTCCGGCTCCACTTCACCTTCAGAAGCACTTCGTTAACGTCCCGTGCTGCCGTTCACGCGCTCACGACAGCCGCGATCACACACTTACTGTCTTTGAGCCACCGTGTCCATGACCAGCGACACGTAACCGTCAATGAGGGAGAAGGAGAAGAAGTTGATCCGCTCCAAGTCTGCGCCGGAAGACGACGTCTCGTCTTCTTTGGGGCTGCGAGGGGCAAACGCAAAACTGCGTTGGTGTCTCGATGGGTGGCAACGCTTTCACTTTGCAACGGGAACAATCTTGAGTCGACCCACAAAAGCGTCTCGTGACGTAAACCTCGCAAAGACACAGGAGGTCTGCCGTTTTTGGTCGCAAGAGATTTTCCATTTTGCCATTTCCAGGGAAGGACGTTTTCCAGGACAAAATCCTTTTACAGCTTTCGAAAACTGGTAACATGAATTTGGTAGACATGTCAATCAGGAATATGCAAAAAATACTGAGCTCTTAAAACAATACTGAGCTCTTAAAAAAAATTAAAAATAAAAAAAATTTAAAAAATAAAAATAAAATAAAATAATAATAATAATAATAATAAAAATAATTAAAAAAAATAAATAAATAAAAGGGAATATGCAAAAAAAAAAAAAGCTGAGGAAGTCTGTCATTTGGCCTTGGCACTGACCTTTTAGGGTCAATTTGACCATTTCCAAAATACAAAATGTTGCCAAAATTGGCACCAAATTTGAACTACTTATACAAGATCACGCAAAATTAGGAGAATTTGGAGTTTTTGTAATTTGAACACGGCAGCGGAATTTGATGGTTTGCCCAATCGCATGGATGAAAATTAGAAGTTGCCAGTTGGCAATATTCAATTTGGTTAACATGTCTGTCATGAGCAGACCCACAAAAAAACGTCTCGAGAAGCCATGCCTGAAGAGGCACAGGACGGAGAGGACAGGATATTTTTGGTGACAGATTGGACATTTTCAAAGACAAACTTGTCCTTGAGATTCAAATTCAGCCTTAGCAACATGAAATTCCGTAGATGCAGTTTACACCTGTAAATTACAGGAAGTCTGCCATTTTGGTTTAAAGAAGTCAAAAATGAGCTTGTTGGCCACCACTGGATTTTTTTAAATGTACAATCCAGACGCCGAAACGCATTTCATTTCCCAAAATGGCCTTTTGTAAATGTCACGAGTAGACTGACGGAAAAAAAGTCTCAAGGAGCCGTAAAAGAACCGGGAAGCCGTTTCATCTCAATCTTGTTTCGCGACTCGCCACACACGTGCATTTCATCTGTTGCCACGTTTTGAGCTGCAGCGCCACCTTGTGTCCTGACAAGGCCACTGCAGCCCATCCGTCTCACCTGCTGGAGTAGAAGAGCACGTCGATGAGCGTGGTGGCGATGGAGGGCAATGTGTCCGGGTCCAAGGACATGACGCAGAAGCGGTTCTGGGGGATGAGCACCGGGTGAAGGGTGCAGGCCGGCACGGCTGCCGACAAAATAATAATAATAATAATTTTCTTTCATTTTGACTCGTCGCATTTGCCCAAATTTTTTTTTTCATTTCTGGAAAGACGTCACCATCAAAAGCCCTTCAACTTGATGCAGGATTCTGTGTGCTTTGTTGGCAATCATTATTTCCATTTTTAATTGGTAATTGTAAAAAATAAAAAAATAAAAAAAAATTGAAAAATACAGCTTTTTAGAATTCTTAGGATCCGAATAAAAAAATTGAAATACGGACCACGTTTGATTTAAATATTTATCGGGCCCAAACCAGCAAATTGAATCAGCTGATATTAGCTCTACCAAAATCAGAAACGATTTGGAGTCTTTTTTTAAATACACATTAACGACCTAAAACAAATATGATGGCATTGAAACATTGACTCGAACCGCCCCCAAAAAGGTCAATTTTTGCAGATTTTTCCCTGTTGTCAAGTTAAGCTGACCTTCTTTGCCGTTCTTGTGGAGGCCGTTGGCGACGTCGTGGCCGCGGACGAGGAGCGACTCTCCTCCGACTTCGCGGAAGATGTTGAACTCCTCCTCCAGAGTGCTCACCACCACCGGCAGGTCTTTCTCTCGCACCTGCATGCGCAAAAACAGCGGCCCATTCACTTCACTTCCGCGCACAACAAGACTTCTTTTTTTTGCTCGTGGGCAAATCTTGGCTGCTGACCAAAAATGCACCTCGATTGACTTTCCGACAACTTTTGAAAGCACACGTTCAACTCTTCAGTCTTTCGATACTTTTGGCACATTTCTCAAAAATGTGTACATTTTTCTCTAAAGTTGGGTTTACTCTCTCAGGTTTTCCTTCCAAAAAATGCAACTTTCATTTTTTAAAGCACATTTTTACTTCAAAGAATGATGCATTTGATGCATTTTCCTGTATATTATTATTGACCTCCGCCCAAAAAAAAATCCAACTTTATAAAATCCTTTTCTCCCACACAAAAACAAAAATCCGTGGGCTGACCAGGATGAAGTCGGTCTGATATGTGGACAGCATGAAGACGGAGACGTGCTGGCGGGCGAGCGGCGCGATGACCGACTCGGCGACCTTGGTGACGCCGGCCGGCTGCGAGCCGAGCGAGGCGGAGGCGTTGGCGTCCGACAGCACGTTGAGCGGCAGCCACACCGAGTCCTCCGCCTGCAGCTGCGACGAGGCCTCCAGCTCTGCCCACAAGATGGCGTCAATCGTCAGAGCGAGACGCCACACGGCAGACACTTTTTAAGTGATGTTGCTTTTGCACACACACAATTCTTTTCCGTTCATTCCAACTTGTCTTTCGATAGGCCGAGTTAATCACATGACTCAATGAATGGAGTTAAAAATAGATGAATGCGTGATTAAAATCATACGTCATTGGAGCGCTAATATAAATACTATATTGATCAATAATCATATTATTTCCCATACTTGTTAGAATACAGAGAGTAAAAGTAAACTGCCGTTTGTTATTATTATTTTTGTTGTTGTACCTTTGAAGCCCTCCTCATCCAACACGACTGTGAAGTTCTCGGGGGTCTCGGTCATACTGAAGAACTTGCATCTGAAAGAAGGATTTTTTTTTTCGATTCAAAAATGACATCGTGTTGTTTTCCATTCATTACTATTTAACATACGAATGATACAATAAACATTCATAAAGGAAGTTATCGCATCTGGTGGTCTTTTTCCAAAATGTTTTTTTTTTTTTAAGTCATTTATATCGCGAGGAACTTCCTGTTCCTGTCGGCTGTCTGGAGTGACTGCTTCCGTTTCAAAACATTCAAGCAAATGTTCCACTCGTGCCTTTCCACCTTCATCACCGACTCCTCGATCAGCTCCTGTTGACGCAGCATCAGGAGGTGCAGTGCCTTGCTCAAGGACACGCCGTCAAGGTCACAAGGGTTGAGGCTCAAACCCGCAACGCCCCCCCAAAAAAACAATGGATAAGACTAACAATGTAAGAGTGTAACGATTCATCTGTGTTCACAATAAACAAATCCTCTTGGTTTTTTTACAAACCAATAAACTTATCTTACCCCACAATATCCGTCTGCAATCTAATCATGGCCGAATATCACGAATATTATCAAATCAACCTACAGCCATGACTTTCTGTAGATGTAGAAAACAGGATTAAAGGATTTCACATTCGATAATCAGCAAAAATCAGGCTGTTCTTGAAACGCTTCCTGTTTTCACTTTTCTTCCTTCAAATTTAGGTCAAACTAAACGATGTGCCACCATCTAGTGGCCAAATGTGGAATTACATACAAACTAAATAAGAGGCCAAATAGTTAAACTGTACAAAAACAATCCACAAAATAACAGGACCGCAAACCCGAAACACACGATCAAGTAAAAATAATAATAATAATAAGCACAATCATAACAAGGATTTTCCACACTATTTTTTTTTTTATATTGATTTGAAACAACTCTGTTAATAGTTGAAACCATGACAGCCACTATGACTGCTCATGAATGCGTGATAGAGCGCAAATGGCGAACCGTGATATGGCGGGAGAAAAGTGAAAAAGGATGTGGAAGACAACAATAGTTGGCCTATCTGGGCCAAGCAGAGAAGCCCGAGGGATATCCACGAATTGTTGCACGCTTTCACGCTGGAAACGGCCACAAGAAAAACATTTGTTGTGGATTTTGTTTTTTCTCTGCCTGAGATGAAAAGGATGCTCCACCCTCCAGTTCCTGCGCAGCCCGAGCGACCGCTGACTCGGCGAATTCTCGCCACCGGCCCACCGTGTGCGTTTGTGCGCGTGCGTAACAAACAACGCACGGCCGAGCGGCTGTGCTAACTCGGACGATGCATTGTGATCCTTAAAGTTGACCTTTCACCTTCCTGTTGGTCTCCTCTACCTTTATGTTGCGTTTGTGCATGTTTTGACCCTTGTTTTGCTTTTACGTTACATACGTGTACACATTCTTGTGCTTTTCCACTTCCCGCAGGCGTCCAGACACTTTTTTGTCCACAAACCGGCATTGAACACGAAACAGGGAGGCCATTTAGTCCATGTCATTTCCTGCACTCCACTTATGGGAGTTCCTCTCTAATGAATGGAAAAGGGGCCCGGAAAAGGGGGAAGATAAAAAAACAAAAAAAAACAGAAACAGGCTTTTCCTCACTGGAACAACTTTTGGATCATTAGGAAATAATACACGTGCAGCTGTTTCAGTTTAATTCATAAAGTACAGACAGGCTCTCGCCAGATATTTCTCTTTTTCCTCTCTTTATTTTAATGTTGGGGTGAACTAAAGCGCCATTTTTTGCAAGTTACGCCCAAGGCCAAAATTCATGTAAATTCACCAGGCTAAACTAACAAAAGTTTGTCGATTTTTTTTTTATAACGGGAAAGTCCTCAAAATTTTCCCCTAAAAAAGCAATTTAAAGAGCGCTCGTTTTGTTTTTATTGACAGCATTAAATTTGACAATTGAGCAACATTATACTTTGTCAACATACCAACACTAAAGAAATACACTGTACAATCAGAAATTCCAGTTCAGTTAAATTATAATAAAGATTACACATGAACATAACGTTTTAGTAATAAAAAAAAATTGAAGAATTCCCATTTCCCACCTTCCACGATTGCAGCATGTTAACGAATGGGGGCGCACTATTGCATCATCACAAATCAGGGTCTGATTGGCTCACCTTTTATGTTCAACGCCCAAGAAAGCCAATGGGAGTCGGTGGGCGTGGCCTCAATTATGAGCAGGTGTGCCACATGCAAACACTGCTGTATTCGCAACCACGTGGTAGTAGTACATCTCACACTCACAAATTAAGACGGGACAGCACACAAGTCTGTCAGCCTTGTTAAATGCGTAAAGTGGACCCACCAAAGATTAACTCAGCGGGTAAAACATGTCGCGAAAGTTAAACAAAAATTGTCCATCATTGTGAGACTACGCAGTGACGTAAAGAGACGAGAGGCGGTTTAGAACACAAATTTCCCAGGTTTAGGGAACGCAGCACAGTCAGTCGCAGCCTTATAAAAACATGAGATGTTATCACACGAAGTACACATTTAATTTGGCAACCTGGCACGGCGGCAGCATCACCAAATATGCACACTGACGTAACTTCTCCCAAATGTTCCGAGGGGAGAAAATCAACAAGCTCTCGCTTACCGTGTCCGGCGGCGGAGGAATATCAACTTGATCAGCGCGTGCGTGAATTGCGCCAGGCCGCTCTTGGTGATGCTGGTGACCCGGAGCCGGTGGTCCAGAATGTGCAGCTCCATGTCCAGACGCTAGTTAGCACTTGACGCTAACCAGTAACAACAACCACTAACCGTGCACACCCACAAACACTCGCATTTGCTCTCCGCGGGATGAAAAACATCCGACAAGCCCAGCCAGCGCAACTAGCGTATATTCAAATGAGCAAAGGCAACAGACACACCCCCTTCCCTCCTCTTAAAGTAACAGTGTATGATTATGCGCTCTCGCCATCATGCTTCACTCAAACTGCAGACGAGGTGGAAAAAAATTGTAGTTAAATCAGTCTCTACACAATTACAAGTAAAAAAATAAAATTAAATAAAAAGAGTAATAGGTATTGAGTAAACTACGTAAAAGAATAAAATATATATGCTATATTATTTTGATAATTTGGCACAACTAAGTTAGCTTAACATGTATGCTATCAAAACGTGTTCATAATGCTAACATTATCAACTGACCTCCCAAAAAAAGCTAAATTAGCAAATGGTAACAACTGAAAACACTTTATTTTTTTCCCCAGATGATTATTTTTAGAAAAATAATTTAATGGCAGCAGCTGCTGGTTTTTATGCTATCATAATACAACACACTTGCCACAAACCGTTTCATGTCTATTCTCATAAAGTGTACAGAAGCAAGTAGAGATATTTGTTTTCAAATGGAGTGAGTAAAAGTAACGAGTCAATCCCCATCCAAATTTCAGGTTGTTAAGTGAACCATTTGCTCAAGATCCGACCATGTGGAGGAAGTCGGTAAGGCATGACGACAACGTGGCCTGTCACACAGCTTTTATTCTGACGGACACTCACAGGCATGAAATTCTTTACGGGGAAAAAAATTGAAAGACCATAATTCATCATTTCAAATAAACATACAGAAAGACAGACACAAATCATACCAGATTTTTCATGATTCGGACCATAGAATCATAATACAAATGTAGCCGTTTTCCCTGAATGAGAGGCACTTAATTGGACATCAACTGTGCACATACACATGCTGGTCACTTCATTAGGTACACCTGCATAAAGCAATGAGGTATCAATTTACCACATGGTGGGGCGCGGTATCTCGACAGGACATAACGTTGTCTACCATAAAAGTAGTGCTTTGACACTATCTTAGGGCGTCTTGGTACCAAGGAACTATTTTGAAGTTGGGAGAGGAGCTGAATTGAGAAAGGCCGTTAACACAATCTACTATAAAAGTAGTGCTTTGCTGCCATCTTGTGGATGGTATCAATTACTTGTGGAGCACTGTACTTTACAGAGCTCACCATGTATTTAAAAAAATGTGGCACATGTAAAAACTGCGTCTGTCTCTGTATGTCTACTATTGGATGTCATAGATGGCAGAGGTGTACCTAATATTGTGGCCTGGCAGTGTGGAAACAGTGTTGTTGTTTGCTGTTGCTGCTGCCTTCCAGCATGCGCCGTCATTGTAACGGAGAACTGGAGGTGGGAATCATTATCCTGGACTCCATGCTCCTGATGAGAGGCACTGCAATGAACACACAACATCAAAGCCAAAAGGTAAGCAGAGCTGCAGCTTTGTGTTCGCTTATGATAAGCGGCACATACACGAATGCTCGGCAAAGTTGTTAACATGGAAGGTAGATGTGGGGCTATTTGTGTATGTGATGACTGTAAATTGTCATTTGGCAGCTCGCTGATGAAGTGCTGCCTCCCCAAGGGAAAATACAAGCAGTTCATTTATTATTTTTTTTTTAGATGGTTTGAGATGAAGTAGCCGCTTGTTTTCCCGGCGGTCGTCCTGGTAACAAAAGCCGCGACATGCATTGTCCTCCTTGGGGAATTTGGACTCATTCGATCAATTTGTCTTTGCGCGCTTGTATCGTTAGATGCACGGCAGCAATCAGTTTTGACGCAAAGTGGCATTGGCAGTGAGTCTCGGGTAAACGGCACGAAAGCAACATGCGCCTACAAAAGTGTGAACAGGAGCAGGTGCAGCAGACGGCTCGCACCACGGATTGTAACGAGGCCTGAAGATGCTAGCGTAATGTTAGCATTTTGAGCCGAGCGGGTGGAAGTTCGTGGCGGTCGTACCCGTGTAGTACACGCTGGCGTCCCATCCCTCCTTGCGCCACGCCGAGTTCCTGGTTTCATCTCGAGACTGGAGGCTTTCATACGCTGCCACGTAAGCACAAACCAAAAATTAGGTTTATAAAGTAGCATGCTGACGAACATACAAACACATTTTCACCATTCAATGATTTTGTTTGAGAACACATCTTCCCACCGAAGCGTTCTGAGCACCATGCGGTGTCGGAAGCGTTCAGTCCATGTACCATTTATTTTTAAATAGAATATTTAATAAGGGACAAAGACGTATCCTGTTGATTTTAAACAAATCAATCGAAATAAGCGCTCACCCCAGACGTGATGGACGACGTAGAGGTCGCCGATCTGCGAGAAGAAGCCGCCCACGGCCTCGTTGTTCTCCTGCCGGAACTTGATGGCCCTCGCCCTGGTCAAGACACACACGAAGGCCAAATTGGCGGTCGTGGAGCAGGAGGTTTGTTCCGTGCTCAGGTGTCAGGTAAGAGTGAGGTGGGCGGGGCTTACCAGTGGTTGCCCCATTCGATCATGGTCCCCGGCTTAAAGCAGAAGAAACATTAGTGAGAAGATGCTCAGAATAGCTTTAAGGTGTGTGTCGTCCCCCCCCCCCCCCCACACACACACACGTGATTGTTGAGAGGCTCTTGATTGGGGGGGGAAACAAAAACATTTGTCTGCAAAAAAAAGAACGCTTTAGGACATGATGAACGCCTTCACTAATGCTGAAAATTATTATTTATTTTTACAGATCTGGATGGAAACACTTTTTTCTACAAGAATTGATGGTAATGCATTTGTCGGGAAAATTGATGGAATTATTTTTTGTACTGTTTAATTATTGTTGGGGTTTTTTTGTGTGGTAGTTTTAGCGATTTAAAAAACCTAAACAACAACTGAGCAATTAATCACATCCAAAGGTTTGATGTTTCTATGTTGTACTCAGCAACTTTTCTGAAACGGATTCAGTCACCATCGATCTATTTATCTGTCATCGTTTCCCGTTTTGTCATATTTTGCTGAAACACAAAACGCCCTTCATGAAAGAATCATAAAATAATTATTTTTGAGAAGTTGAAATTGGAGGATTTGGACCATTTTAAATTAAAAAATGGCTCTAAAAGATGACTCGATTATTAAAATAGTATAATCAATGAAATTGGACAGCTCTATTTTTAACTCAAGTGAATGTTTTTTATGTGTGTTTTTTTTTTTTTTAAAAAGTTCTGTAAATAGGGGAATAATATTATTAGTTGGCTCAAGGTCTGTGCAGGTTTAAGCAAGTCAATGTTTAACTTTATGATTTTCTTCAGTCAATGAAATGTGAAGACCCCCCCCCCCCCCCCCATTTACAAAATGGCACCACCAGAAGCGGAAGTCAACATTGCCCATTTTTCTCCAGGACCGAATGGGGAATCACGCAAACAGGTCGAAGCTACCTTGAGGGAGTAGCTCCTCATTTCGTAGATGTTGGGTCCGGGTCTGGGAAGGGGCTCGTTCCAGAAACTGAACTCCAACAGCAGCTGATTGCGCCTGGAATGCAGCATTTTTGCTCGCTCTCTGCGGAATTCCAAATAGTCCTGCAGACAAACGAGGGCGTGTGTTGTCATAGCAACAGCGGACACGCCACCGCGTCACGACGTTGACGTTACCTCGTCGACTTTGAGCTTGTTGAGGCATTCGGTCAAGGCAGGGTAGCCCCCCCTGTAGCGCCACAGGTGAACTGCAGAGAAGCCATGCGAGGGTTGATTGCTTTTTATATATATACACGATCCGAAACACGTTTAGCAATCCTGCTCACGGGGGCCTCTCATGTCACATTACTTTGAGAAAAGAAAAAGAAGACTCGCCCGCACGCTTCTCCAAATATCAAATAAAGCACATTCCTAACACATGAAAGAGAATAAAAAATTGTATGCAGTACTTGAAGACCAAAATGTTGATTTCACTTCAGGAAAGGCCGCTAGCTTAACGCTAACTCCAAATGAAACACAATAGACAGGCTAAAGAAAACTGGCATAAATGTGAGTGGAACAACCAATCACGGCGCAACTTGTAAACGTCAGGTAAACCGTGATTGGTTGCTACCTGAGCCCTCCAACACGTCGGAAAGCGTAAGAAAAGATGGCGTGAGGACCGACAAAAACTGCGGATTTGTGAAACTGATCATATTTGCACATAGGCAAAAAAACGTTGCATGCAGAAAAACTTCATTGCACTTAAGTGCAAAAATTGTGAGCGTTAAACGGGCCGCTGTGCCGCACCTGCTTGGTCCTGCTCGCCGTACCAGGTGTTCCAGCTTCCGACCACCTCGCACGGATAGTCGCCGTCCTGATGGAGCCTTTTTTGCACCTCGGCCCTAAAACAGTCCAAATAGCAATCGGGACGCGTTCACACTGAAACTCTGCCAACAAAACAAGAAAATGTCAAGACTCACTCCAGGTTGTTATAAGCTTCCAGGCATTCGGGTTTCACGTTGTGAACTGAAAAAAGAAGAACCAGCAGATGTTTCATGAACCATGAGTGTACATTCACGTCACATGAAAAACATTCTACTTTGCGCATTTACGTTTGCTAGCTTAATGCTAACACACAATGCAAAATGCCTGAGACGGGCTAACATATTTAGCCTTCATATCACCAAAGGTGAACACAAAGCAAAGGTTGGCTTCATATTACGTGACAAAATCGAAGTAAAGTCGACCTCAGGTTGTATTTTACTGCCCCCTGGTGGCCAAGGCACGCACACTAGCATGAATTCAAGCATGAAATCATGATGCAAAAGCTGTTTTACACTCTTGAATGATGTCCTTTTTAGATGGTACAATAATGTAAAGTGTTATTTTTTTCTGATAATTTTTTTTTATAACATTTTGGTTGGAGTTTTTTCGGGCTCTGGAACAGATTAATAGCATTTGCATTCATTTCAAAACGGAAAGACAATTTGAGATGCGAAGCGTTTTCAGTTACAAAAACAATCAAACAGAAAGTAAAGGGATCAAATCGATGTATAAAGCAAATGAGCTGAGTCAGTGTTGTGCGCGCGTCTTTAAGAGGCGTGGCCTCGTGACGACGTCGTTAGCATCTGGACGTACGTTTTGTCCTATTGTTCTCATTTTCTATTTGCGCGTTTCGCCGTTTGTCCCGTTCACCAAATGGCAACTGCGGCTCTCCTTGCCCACATGCCAGGGCATCAATGTTCTGCAATTGATCCATTTCCCCTCCCGCTTGACTCGAGTGGCGGCGCGCCTGAAGCTGGCTGCTTGTGGCTGTGCGCGTACCTACATTGGATTTTGTACAAGTTGCTGGTCTCCTGCTTGGACAGCAGGTTGGAGTGGGCGTCTTTCCTGGCGTCCGCTTTGTGCAGCGAGGAGGAGGCACAACGGAACCAGCGACCAACGGCGCTCTCGGATAACTTCCTATGGGCCGGCAGCAGCATGGATGAAAGAAAGATCTCGGTTTGTATCGCGTAATGGGACGTTATCATAAAAAAAAAAAAAAAAGCAAGGAGTCTCCATTTTTACGGAACAGAGGCACCCCAACAAGCTCCTCTGTAACAGGCTCCACCCACGGTTTTGTTGCGTGGCTCATCATTAAGGTGGTCAGCTTTACAGATGTCAAATCGACGTTGCATTCAAAGAAGTAAGTCCCTCTTATACGGTTAAGGGTGACTCTTCACGAATGCACATTCGTGCATGTGCTGCTGCGGGCCACAGCTCACGCCGAATCATTTCACACCGTGACTGACTTGATGACTTCACTCGACTCACTTGAGCCAAAGGTTCAAGTTTGCACGTTCCCCCTCAAGCCCTGTCAACTGAAATATTCTTTTTGTTTTTCATCTTGACAGATTCACAGTCACAACGCTCGCCAAAGGAAATAAAGAGCAACGTTTAACTTGGTGTTCACTACAACTACTTACAAAGCGTGCTGCAAAGCATTGGTGGCAAGTCGCTGTCACTGGGCGGCCATGTTGGGACAGGGCTGCTCGAGCACTCATAACGTTCCAGTCAATGGAGCACCGACTTTGAAACTCTACCAAACAAAAAAATAAACAAAAAAATAATAATCCGAGATTTAAAAATCCAGCCAGAATCAAAGCCATGTTAGGGTTTGTAATATAATGGGTTTGTAAATCCTTCAAGAATTCAGCGAGTTACAGGTATTTCAGTGGGTTGTTATTATTATTATTATTATTAATAATAACAATAATAACAACGTGACTCGGGGCAGAGCGGGATCGAACAGCCGGCCTTCCGGTTACTGGCCTCCCTGAGCCACGGCCTCCACATCCTAATCCTAATCCTAATCATCCGCGAGCAGTCCCCTGTCCCAAGATGGCCAACCAATGGCGACCCTGCCGACTCCGCCTTTTTCTACGTAGCGCACAGGAATGTTTATTAAAAAAAAAAAAAAATCAATCTTGTGAGTGTATTGCTTTAATTGAGTCCTATAATTAGCCAAATGATCGATCAGTTGTCCTGCAAAGCAACATGTAAGGCAAATCAAAAAACGAATGTGTGAAGAGAGAGCTACTTGAAGTCCAAGCTGCTTTTGTGGCGCTTCACGGGGACAAAGTTCACAAGTCCAGCAAATGATTATATCAAGTTCGCTATGGCCGTAGAAAACAAATTCAAATCAACTCTTGCACAACATAAATTATGACGTATATCGGACTGGGGGGGGGGGGGTCAAAGGCACGTACCGATAAATAAATTCGCCCAGCAATTGAACGCTGATCAAATAATATTGAAAAACGCGATTTTGAACGTGAACAGGTTGACTCGATGTTTTTCGTTGGTTTTTCTCGAAAGTTGCCAAGCGGCGAAACAAGCAGGAAGGAAATGAACTTGCTGAGAAAACCCGAGCATGGAGAGGTTCGAGTTGGTTTGTACAAAACATGACGTGACGATGAGCTCACCTGCCCGCTCGACTCCCGGCAGCGTACCTGCATAGCACGTGTCCTCTGGACCGAACCGAGCCGGTCGACGCCATGAGGCTGAGGAGGAGGATTGTGAAGGTGATCGTCCAATGACCCCACCTTTTTGGGGCTCGTAATCTTAACCTGACGCGAACTCGAGTTAATGTTTAGTTTCGTTGCTGTCAGCTACTCGCCGAAAAGGGGGCGGGGTGTCACGTGACGCGGGTCGGGTCAGGCGTAATCGAGGGTCACAGTCCATCTGATGATGTAGTTATTGATCGTCTTGTCTTCATTGACCACAAGGCACCCCCCCCCCCCCCACCCCCCGCGACTCTTGTGAGGACAAGCGGTTAAGAAAATGGATGGATGGAAATTCACTTGTGTTAAACATAAGGCCCGAGGGCTAGAACTGGCCGTCAGAATGCCCAATGCAGCCCAGGGGGATGCAATCATTTTTGTAAAGTAACATTTAACATGTGCACCACTTTTTAACTGGTCTTAAAATAGGTCAAAGGATAAATGTTTATTCTAGCCCCGCCACACACACACACATACACACACACACACTTACCACACTAAAACACATGACATGACACCAAGAACTTGATTTAATAGATTTTTTAAAAATTATTATTCAAACAATTTCAGTCAATAGTTCAGACTTCAATCATTGCACAGTCCACACACAAAAAAAACACTTAAGCACAATAAATGTTCTCACATTTCAAAGTAAAAACAAACAAACCAAAAATCCGATCAGACACACAACTGACCCACAAAATTCCCTCCTTTTCATTCTTCGTTCCTACACAGGCAAACTTTTCATTGTGGAATTCACTTTTTTTTTTTTTTTGTGGCAACATTAGCCGCATTAATTGCCTTCTCGTCAGCAATTCTCAATTTTTGTCACCCCGGGAACCACATTTTCCTTTTGTTGCAAAGTCACAACCCTTTTTATAAAAATACAAGTTAAACGCATTGTTTAAAGGTATGCACAAATGAAGACTGAAAACAAATAAGAAGATAAATAAATAAAATTCAAGTTTGCTGAAACTTTGCAGCGGCATTCCTGACATATTTATAAATGATGGTGAAAATGTAACTGAAGGCGATACTCCGGCGTACTCGCAAATACGTACTCGAGTATGTTCGAACGTCCTTGTGGCCTAAATGCTACAAATAGAATATTTCCCATAATGCCATGGGGTAATACTTGTGCATGCGTGAAAAACACTTTTTGAGAAATTGGCTGAGATTATACCAATATGTTTAAAAATTAAGTTAAAAAAAACATTGTTTATTTGTACGGTTATTATGACTGCAGTGCGTGATTTAGGTTTGGCATTTTTTCCCCAATAAGACAACAAACGGGGTATTGACCTATTTTTACTTGAACATATTTTCTATTAAAATGGTTGCTAATGTTTATGGGAATGCGTTTAAACATATCCGGGTCAAATTGACCCGTTTCCAAGAGAACTACAAACGGTGGTGTTTGAGGATGAAACTTGTTGAAAATGACTCATTTGAAATCTTTGCAACAAAAGCGGTTCAATCGCGTTTATCGGGATGTCTTTTTGGTTTTCTCATAAAACATACCGTGGGTCAAATTGACCCGGGAAAATGTAACTGAAGGCGATACTCCGGCGTACTCGCAAATACGTACTCGAGTATGTTCAAACGTCCTTGTGGGCTAAATGCTACAAATAGAATATTTCCCATAATGCCATGGGGTAATACTTGTGCATGCGTGAAAAACACTTTTTGAGAAATTGGCTGAGATTATACCAATATGTTTAAAAATTAAGTTAAAAAAAAACATTGTTTATTTGTACGGTTATTTATTATGTCTGCAGTGCGTGATTTAGGTTTGGCATTTTTTTCCCAATAAGACAACAAACGGGGTATTGACCTATTTTTTACTTGAACATATTTTCTATTAAAATGGTTGCTAATGTTTATGGGAATGCGTTTAAACATATCCGGGTCAAATTGACCCGTTTCCAAGAGAACTACAAACGGTGGTGTTTGAGGATGAAACTTGTTGAAAATGACTCATTTGAAATCTTTGCAACAAAAGCGGTTCAATCGCGTTTATCGGGATGTCTTTTTTTGGTTTTCTCATAAAACATACCGTGGGTCAAATTGACCCGGGAACCTTATTGTTGTTCCTGAGAAAGCAAGCTAACAGGAATGAAATGCACGGTGCGATTTTTTTTTCCTTCCCTTCCACTTCTCCGCCGCTTTTCAGCATGTCAGCATTTGAACGTTTGGAGAAAACGCAGCGACTTCGGCGCGACTTCCTTCAACAAGTCTGTATGTTAATCATTCTGGCCCGGATGTCCTTCACCCGCGGCGTCTCTTTGGAGGAACCCACGTCGATGCCGTAGAAAGTCGTTTGCACAAACGTGTAGAAGTTGAATAAGGCGTCGTCGTAGGACACGCAAAAGACAAAGTGAACCTTGAACAGTTCGTCAAAGGCACCCACGGCGGTCTGCGCCGCGCAGGGAAGGGCCTTCTGGTCCAGGATGATGTAAAACTTCTCAATTGTGCTCTTGTTTTGGCCAACGCAGAGGAGGAAAGGTTGCGCTGATCCGACGCTCTGCAGGAACGTCGCCATGCTCGTCCCGACCTGAGATTGGAGGAGGGGATTTTAACAACACGGATTTCTCATACCATTTTTTTTTTTTTTTTTTTTACAGTAGAGCAAAGTATGCATTGCAAAACAATCGCTTCAAAGCTGAATTAATCCTTACTTCGGCAGCTTCAGATTTATTTAGTTTGACTATGTTTTCATAAATGACATTTTTAACACAACATAACTTTGTAGTTTAATTTCCATTTTTGTTCTCATCATTATTATTTTTTTTATGTCTTGTAGTAATTTTGTCTTGAGTCTGGAATAATTCAAACTTTTTTTTTGGTTTGAACATTTCAATGTGTTCCTGTAAACCCCGTGGTCGTGTTTTCCTCCACAAAACAATTTGTTGTGTTTTTTTCTCATACTATGATGACTTTAATTTGGTGTAATTAGACATTTTTTGACATCAATATATACTTTATTGTTGCAAAAATGGCAACTTTAGGAATACAACCCCCTTATTTTTTTGTACATATTTAGGCCTATGAAGCTCCTGAATTAATTGTTATTTTTTTTTAAATTGAGGGCCAGAGCAGTATTTGCATTTGGCCATCCGATTTCCGCTCAAAGGCATTTTCTTCAAACAAAGCAATGAATGAAAACGTTATATCGAATGTAGCTTCTCCCGTTGCGCAATCGTTGGAGGCCGCTGAGAACTCGTGAACGACAAGCTTGAAGAAGCAAAACTAAAAAAAAAAAGCAGACCTTCATGAACTTGAGAAGATGGTCGGCAGCTTCCGAGGCGCTGATTTTGCCGTGCCTTTTTCCTTTTGCGGTCGGAGGTAAGAGATGAACGAGCAGCAGGATGGCTGCCAAGTCGCTGTTCCATCCTGGCGGATTCGCGGGCACACAAATCAATCACAGGCATTAAGGCGAGCGCGCAAGACGGTCCGAAAAGCGCACGTTCACAAACACTTGCCAGGGTCACTGGTTTGGTCCTGAGCGGACAGAAGGACGTCCAGTTGAGAAACGGGACGAATGCCTTTGCTGACTTTGACGACCCTCGGCTTGTAGAAAGTCGGCCATTTTGCGACAAACTTGCCTGAGACGTCTTCTCCAAAGAGCATGGCGAAGTCTTGTTCAATCTGGCAAAGGAAGAGACGTTTTTGTTTTTCTAAACGGCGTCTCTGCGGCTATCCGTAAATGTCATGGCATGTTGGCAAGATGTACTACTAGGTGGCATTAGTGTTTCATCTTGGACATTGGTGACTGGAACAGTACATTTTCTCTTTTCTTTTAGCAATAGGTAATTGAAGCAAGTTGTGGACTGGAGGCCATTTTTACTCGTCCCCACAAATACATCTATTTTAATCACATTTGTTAACGTGTTCAATTGTGCTTTCGTGACGCCTTTGCATGAACAACGCTGTTTTTTAAATGTCCAATTCCGCTATTCCATGTTTCTTAATGCTATGGCCTTCATTTGAGCAAAATCCATTGAATGGCTTTGAATGTTTTTTTAATGGCCGGCGCAATTCTACGAATGTCTCGTTCAACTTGACGCCGAATGGACTCTTACAAGGCCCGGCGTATCCAGGAAGCGCGGGAAGTGCTCCAAGACGAGCGAGGACTGGTCAAAGTCGTGCAACATCTTCTGCCGGTGTTTGAACGTCGCCTTCATGTTCTCCCTGACGACCGACGGCTCCGGCGAACGCTTCATGGCGTGCACGGCCTCGGCGCATTGGTCGCCCGAGAGCTGTCCGGGTGGCGAGCGCTCTCGCGCCGTCTTCGGGCCGCCTTCGAAAGTGGGCGTGGCGCTCGTCTTGGATTTGTACGCACTGTTGCGCTGAACCGTTTTCAGGCGATAGGCCAGGTAGCCCTGCCCGCTGCGGCAATCGTAGTAATGCTCCTGCCGTACAAAAGGAAACGCTTGATATCACATGGCGGCAAAACCGACAACAGAAAACAAAACAATTAACATCAAATGATCAAATGTTGCACAATCTCTGAAAACAAAGACTTAAAAAAAAAAAACAGTAGCTATTTTTGCATGAAAAAAATAGGCCTGTTGAGTTGTCCGACATTAAAATGGAACGAAACAATGGCACGGGTTTGAGTTTGGGTTCGATTGATGGCAATGTAATCGGCAACGGGTCTGGAGGCGGGTCTGCTACTTGCCATCCATGGCCAAAGGAAAACAACTTTCACTCACATAACCAGTCGGCGAGGCCTTGTCCTTCAGATTGGGGAAGAGGGTGACAATTCCAAGGGCGTAGGTCATGCGGACGTTCACCGGAGGGACCCTCCTACGGCGCGGGACATTGCAAGAAATAAAATACATGTCACATTTCATTTTGAGATAAATGAGCACAGTGGACCGCATGGACAACATTTTACATCCTGATAACGATAGTTGGTGGCCCGGTGGGCGGTGTCTGGTCGGTGATGGATTTCACTTTCCTTTCTTTGGTCCTTCCTCGGGTCTCCTGACGGCCTCACGACTGACTGGATTCTGAAGTGTTCGGTTTAGGTGAACGGTATGGGATTTTTTAATACGTTTTAGGTGAGCTAACACATACAAAATAATGTATATAAAAAAATCTATAAATAATAAAAAAGCAATGATGATGACATGTCAAATCGGTAAAATTACCGAATGAACTGAGCTCTCCGGGGGAAATAAATAAATAAAATAAAGAAAAAGAAAAGGAGGTGCAATGATCAATCAATTAATTGATTATTAAATTATTCGATAATTTCTTTTGATAATCAGTTCCCTCGGAGTACATATCCTAAGTGGCCAAATTGTGTACAACATGAGCAGCGCTCCCAATAAAGGCACACACAAACAAGGGCAAGACGGTATCAAATCATTTAAATAAAATAGATTCTGAATCGTACCAAACGAGAATTGTGATTCTTATGAGAATCCATTTTTTGGCACACCCATATTTTTTTTTTTAACTTTTTCATACACTTGTTAACATATAATTCAACAAATATGGCTACCGAACAGAAATTTGGTTATATATTTTAGTTCATTGATTAGAGTAACTTTATATTAACTAACTCATAAAGTCATTTGAAGTTAAAAAGATACGCCAAACAGGTAAAAGTGGTGTGAAACATCGAGTCATAGGATTTGTGTTGACGTAATTTTTCTGACACTAGATGGCATTTGTGTTTCATGTTGGACGGTGACAGTAATAGCACATTTTTCTTTTCAAATTCAGAGCAATTGGAATTTGGAACATGAAGCAAATTGTGGAACCCAAGCCATTTTGTCCATTATAAATTACAATTAGTCACCAGTTCCCATAGATATATCTTTTTTTTTTATCACATTTATTATTGCTAAACTGTGTTACTGTGACTCGTTTTCAGAAGGTTGTATGTAAAATAAAGCATGATTGGTGTTTTGACACCAAATTGTATATTTGTAATTGAAATAATATATTCCCCACATGTAAACAGTTTACTTTGCTGGATTTGTCATTGCGCTAGTGGCTCTTATGCCGGAAATCCGGCACTGTGCCGGAGTACTTTAAGCCCTGCATAAATATCTCAAAATAAGGCCAGCAATAAGGGTCCACTATTTTAAGCAGCGTTTTGGGACCACTCAGTTTGTATTGGTATCCTCAACTTTTCAAGATAAAACCTTACTGCCCCGTTCGCGACCTTTCAGCGCTTACTTGTGTTGTCCTACCGAGTAACATTTTTAAAAGTCAGCGTCAACCCAACGTCATTTTTGTTCCCGTCAGTGTCTTAGATACGGCAGTGGTCTCCTCGCCTGTTGACTTTCTGCATGTCGTTTTTTTTGCGTGCCGTCTCGCCGCGTGGTTAAAAAAGGTGCGAGGGACAATAGCAGGGGTTCGACTAACGAGCGGACACATTGAACATGTGCAAAGTCTCTCACACTTGATATCGGATGTCATTGACTCACCCGTGATGCTCGATCATATCTGCCACCAAGATGTTGACGAGTTTCTTTCTCGTACGGTCAGACAGGCCCTTGGTTTCGTCATATTCTTTGCAGATATCTTCGCCCTCCAGTTTCTGCCGAAGCGCATCGTAAACAACCTGCAACACAAGTCACCCGTGTCGGCCAGGCTGCTCTTAGTCAGAAAACAACAACAAGGGCCCAACTCACTTCTCTTGCCCTGTCGCCGTCTGGCGGTCCCTCGGCGAGGGGCCTTTTACGTCTTTTGCCGTCTCCAATTGTGGCTGAAGCGGAAATGTCTGTTGAGCTCATTGATGAAGATGACGTGTCAGACTTAACGGGCGTGAAGGGGACGTAGGAGGCCTCTGCTGACGGCAGGAAAATTCACTGCAATTACTCGAGGTTCTCTCAACCGGTACAAATCTTACGATCGACGCTGGCTTCACAACGTCCACAGTTAGCAAACACAGTTGCTCGATGGCTACTCGTTACTCGCTGATGCAACTGACAGATGAAAAGATCCGCTGAAAGTTTTATCCGATGCAAATGAGCCGTCTCGGGCTGTCACATGACCATTTCTCACCCGCGTGCGCGGCGGACACCTTGAGCGACACTGGAGCAGATTTCAGGAGTTGGTCGAATTTATCCACGTCCGCGTCAACTCCCGACGAGTCCTTCGGGTCGACATCGGCTCCGTCTGGCAGTTTAGCTGAAACCAAAGACAAAATATGAACTGCGCTGGGGGGGGCAAACAAGCCGAGGTCACCGACGAACGTATGTTAAAGGTTTCGCACCACAGAATTGTAAGCCCTTCCACAGTTAACTATACGCATATAATGATTCAATCTTACCGATGACATCACGGCGATATCATTTTTTATGAAATATTAGATATTTTGCCGGCTATTTTTTCCAATGCGGAAGTAAAACGCCCCGGTTCGGTAAAACCCCGCCTCTCCCCGTGTGGTTGCCGCACCCCCCTCTCGTCCGAGCCGGCGCGCAAGAACGAACAGCCGTTGTCGTGCGACCGTGTCTTCTTTACACGTGGAAATTGGATGGATGTTCAATTCGTCAATAAACATTCGAAACAAAACGGCTCCTTGGGAGGGAAAGAGAGACGGACGCAGAACGGGAAAGAGAGAGAGAGAGAGAGAGAGAATGTGATATTTTGCTTATTTGTGGAATGTTTGAGTCAAAGAGTTTCTTGCAGGCGGGCATTCCGTCAGCCACATTTTGCTGGCAAATGCCGAGTAACTTTAAAAAATAAAATAAAAGACAAAGTGACAATTACGGAAAGGGTGCCCAGGGTGACGATGAACCGGCAACATTTGGTAAATTGCCCGTCTCGGAAAACGTAAAATGGAAAACAAAACAACGCACACGCTCATGGAGACAAACGGCCCGAAAGGGGAGATGTGACACGGAGCACGTTTTCAAAGTTAGCCATTTTTTCTGGTTGCGCTTTTTTTTTGGGTGGGGGGTCGGGGGGGGGGGGGTCCATAATAAACGCACTTTTGAAATAATCTACTTGACATTGCTTACCTTCTTGAATGTATGCTGAATAATCGTAGCAGTCGTCCTTCATTGGCACTTGAACCCACTTCTGGACGCCCGTGTGCTCCACTTGAACCAGCGTTTCTTTGAAATACAAACAGACAAAGTCGGCCTCGCGCTGCACCACATCCTGCAAATGGCGCCGCGCGTGGATTCTCGAGGATTCTCCTGCCACTTTGAACGGATGAGGACGCAAACCATTTTCGGATTTGTCACTTGTCTCTGGATGTTCACTTCCTCTTTCTTCTTGGTCCTCGGCTCTTGTGTCGTCTCATCATCGGGCCTTTTTTACCCGTCGCAAAGAAACTTTCCAAATAGCTCCGTTTTTCTCTACTCATTGCGATAGCTTGTGGATTTCGTATATCAGAGCTACGCAACCGAGATCATTAGCATATTGACAAGCATCGAGAGTTGTAACAGAGAAAATCTGGTCACTTTTCAAAATAAAATATTGTTTTGCCACGGGGATTAAATAAATCGTAAGTACAGTACGTTTTTTTAATTGTTTTTATTCTGTGCGGCCTGGTCCAAAGTGT
Organism: Leptonotus elevatus; assembly: GCF_054856555.1. Classification (NCBI taxonomy): domain Eukaryota; kingdom Metazoa; phylum Chordata; class Actinopteri; order Syngnathiformes; family Syngnathidae; genus Leptonotus; species Leptonotus elevatus. The sequence continues at coordinate 762,853 of NC_141243.1, forward strand.
GGTTGGGGACCACTCCTCTAAAGTACGGTTCAGTAAAAGGTAATGACCATGTCAAAGTGTCCTTGAGCAAGTGGACCTGGCAGCGCCTTGCATGGCAGCAGCCGACCACCGGTGGATGAAATTGTAAAGTGTTTTGGGCACCATGTGGTGGCGATAAGAAGCAGTCCAGTCGCCATTCACCAAATGTGGCCGTGTGAAACCCTTTGAGACGCTTCTGTTATTCAGAGCTCTATAAATAAACTTGACTCTGCGGTACAAATGTGCTTCCGCCAAATTATCATCATCAAGTTGAACCTGCCTCTGCGCAGCATTACGTCACAAACGGAGCAAATAAAATCGTCTTTCTGTGTGTGTGTGTGTGTGTGTGTGTGTTCGCAGTGACGAGGCTTGTGTCTTTCTTTTTTTTTTTTTTTGCATTTTGAGTGTCCGCCGTCACCTTCACAGTCGTCACGGTTGATATCGGCGGTGTTCCCGCCGTGTGACAGCGGAGCTCGGAAGTTCTCTGGTCCACTTGGAATGAGATGCCAGGGAAGCTGCGAGCACTCTGGCGGTTTGTCTTCATCCTCGTCGCTCGTCACGGGAGCACCAATCGCTGGCAACCTGCTGACGGCAGCCTCCTCTTCTTCTTTCTTAACGAGGGGGAGTTGAGAAGGCTCCAAATTGGATCCCCCCGCCTGCGACTGGGGAGGAAGCCCCTGCGGACACGTGATTAGCTGCTGAACATCTGCAGGACGACAGCAAGGCAAACAAGTTAGCATTTGAGAATTGATTGATCTATTTGTCATCTTCTAATTGCACGTTAGTATGTTTATTACAGTGGCAAGTGGTCACCTTCTCTATGGAATGTGATTGGAATGAGCGCGTCAAATGCCTCTAAAATCATCCAAACTAAATCAGGACAAAACAATTGACAAACTAAATATTCCACCCCTCACAATGCTCCGACCGCTCATGAAAAATGTTTATTTTGCACTTTTTAGGTCATGATTTCTCAAGTGACGCCATTTCAAACTTTACAGTAATTTCATGCACCTTTCAACCTTTACGGATTACTTTCAGCCAACGTGAGAAATGTGAGGTTTTGCCAGCAGACTTCTGGACACACACACACTATTAATCAATTTCAAGTGTTGGAAATAGTTTTTTTTAATGAGAGAAAATAGTTGGGTGAGATACATTGAGCGAGCCTGTTTTGATTTGAGTTTTGGAAGATAATCGTTTGCGTTCGTTCCGTACAATTAAGACTTTATTTCTGGTTGGCAGTTGCAGACTTTGATGTGGTTTGCAATACAGCTTAATATATTAACTATGTATAACGTATTGAATTAGCAATTGAACACGATTTGGGGGTATTGATTTTTGCGCAACGGCATACGATGCTGTTTGGCAACTCAAGCAAGATGGCGTTTTTGTTGTTGTTTTTTTATTACCTGTCGGAACTTTGTAGTTGCGAGCATTTAGCCCGACAGCGACGATGCGTTCAATGATTACGTTTAGGGAACAAACCTTGGCGGTGTAGCAGCATGTTCCTCTTGTAAACAGCTTCCAGTTGTCGTCGTTGTCCTTCGTTCTCCTCTCTGGCGCGACAAAGTTGCTCTTCGTACGACGCGACGGTTCTTTCAAACACACCGAAGATTTCGTCGGCGGCCGCCATGAGTCGCTCCCTCACCAACTCTTGCAACATTTTGATGTTTTTATTCGTCTCGCCTCGAATCAACATTAACTTCCCGCCTTTCTTTCTTCAGCTGGAGTGTGATACAATTCGCACTGCGCATGCGTAGTAAGCGTACACCGGCCGCCATCTTTAAAGGTATCTACGGTCAGCCCTGAGGGACAAAATATCATTAAAAACCTGTCAAATAAACTCCTCTAAAACGTATTGTGAAAATTTGTAGTTTGTGTATTTAATGCAATACAGTGTGGTCTTAATAATTCAATAAATTAATTTAAACCTTGTGGGGAGCACACTTATTACTATTATTGCTCCAGCATTTGTGTGTATCTGTTCCTCAGAATTCCGAGTTTACTTGGAGTGTCCCATTCCGCCCTCAAAGCGTTCAGGGCAAATGTAAACAACAAAGATGGCATATTTCGATGAATTGTTCCTTTTTCTGGTTAACGCAGTCGTTCCAAATCACGTTGTGTCACGTCGTGACATATGTCTTGTATTTACATTTCTCGAACGCTTTGAGGTCGGAACTGACACGATCCGAGTGCGATATCCCGGACTTCCCACTTTCCTCGAATGCAGCATTTATCCTCAGCGAAACGACGCTCTTTGAATCGTTGTAATTTGATTTGTGCGGTTTAGTTTGATTTCAAAATGTGCTCAAATGTTGTTTGACTACTATAACAGTGTGCCTGGTTCGTATTTTAGTCACAAGCAAAAGCAAAAGCGATACTATGGAAATGAAGCGTTGCATTGTGGAAATATAAAAAAATGCCCGGATGTTCTGTCACAAGCATTTGCCATTATGCGTTAGTATTTAACTAACCGCTTTAAGACAAAGCTGTGCGGTTGTTTTGCTGTTAAGTTCGACAGTTTGCTCAGAAATTAGGTGGGACTTGATTTTATGGAAAGTATTTGCTAGTATTATGAGATTCACTTCTTATATTACTGAGTGCTGAAAAGATCAATCAACAAATCACTTGTTCAATGTAACAGCATTTTGTGGAAATACTAAAAATGAAAGAAGAGTTGCAAAGAGGTCGGGATCTGTAGGATCTTTATTGCAAAAAAGGGTGAGCATTACAAAAACAACGTTTTACTCGTTAGGACAGTTTATCAAATCAATCCCAATCAAATACAATAATCGTACTCAGAGAATAACAATAAATTCAATAACAATGAAATGTGCAGTACAAAAACAAACAAAACTAAACGTCATGTGTAACAAACAATACAATAGGATTCAACAAATTAATATCATTTGAAAGTTCCTGCATTATTTTAATTTTGTATGCTTGCCATAATTACTGGCACATCTTGATTTTCGTGCCTGGGCAATCCAGCAGACCGTGGGTGTTTTCTATTACACGTCCCCGGCGCACCTGACAATTTCGCTGGAAGCGGGTCTAAGTTGTGGTGCGAGGGGTATAACGCAATTTTGGTGGATTTGATCGATGCGCATGCAGATCCATTCTGAGCTCTGAGTTTATTCTTCCAACATTTCTTCTATTTGTAAGCTTGATTTCATTGGTTATGACTAACTATGCAGGAAAATGTTTATTGGCTGTTGTGTTTCCGCATGTGTGCTGTCAAGCTGGACTTCTTAAAATAGCTTTGATCGCAAACTGAGCAAGTAAAAGGTTTTTCTCCCGTGTGTGTTCTCGAATGTGCAACTAAGTGCGCCCGTTGAGAGAACATTTTATCGCAAACTGTACAACCAAAGGGTTTTTCTCCCGTGTGTGTCCGCATGTGTGCTACCATGTTTGCGCTCTGAGAGAATATTTTGCCACAAACTGAGCAACTAAAGGGTTTTTCTCCCGTGTGCTTGTGCATGTGTATGCTCAGAGAGAAGCTGTGAGCAAAGGTGTCCCCGCAAACTGAGCAACGAAAAGGTTTCTCTCCGGTATGTGTCCTCATGTGTTTGATCATGTTTTGCTTTTGGGGGAACGTTTTACCGCAAACTGAGCAGCTGAAGGGTTTTTCTCCCGTGTGTGTTCTCATGTGTGCGTTTAAACTGTGCTTATAAGAAAGGCTTTCGCCACAAACTGTGCACGTGTAAGGTTTTTCTCCAGTGTGTGTCGCCGTATGTGCACTCAAGGCTGCTTTTTTAGCAAATGCACATCGGCAAACCGAACAACTAAACGGTTTTTCCCCCGTGTGTGTTCTCATGTGTGTAATCACATGTGAGCCTTGAGAAAATCTTTTACCACAAACTGAACAACTAAAGGGTTTTTCTCCCGTGTGCGTCCGCATGTGTACGTTCAAATTTCTCTTATTAGTAAATCTTTCGCCACAGTCTGAGCAGCTAAAGGGTTTTTCTCCAGTGTGCGTTCTCATGTGCACGTTCAAACTGTGCTTGTAAGAATAGCTCACACCACAAACTGAGCAAATGAAGAGTTTCCCCCCCGTGTGCGTCTGCATGTGTCGAGTCAAATTGTAATTATACGTAAAGCTCTCGCCACAGTCTGAGCATGTGAAAGGTTTTTCTCCCGTGTGCGTTGCTGCGTGTCCAATCAGAGAGCCCTTGCGAGCAAATTTCTCGCCACAAACTGGGCAACTAAAAGGTTTCTCCCCCGTGTGCGTTCTCATGTGTACGTTCATATTTTCTCTTCGGGCAAAACTTTCGCTGCAAACCGAGCAAATGAAACGTTTTTTACCCGCGTCAGATGCCTCCTTTTCAGAGCTTTTCAAGTGTTTGTCGTCACTTTCGTCGTCCACGTCGCTCCTCAAGGCTTCTTGCATGCTGTGACTATTTGACAGCAACGCAGAGAGCTCGTCTGCTGGTGCTCTTCCACTCGGACTGTGGCGTTGAAGCCGTGACGCCTCAGCCACTTCGTCTTCGTCGTCATCTTCGCCCTTTACCACCACGACGGTCAGTGGCAGCTTGCTGACATCCACTTCCTCCTCTTCCTCCTTGACGTCGGGGGTCAGTGCATCCTCGTCGTCCTCCGGATCCGGAACTGCGAGACACAGGCAACACAGACACGCTTTAGCTCAAACAAGTAGAATGCACTCAGGCTCACAAAGACAGAGTACCGATTATGATCAAATTAGGAATTCAGCATGCCTGTTTTGCCTTGAACAGCAAATGTCTCTTAGAGAAGAAAAAAGTATCAAATATGAACTTGTTCACCAAAGTGGATGTTTAAATTCGTCCACAGGAGCTGCCACTAACAAATATATTTGTCAAGTTGTTCAACAAGGTGGCTCTCGCCCAGCTTGGCTGTGATTTCAGCTTTGTAAACCACCGTGATAACTTAGGGCAATATCTATTTTTTAAAAATGTATTACGGTATAAATCGTTCATATCAGTCCATGGTGATAATTATAGATTTTTTTGAATAAACCAAGATAAGAAAATGCATAAAGTGGGTTATGCTAAAACTACAATAAAATACAACCATCCAGATTAAAAATATCCAAAATATCTAGTAGAAATATTTTGTACACTGTTGTGCCATGCTTGCCCAGCTGTATCGTAAAAGCGTAAATGAGTGCATTCATTTCAGTTGACAAAATGAAAATGATTTGTTTAATGTTTTACTTACCTGATTGTGGTTTCAGTTTTTAAGGCTGAGTCTCGGAACCGACTGACACAGTTTGGAGTGTGCACGTCTAAGACTGGGAATTATTTTATTTTTACACCATGTATCATCTAGCTGTGTTTAGTCATGTTAACTGACACAATACAATCTTATTGCAAGTGCCATTTATTTGAAGTGAAGCCACACACGCATTTTGTGCGGACGTCTACACTAAAGACAAACACTTTTTTTTTTCAAATATTGTTTACAAATTGGTCAGTCTGTTAGCGAGCATTTCTTTCTTTGTCGAAAAACAACAACCATCCACCTATTGTTGGCAGCCAAAGCCGTAATTGTGCAATAATTGTGCTGTTTAATCATCATCGTAATAAGCTTCCCGTGAAAAAATACATAATAGTATTTTCTACCATTGTTATTGAGAAATCTAAAATGACCTTATAGCGCCACCTGTTGCTTTGCATTTCATGTGGACAGACATTTGTGCGGACACACTTTTAAATAGACATCGGTCATGCTATTCACGAATGTTACATTACGTTTGGTGAACATGACGTCACGTAAACACACCTTGGATGTGTCGCTCAATCGCGCCTCGTCGTCGTCGTCGCTGGTTCTCCTCTCCCGCTGGACAAAATGTCCGCTCGTACGACGTCATTGTTTGAAAAGGTCATAAAAAAATGTCGTCACTTTACGAAATTTGACAGTCGTTTACCAACGCGTTGGATATTCGATGTTTTTCACTCGATTTCACTTCGACGTCGTCGCGCTATTTTCGTGCCTTGAAATCATGTTAACTTCCGCCTTTTCTTCTTCGCTGGCGTTCCACGGCTGCGACGTGTCCGCATATACACACGGCCGCCATCTTGCGAAAGGTATAAGGAGGGCTCAAAATAACAACCGATGGAAGAAAGAAGTGCTGCAAAGAGGTCCAAATGGTCTTTATTGCAAAGTACGTGAGCAAAATTATCATATACTTTGACTGTACATAGATTAATTATACAACGTTTCTACCATTCATCAGTGTGTTTACAGTTTGGTCTGAAAGGTTATGGAAAATGAGTCGATTCAAAAGGTCCTTTAAAACATCCTTCTCTATTGACTTGAGAATAACCCAATTACTTAAAGATGATTCCATTTTGGAAAAAATCTCGTGCAGGATGTCGAGCGTCATTATGACATGCCAGAAAGAGGAACGATTGTGAAGAACACAACACGCGTGATGTCCGATGCGAAGTCCCGTGATGACCATTTACACCAAACATGGAGGTGCCTCGTAGTCACAAACAAACATTTGATTGTTTACAGCTCTTCGTGCCAAATAACCTTGGGCAATGAGGCACATGCTGCTTCACCAAGATTGATTATGCGCTCACGTGCAGCAGCAATTACCATTAGGGACAGACAGACCGATTACCGGCTGGGCTGATTATCGGCCTCGATGTTCGGCATTTTTGAAGCATGTCGGCCTCTTTCGGAAATTCTGATAGCTGCTAAGAGATCAATTTCATAACAATAAAATGTTCTATGTGCCCCCACTAATCTGAATTCTGATGAATGTTGCGTTTGAGGAATATGAATAAAGTAGAAAAATCCACCCGTTATTATCCATTACAGGGGGCGGACATTTTGCCACTTACCATCGACTGAAAATGACATCACAGTGCCAGGCAGGCTCAGATTGCAAACGTCATGACCAAAGTCAGAAAAAAAATTGAGCTGTGATCCCCGAGCAACTGTAATGTCATTTTCAGTCGACGGCAAGTGGCAAAATGGCTGCCCCATTAAATGGATAAAAACGAGTGGATTTGTATTCATCGTGTTTAGAATAGTGAGGGCCACACATAACATATAGCCTAAACATAATATTGTCAAGAACATTTTCGACTTAACTCCCCTTTTAGTAAACATGCTTAAAGGCATTTAAACCCCAGTTAAAAGTTGGCATTTGGGCCATTCCAAAATTTTGACACCAATATTTTTCCCGGTTATCGGCCTCCTTGACTGTGAATAATATAATAAATAAACAAATTAACATATCGGTTGATCTCTATTCTCTGCAGACAATATAACAATACTCACGGGCATCTAACGTAAAAAAAAAAGAGAGACTAATATCACTGAGTCAGTTGTGAAACTTTTTTGAAATGTCATTATTATCTGTATTAAAGTGCCCCCTGGTGGCCAAGAAGCACACCACAAAAGGAGCACAAGGGCTGGAACATTTCCACAACTGGGCAGATTTCCCCCCCACTGTCATTGGTGTTTGCGCATGTGTGCGGTCAAACTGTACTTATAAGAAAAGCTTTCGCCACAAACTGAGCACGGAAAAGGTTTTCGTCCCGTGTGCGTGGCCGAGTGCGCGATCAACGAGACCCGGTGAGCAAACCGATCGCCACAAAGTGAACAGCGGAAAGGTTTTTCTCCCGTGTGTGTTCTCGTATGCGCGAGCATGTTGGCCCTTTGGTTGAATATTTTACCACAAAGGGAGCAAGCGAATGGTTTTTCTCCCGTGTGCGTGTGCATGTGGCGGGTCAAATTGTAATTATAAGCAAATCTTTCGCCGCAAACGGAGCAGGTGAAAGGTTTTTCTCCCGTGTGCGTGGCGGCGTGTCCCCTCAAGGAGACCTTGCGGGCAAATGTTTCACCGCAAACTGAACAACAAAAAGGTTTCTCTCCCGTGTGCGTTCGCATGTGCGTCGCCATGTTTGACTTGCGGGCGAACCTTTCGCCGCAAACCGAGCAGACGAAACGCTTCGGCGCTTCCTTTTTCGAGCGTTTGTCGTCACCTTCGCAGTCCGTGCCGCTCCTCGACGATTCTTCCGTATCTTCGCTATGTGACAGTGGCGCCAAGAGGTTGTCCTCCACTGCCGCCGCCGCCGCCGCCGCCGCTCCTCCACTTGGACTGCGATGGCGAAGCTGCGACGACTCGGGCGGTTCGTCCTCCTCGTCTTCGCTCTTCACCGAGACGACAGTCAGTGGCAACTTGCTGATATCGGCGTGCTCCTCTTCCTCTTTGAGCGGTTGTGGATCCTGATCTGCAGGACACAAATCACAACAGCACAAGTGGCACGACATGACAAGTGGCCGCCATCTTTGTGGAATTTTGTATTTGAAAAAACAACATGGAATGAGCACCCCCGCTGACTGTTGAAGTCGATTCTACTGCCCACACTGACACTTCTCGTCTGACCAATAATCTTCCATTTGTTCAAGTTTGTTGCCCTTTTGCCAGCAAAAGAGAAAAAGGGATCTTCTCTTAAAATCATCCAGCTCCTCTCCCCTTCAGTCCCCTCCACAGGTTTTCAATGGGGTTGAGGTCTGGGGACCAACATGGTCAAGGGAGGAGTGCAATTTTGTGTCTGTTGAACCATATGTCTAAAATGTTCAATATGCGATAATATGGCTGCTCGAAAATAGTCATCACGATTAATTTGGTAGTAACTGAAGTCAAAACAAGAAAATGTGTAAAAAAATAAATAAATAAATAAATAAATAAATATATATATATTAAGACAAACTAAATTTCTTTGAAACACTATAAAATTATGCAAGTTCCTTTTGGACCAAACAAGATTGATTAAATTAGTCATTTTTAAATAATACGGTGCAAATGTGTAAATTAAAGTAACTCAAATTTAGTATTAATAATCTTTTAATTTTGGTTACGATTATGCCAATTTTGTAATTGGGAGTGTAATAATTGTAATACGTTGTAATTGAATTTCAATTAATTGCACAATCCTATATGATCAATCGAATTTATTTGAACACATGAGTAGTAATTGCAACACATGTTTTAGTTGCCAAATTGTATTTTATTTATGTATTTGCAATTGGGTAATATTTCTTTTGTGTATTATTAATTTTAAATGCCACCGCATCCCAGCAGACTTTGGGCGGAAGGACCTAACCATGCAAATACATAATATTATTTTTGATTTGGCATTCATCCATTTGTCTTCACAAAACGCTTCCGGTTGGCTCGACGGACCTTTTCCAGGTAACTGTTGCGTGCTCGATCGTTAGGAAGCGACAAGTTTGCTAAACGTGGGCAGACCTTGGATGCGAGTTTTTGGGCGAACGGCGTCCAGCTGTCGTCGGTGTCGCTCGTTCTCCTCTCTGGCGCGACAAAGTTGCTCCTCGTACGACGCGACGGTTCTTTCAAACAAGCCGAAGATTTCGTCGGCGGCCGCCACGAGTCGCTCCCTCACCAACTCCTTCAACATTTTCACGGCAACTGCGTTTTTCTCCGTTCAGCTTCACGTTTACGAAATTTACCAAAGCGGCAGCCACTGCGCATGCGTATATCAGTCGCCATCTTGGGAAGTTTTTTTTCTTTTTTTAACAATGCTTTATTGAAAACATTACAATAGGCACAATTTTGAATGATATATTACTGTATACTTAAAACTCGCCGCGGAACTTGTACGACAACCGCACTTGGACAAACTACGTGCTACGATCACGAAGATGCGAATGTAGAAAACCTCAACTCAACTCATTAGTTAAAAAACACTTTAAAATAAAAACATCGCTGCATACAAAGTGCGGTACTTCGAATAAAAATCAGTCCTGCAGTAAAGACACAACACAACAACAACAACAACAAAACACACAAAATAAATTGATAAATATCATAAGCAGGTAAGTAAATAAGCAAATAAAATTAATAATAAAATAATAACACAAGAAGTAGGTAAGTAAACGAGTTAATAAGTAAATAAGTATAAATAAATTAAGACAAAATACAGCAGGCACTGAAAAACACTGAAACAACGCTGACTCTCATGCTCAGTCCAAAGCCTAAAAATAGAGATGGGTTTTAAGATGGGTTTTAAATGTGGCTCCAGAGGGAGATTGTGATTACCTAATATTTAGCGGGAGGTTGTTCCTTTTGTTAGATGACAAAACTGCTTTTCAGGTGAAAACAACTTCATATTCTCTATTTATTTACGGATTTTCGTCATCAGTTATTTTTAAAACACACAGTGTAGTAGCTTTAAGAGTCAATTCACCACACGTGTGTAAATAAGAACCGCAGTCAGTCATCCAGTCAACGTTTCCATCCAGTCAAAGCCACGACACGCCTCTTCACGCCTTTATTGCAAAGAATGCGACAAACGTTCAACATTTGACTTGTTATGACAGCTCAAACAATCAAACACTGCAATAACAAAAATATGATAATCTAATACAAATGGAAATTCAATAACATTGTCATGTGCAGAAAAGACATTATGCAAAATGTCTAAAATACAAAACTAACATTGATCAAATGGGATTGATCATTTGCAGTTGCGTTAGTGTTAAAAAATATCATATACATGAACAAATTCAACTATGTGTGTCTTTGTTATTGGCTTAAAACCTCACCAATTTGCATTTTGTGTGCGTAAAACACTATAAAAATGCTGCCAAAGCTGTGTCTAAATAGGAACGGTAGCAAGGAAGTAGGTTCAAGTTATGCTGCGCCACACAATGCATTTTGGGAACAATACATATATGCAAAAGATATAACTCAACTCGTTGCCGCGTTGATTTGCATTTGTGTTATTTATTTATTTATTTTACAGTTGAGCCCCTCAATTTAGCGCTGGCCTGCAAATAACGAAAATCTGCGTATAATTGACGCCAATCGGTTTTAAGTTATATACAATGATTTTATTGATCCGGCCCACTTGGTAAAATATTTTCCTCCATGTGGCCCCAGAACTAACATGAGTGTGACACCCCTGGTTTAAACTATTAATCTAGCAATTAAAAAATAAATAAAGAATAATAATAATAATAATGTAAGTGGGCATGACTGAGGTTTATTCCTTTATTGGCAGCAGAGCTCACATTGCCATGACCATCGGGAGGTTGCTGTACGGTGCTGATTGTGAGTTCCTGTCGTTTGAAGGAGCAGGAAAGAATTTATTCCGCGTTGTGTTTCCGCATGTGTGTCGTCAAGCTGCACTTTTTGAAATAGCTTTTATCACAGAGGGTGCAAGTGAAGGGTTTTTCCCCCGTGTGCGTTCTCATGTGCGCGACCACGTGTGCCCTCTGGGAGAAGATTTTACTGCAAACCGTGCAACTGAAAGGTTTCTCTCCCGTGTGCGTCCGCGTGTGCACATTTAAAGAGAACCTGTGGGCAAACGTGTCACCGCAAACGGAGCAGCGGAAAGGTTTTTCCCCCGTGTGCTTGCGCATGTGCACGCTCAAGGAGAACTTGTGAGCAAACGCGTCCCCGCAAACCGAGCAACAAAAAGGTTTCTCTCCCGTGTGCGTCCTCATGTGTTTAATCATGTTTGGCTTCTGGGGGAATCTTTTCCCGCAAACGGAGCAACAGAAGGGTTTTTCTCCCGTGTGCGACTGCATGTGTGCGTTCAAACTGTGCTTATAAGAATAGCTTTCGCCGCAAAGAGAGCACGCAAAGGGTTTTTCTCCCGTGTGCGCGGCTGTGTGCGCGGTCAAACAGACTTTCTGAGTAAATCCCTCGCCACAAACCGAGCAACTAAAGGGTTTCTCTCCTGTGTGTGTTCTCATGTGTTTTTTCACATGTTCCTTTCGAGCAAATATTTTACTGCAAACCGAGCAGGTAAAGCTTTTTTTACCCGCGCCACCTCTCGTATCAGCCGAGTCGTGTTCAGCGCCCCGGAAGCGTTTGTCGTCCCCTTCGCAATCTGCGTCGCCCCTCAAAGATTCCTCTCTGTCGTCACTGTCTGACAGCAGAACGAAGAGTTTGTGTGGTTGTGGTCCTCGGAGGAACTCAAGCTGCGACGAGCCGGGTAGTTGCTCGTCTTCCTTCTTCACCACCACCACGTTGAGCGGCAGCTCGCTGACGTCAGCATCCTCCTCTTCTTCCTTAACGCGGGGGGGCCGCGGGGCCACCTCGCGCTCTTTGACGAAATCCGGGTCTGCGGGACACAAGCCAGACAATCGCAAGTTAGCCGGTAGCGCATCTGTAAGGACTTTGTTGTTTCACGGCCAAATACTGCAAAGGGGAGAGTTGCGTGTCACGGCAAAATAATCACTATGCATCATCCTGTGGTAGTCCCACTGCACACTTAAACTTGTGAGGAATTAAAGACGTAAAAAAATGAAAAAGTGCTGGGAATAAAGTCACACGTCATGCAGTGAGTCACAGATGATGTGACTAAATTATGATCACATCATTCACATGTTGCTTTGCTGCCAAAGTCGAGAGTTGATCAACAATGACGTTTCGCGCCACAGAATCAAATCAATAACTGCGTTGTGTGTTGGCTGGTTGGTGAAGGGCGAGCCCACTCGTCGCAAACAAACCTTGGGCGTGACTTTTGGGGCAAACGTTGTCGTCCAGTTGTCGCTTGTTCTCCTCTCTGGCGCGACAAAGTTGCTCCTCGTACGACGCGACAGTTCTTTCAAACAGGCCGAATATTTCGTCGGCGGCCGCCAATAGTCGCTTCCTCACCAAATCTTTCAACATCGCCATCTTGTTACGCACTATTTTAATTTCATTGCCTTCTCGCGTTCTTACGTGTCGGACTGTCGGCTTGGTAGCTTTTTTTTTCCTCTCCACTCACTTCTTCAACGCCTTGATTTGCGCATGCGTAAAAAGGCCGCCATTTTGAATTGAATCTACGGCGAGCCTTGAGGGTTTAAACCAATTTCAAATGACAGGAAAAGCGTTCGGCTTCGTTAACGTTTTGTATTGTGAAGTGTAATAACTACACACACTATCCTTAGAATTGTAGAATACGCATTTGGCATATAGTTACGTTTCTTTTGGTTTTTAATATACCGCGTATATAAAAAGAAATGCGACCATTTCGAAGAACAAAGTTCAAACCCTTTCCCACCATTAATTGTGACCTATAACCTAGACAATTCATCAGAAAAATACATTGTTTTGGAGTCTGGAAGCAAAAAGAACACGGCCATATCCATTATGTGGGTGCGTACACTTTTGCAATCACAGTATCTCAGCTGCGATTTTTACTTGCCCTCATAAAGAATTTCTTTCAATGGATTTGCACAGGGTTTAATGCAGGTCATAATAATGTTCAATTTCGAAATAATTGATCTCTGCTCTAATTTGTAGTCACAAAAACTGGCATTTCAACAGGAATGTGTAGATTGAGTGCGTGTTTAATCGCTAGGGAGCAGTCTTGTCATCTTGTCTGTGCTATTTATTAATTTGCTTCACGCTCTATTGTTACAGGTTTCTTTCAGATTGTTCGTAAGAGACAGAACTCAAACTAAATTGTTTGGGAACTATTTGGCAGTGCAGCGCCTAACATCTGCCTTTGTCATTTCAGGGCAACATTTAGCACCTTTTCTTCACAATAACAATAAAAAGATCGTTTGGAGACTAAAGAAGAGTTGCAAAAACTTTTGTCAGAATCTCAACAGACTCCGCTTTATTGCAAAAAAATTGTGACCAACACAAACAAAACATTTGAGCAAAGACAATTCATGAAATAAAACGCAGCAACAACTAAAATACACACAAATACTCAATGCAGTAATACGGATACTATTTTTATCATTTTAAACAAATGCTTAACTACTGATCAGACTGATGTTGTCCTGAGTGGTTCACTACATTTACAATTGATCACTTCCCAACAATTGATTTAATCAATTCTTATGTCCGTCCGATGTTTGACTGCAAACGTGGCGAACACGCATTTATTCTCCATTATGCTTCTGCATGTGTGCTGTCAAACGAGACTTCTTCAAAAAGCTTTCATCGCAAAGTGCGCAAGTTAAAGGTTTTTCATCCGCATGAGCCCGCTGGTGTCGACTCATCGCTGACTTGTGAGAAAAGTTTTTCCCGCAAACTGAACACGTAAATGGTTTCTCTCCCGTGTGTCTCCTCGTGTGCGCGACAAGGTTTTCTTTCCGCGCGAAGCTTTCGCCACAGACTGAGCAAGTGAAAGGTTTTTCTCCCGTGTGCGTCCGCATGTGCGCATTCAAACTGTGCCGATATGAGAGACTTTCGCCGCAAATGGAGCAAGTGAAAGGTTTTTCTCCCGTATGTGTCGCCGTGTGCGCAATTAAGGAGACCTTGCGAGCAAATTTTTCACCGCAAACGGAGCAACTAAAGGGTTTTTCTCCTGTGTGCGTTCTCGTGTGTTTAGTCAAGTCGGACTTATAAGAAAAGTTTTTTTCGCAAACAGAGCATTTGAAAGGTTTTTCTCCCGTGTGTGTCGCCGTGTGCGCTATCAGAGTGGCCTTGTGAGCAAATTTTTCCCCACAAACTGAGCAACTGTAAGGTTTCTCTCCCGTGTGCATTTTCATGTGTTTGTTCAAATAGTCTTTAATCAAATACACTTTGCCGCAAACGGAGCAAGTGAAAGGATTTTCTGCCGCGTGCGTTACTTTGTGTACAATCAAAGCAACCTTTTCTGCAAACGTTTCGCCGCAAACGGAACAGACGAAAGGTTTTTCTCTGCAGTGCGTTTTCATGTGGCGAATCCTGTCCACCTCAGTAAAACTTTCGCCACAAACCGAGCAGATAAAATGGCCCTCATGTGCGTGGCGTCCCTCGTCAGTCGTTTCCTTTTCGGGGTGATTGTCATCACCGCCGTCGCTGCGCAAAGGTTCTTCTGCATCGTCTCCATGTGACGGTGGAGGCAAGAGATTGCCCGATGGCGGGCCTCCGCGGCGCTCGCCACTTGGGCTCTGATGATGAAGCCGGGACCAGTCGGATGCTTCGTCCCGCTCGTCTTCGCTCTTCACGACGACGACGTTAAGCGGCAGCTGGCTGACGTCGAGCTCCTCCTCTTCCTCTTTAACGTGGAGCAGCTCCGGATCGTCCGCTTCCTCGTTGGCGTTGGGGCGCCTGGTCGTCAGTGGCTGAGGAGGAAGTTCCTCTCGGCGATCTGCGTTGCGGCACACAAGTGACAAGTGAGTTTTTTTTAAGTCCTTGGAAGAAATACACCTAGTTACCGCTAGGTGGCAAAATAGTGAGTAACTCCAACTTGAATTGAAATCATGACAAGAACTTCTGTTTGGGGTTGTGTCACCAGATAGACCCTAAACTTTTAGTTTTTTTATTTTAGTGTTGTGACTAACAATATTTTTTTAATTAACCATTTACATGTCTAACATTTATTTGATTAATCTAATTAACAGAACAAAATGTATTTCCTGTTTATTCCAAATTGGCAGTGAAGAAAATGCACAAGCAGAAATATGACTCGGTTACTGCTTTGTTCTGTAAAATTGGTTATAAAATCGTCAAAAATATTGATGATTGTTTTCTAAAGTAAAAGCAGATGTTTGCAAATGTTTTGTTTTGAAAGAACAAAGATAATCAGTGTAATCTCATGGAAGACGACAGAAATTGGAGACTCACAATTAATCATTCATCAGAATAGTTGACGATAAATTAAAAAGCGTTTTTTGTTCAGAGTTCACCATGTTTTTGTTAATGGCAGCGATAACAAATGAAACACACTAGGTACAAATTTTAACAGCAATATATGCCATTTTATCTTCACATTAGTGATTTGTGTCTGCATGTTTGTTTAGTTCTGTTCTGTATTCTTCCTGCGGGAGAGAAACAGTTCGAAATTGTTCTTCTGTCCGGTGGCACAATGCTGCCTGTTACAGGTCAAATCGGGTACTACGCCGGACTACTAGTTTGAACCACAACTGATAGTTTGCGGAGAGATCATTGAATGTATGACGATGAGCATTTTTGTGGCGTGGAAGTAACAGTACAGGGTTGCATCTGACCCACAGCGTGTGAACACTGACCTTGGTTGTAGCACACGACCGCAGGCGAGGAAATGTCGTCCTGCTGCAGCTCGCCCCCCTCTTTCGCTCGACAAAGTCGCTCCTCGTAAGACGCCATCGTTCTTGCAAAATGGCCGAATGTCTAAAACAACTTCGATGGTTTGTTCTTCACAAGAATTAGGACGCTCTTTCGCTCTTGTCCACCCGTTCAGCGACTTCCGCCTTTATCCTACTTCTTCTTCTTTGGGGAACTGTAGCCTGTCGAGGCAGCCATTTTCTTCTTCTGTGGTGCTTCGACGGCCAACTCGTCACACGACGGCCATCTTGCGGCTTTAAGGGATAAGATGACTTATTTTGATTAGTGTCGCAAACAGACAAAGGCGGTCTACTGTGATCGTGGTTGCTGTGACAACACAACGAGAGATGTTAGTACCTTTCAAAATATTAGACATTTGAATTGTCTAATGAAAACAACTTTAAGTGACTTTGCCTTTATTTATACATAAATAACAGTGTACATCAACAAAATATGTCATTTAGTTAAAATTCATGAAAGCAGCAATCATTTTAATGAAATTTAGTACAAACAAGTGTGGCAGGACGAGGTACTTAAGTTTGTTATGTACACAGGAGCATGAGGCGTGATTCAAATAGATTTACAAAAATATTTTATTTTGACAAGGATTAAAATCAACAGTGTAATGATAAAACTCAAATTAAAATTACAGGGCTGGAAAAAAATGCTTCCCACGTGGACGTTTCAACTTAGGCAAATTTTTATTCTCCTTTCTGCATGTGCGTCGCCGTGTGCAAAATCAACGTGATCTTGTGAGCAAACTTGTCACCGCAAACGGAACAACTGAAAGGTTTTTCCTTTGCATGCGTCATCATGTGTCTCGTCATGTTGTACTTGTGGGAAAAGCGCTCGTTGCAAACGGAGCAAGCGAAAGGTTTTTCTCCGGTGTGCGTTCTCATGTGCGGAGTCAAATTGTGCTTGTACCTGAAGCCTTCGCCGCAAAGTGAGCAACTGAAGCGCTTCTCTTCGCGGTGTGTCCACACGTGTTCTTTCAAATGGTGCCGGCGGGAAAAGCTTTTAGCGCAAACTGAGCACGTGAAAGGTTTTCCTCCCATGTGCGTCGCCGCGTGGGCAATCAATGCCACATTGTGATGGAATCTGTCGTCGCAAACCGAACAACGAAAGGCACAGTTGCCGGGGCCCCTCAAAGGGTCTTCTGCGTCGTCACCGCGTGACAGTGGAGCCGAAAGGTCGTCTGGGGTTCGTCCTGTGTGTGTTGTCATATGTCGGCTCATGGTTCCTTTTTGGGCAAAAGTTTTAGCACAAACTGAGCAACTGAAGGGTTTTTCTCCCGTGTGTGTCCTCGCGTGTGATTCCATATGCACCTTCTGCGTAAATCTTTTAGCACAAACGGGGCAACCAAAAGGTTTTTCTCCCGTGTGCTTCCGCATGTGCCGAGTCAAAATGCACTCGTACGAAAAGATTTTGCTGCAAAGTGAGCACCTGAAACCTTCTCGACTCGTCTCCTTTTCAGAGTCTTTGTCGTCACCTTGGTGGTTGGCATCGCTCCCATCCTCCATGTCGTCGTCATTGTGGGACAATGGCGCCGAAAGCTCGTCCAGTGGCGCTCCTCCACTTGGGCTGCGATGATGACGCTGTGACCACTCGGGCGGTTCGTCTTCGTCCTTTTCACTTTTCATGACGACCACGTTCAGCGGCAACTGGCTGACGTCAAACTCCTCCTCTTCCTCTTTGACGTGATCCTGCAGTGGATCATCTTCCTCTTCTTTAACTTGGGGGTGTCGTGACTCTGCCGCTTCCTCTTTGAGTTGGGGGGGCTGTCGAAGCTCTGAACTGGAGCTCCCGGTCAGCAGCTGCTGGACGTCTACAAGCAACATAAACACACTTGAGCTCACAAAAACCTTTTGACAGCATTGTCATTTAATTGATGTCACATTTCTTTCTTTCTTTTTTGTTTAGTTGGGTGTTTATGGTCATTATGTCGTTACTGCAGCTGTTGATGGAAAGTGATTGTTGCCATGTTTGTGTTTTACATAAACTGTAAGTACGTTTAAAACAAACAAACAAACAAAAAACGGCCCATCAAACGCACTCTCGAAACCGCGTGCGATGGGACGTCCGGAATTTAGCAACTCAAATAACAATTGTCAACATATCGAACCAATCGATAATCTTTAACTACTTCTCCAAAAGTGCACACGGTATGTTAAAACAGTGACTGAAATAATAGTGGCGTGTGTGTTTTACTATTACTATAAATCGGGATCAGTCCCCGAACGGATGCTATTTTGTTTCTCCCGTGCCTGCAATGTGGAACAGCCACCCAGCTGTGTTTATTGTCTTCGAATCGTGCTCACCAAATTCCAAAAATGCCCGATAACAGACATTTTTTGGGGGGTAAACACGCATTCAAAGTGGATAACGTGTGAACAGACCTCGAACGTGCAACACAAGCGCAGTGGGGAAAATGGCGTCCTGATGTCGCTCGTTTCCTTCGCTTGTTCGACAAAGTTGCTCCTTGCACGACGCCATCAATGTTTCTTACAGTGCAGCTGTGATTTACAACCGGGCGATCCCTTATGAACTCTTCCAATAGTTTGCTATTTCAGACCCTAACTACACATCACTGCCGAAGACTCGTCGCCAACTTCCGCCTGTTCTTCTTCGAGGGCGGCAGCCATGTTGCAGCGGTGAAGAGAAGGTGCATCGCCGCCATCTTGCGTTGGTATATAAGACAGCTCAGGAAGACAAGTGCCACAAAAGGGGACACGAATAAAATCAAAAGGGACACGAATAAAATCTTCTTTATTGCAAGAATAGGAGTAGACAGAATTATATTTTAAGATGGCTGCATGACCAGTTGTGCAACAAAAAAAAACAAAAAAAAACAAATTAAACCTCACAGGAACTATTATAAAAAGCCCAAAAACATTTAACCCACAAATGACAATTGGGTGTCTCTTGAGTCAGAGACAAAGGAAATATCACTATCTCTTTTAACTACAAATCAAATATGTAAATACAATATTACATATTTGTTGTCATGTGGAGTCATCTCTTTGTTCACCAGACTTAAGATGTACTGCAAATTAATAAAATGTTTTGAAAATTTTGTAGAATGAAAACGTACGACTTAAGTACACCCTGTGCACAGTCTGCATCTGTTTTCAGTCAATGCATCTTATATCTTTATATTTCATAAATCCCTGGCAAGACAGAAAATGCCCCAAATGGTAAACAGGGAGATAAGACGTTTTCTCACACACCATTGTGTGTCCGCATGTGCGCATTCAAATTCTGCTTATAAGAAAAGTTTTTACCGCAGCATGAGCAGGTGTAAGGTTTCCCCCCCGTATGTGCTGCTGTGTGCGCAGTCAAGGAGGCCTTGTGAGCAAATTTTTGGCCGCACTCTGAGCAACCATACGGTTTTTCTCCGGTGTGCGTTCTCATGTGTCTGCTCATGTTGTCTTTGACGGCAAATCTTTTGCCGCAAACCGAGCAAGTGAACGGATTTTCTAAGTGCGTTGCGCTGTGCGCAATCAAGCCGGCCTTTTGTGCGAAGCGTTCGCCACAAACGGAACAGCTGAAGCGTTTTTCTCGTTTGTGTGTCCTCTCGTGTCTCGTCAAGTCGTACTTGTGTGAAAAACTTTGGCTACACGCTGAGCAGCTGAAGGCTTTTTCTCCCGCGTGTGTCCGTATGTGTGCTTTCCAACGGTGCTTATAAGAAAAGTTTTTATTACAAAATGGGCAAGTGAAAAGTTTTTCTCCGGTGTGTGTTGCTGCTGTGTGTGCAACCAAAGAGACCTTGTGCCGGAATTTCTCACCACAAACTGAACAACTAAGGTTTTTTTCACCCGTGTGAGTCCTCATGTGTACGTCCATGTCGGACTTTTTCATTAGTCTTCGACCACAAACTGAGCAGGTAAAAGATTCTTTGCGTGCGTGCGCTCGACGCGTTTTCTTGCGAAGCTTTGTCTCCTGTTTTGAGCGTTTCTCGTCCCTTTTGGCGTCTGCAACGCGCTTCGAGGGTCTTTCCGTCTTGTGGCTGTGTGACAGTGCAGCGAAAAGCGCGTCTGCTGATGCTCCTTCGTGTCTGTCTCCACTCGAACTGGGACGAGGAGACCCGGGTGATCGCCCGGGTGCGTCGTCTTCGCTCTTCACGACGACAACAGTCGGTGGCAAATGGCTGACGTCGGCCTCCTCCTCTTCCTCTTCCTCTTCCTCTTTAACATGGGGGGGCAGCGGATTCTCCAAACCGGAGCTCGCCGCCTGCAGCTGAAGAGGAAGTTCTTCTTGGCGACCAATCAGTTGATGGATGTCTGCAGGACAGGAGCAAAATGAAAAAAAAAAAGCTTAGCTCACACAAACTGCACCCAGACATTCCATCTGACTCCATCCTCAAAATTGTCTATACATTAGAATCTCGCTTTTCTAGAATTTTTTCCCCACATCAATTTGATCTCATTTATCCAAAATTCATTTAATTTCCCCGTATCCATGCATCCATGTGTAAAATGTTTAAGGCCTGCAGTGTGCCACTGCAATTCACTAAACTTGTCACTTGTGCCAAAAACACCTAAATTGCACAATGCAACCAAACAACTGCGACCCCCGACTATTTCACGACACGAGGCACAATATGAAGTAAACGATTGGATGCCATCATTCCAGTTGTAGCCCCGTCAGAAATCTGTGTAGCCCCAGTTAAGCGCCTCGAGCATTTTATTTGATATTCTAATCGAAAATATATTTATAAATTATTTTGTCGGTCAAGTCCATCTTTAGGGAGAGAGAAAATAATTTTAGTTGAATTCTCCTTTAATCTTTAACATGAGGATTATAGTTGAATAATTGAATGTGTCCTTTTTCAAATATATATTTTTTATATTACATATAAATATAAATGGTGACGGTGTTCTTCGTGGTTCTATTTCACACACAAGCGGTCGTGTCTCTTCGTTGCACATTCTGGTTCTCAACCAATTTAGGTTCTCTTATTTCAAGTAATTGTGTCCAGCAAATTCCTCGCATTTCATCAGTGAGAGTCCGTTTCACTTTCTTCCCTCATGAAAATGTGTCAGGCACCCGAACGTGAACAGACCTTGCATGTGTAACACGATCGGAGCCAAGAAAATGTCGTCGTGCTGCCTCTCGTTTTCGTCTCTCGCTCGACAAACTTGCTCCTCGGACGACGCCATCGTTTCTTCAACAGATTTATCGAAGCTTTCAACAATCTGCTGAATTCTTTTAGCGACCTCGCGTACACAAAGTCGCAGTTTTTTGTCCAAATGTCTCTCGTCGCCGATCCCCACAATTACAAACTTCCGCTATTTTCTTCTTCGGTGGTGGTTTTACGGCGTTCACACGGCAGCCATCTTGCAACGGTATTGAACGTAGGACACATAGCCATATTTTGTACGTGGGAGTTTTTATTAAATAGATGAGAGAAACAAAAACGTCCATTTTGACTATTGTACGTCCGCAAAGAACTTTTGAAGCTACCCACCATGTAATTCTTAAACCAAAACAAATCATCACAAGGCTGGAAATAACCTTTTTCTTTGAGGAGATTCTGCTTACTGTGCTAAGTAGCAAATTTCAAACTTTTCCGATTAAGCCTGAAGCAAAGCTTTTGTTAAACAACAAAACTATGACAACACAACGGGGTAGTTGTATGTAGCAAAGTTAAGTAATTGGTTAATTAAAAGTATTTGTGTATGCTACTGAAAATGTTATTGAATAATCAAGGATTGGGATAAATCATATTTTTGCTTGGTTAAGGAGAAAGACGTTTCATTTGAACGACCGATTGCTGCAAATCAACACAAACTAATTTCAACACCAATTTGTCTGATGCTGCTTTATACTTTGTTGTTGTTGTTGTTTGTTTTCAACCTCTTTGAGAAATCTGACACGTGATTTTTTTTTTAAGTATCCGGAAGAATACAGATGTTACAACTTGTCACCATAGTAAAAAAAAAAGAAAAGAGATAAATAACAGACCTAAGACAAAGTAAAATGAACGTAAGTGGGCGTCTTATTACACGACACGGTTTGCAGTATTGCGCTTCAATAGGTTTATATGACGCGCTAAGATTTACGATGCAAAACCGTTTATTTCCAGCCTTGCATCACCAAAACTGTGGTTAAAAGTCCAAAACAAAGAACCCACAAATGCTCATAACAAATATCAACAGTCAATCTGTGTTTTGCAAGCAGCAATCCTCCGCATATCACCGTTCACGCTTTTGCTCAAACTGCGTTCAGCTATTTTTCTGAAAACAGAAATCACCTACTTTTGTGCTCTTTTCAAAACAAAGATGCTAACAAAGCGCTAAGTGGGAATGTGGTACAGTAATTGGTGTCAAAGAAGTATGTTGAAATGACACATGTCAACTGACCAACAACAATCTTTGCATGTCTGGGAGGAGCTAAGATTAGCCTGGCTTGTTAGTACAAGTTAGTCTTTGCTGCATGGACATTCGTACGTACACTTTCAATACATTAAAAAAAAAAACTCTCTGAGCAATTTATTTAAGTGTAATGTTGAAAGATGAGTTTGTAATGATATTAAGCTGCCCTGGAATCGAAGCTTGTGGTGTATTTACAGTTGAAACCATGAATGATGCTCATTTTCAGGTGTGAGTCACTTATTTGCTGTGGTTAGCGGGGAATCCCCCTCGTTGGCTTTTAAGACACTCGGTTGGTCTCATACGTTTTTTTTGTTGGCATGGTAATTAGTTCAACATTTTCAATATCAAAGCTTTTGTCTTGTGTGTGCTTTCAAACATTGCTTATAAGAAAAGCTTTTAGCGCAAAGTGAGCTTGTGAAAGGTTTTCTCTCCCGTGTGTATTCTCATGTGTCTACTCATGGTTTCTTTCTGGGAAAAACTTTTACCACAAACTGAGCAGCTGAAGGGTTTCTCTCCTGTGTGAGTCCTTGTGTGCGTTATCATGTGTACATTTTGTGAGAATCTGCGAGCGCAAAACGGCCAACGAAAGCATTTTTCACTCGTGCGTGTTTTCATGTGCAGGTTCGGATTGTGATGGGATCATTTTTTTGGGGCACAAACTGAGCATAGATGTTTTTTTTTTACATACGCTTCGTCGCTTGCGAGTCTGAGATATTTTCTTGGTGGCCTTTTGAGAGCTTTTCGACTCATTCGTGTCACCCGCGTAGTCGGCATCGCTACTCAAGAGGGAATCCAAATTGTTTAATTGCGAAGAATAAACAACAAAACCAGAACATTTCGACTTTGAATTTATACCACCAACTGAACCAAGAGTGCATTTGAATCCTAAGATGTAACTACAAAAATGTCAGGAAAAGCCTCCTAGAACAGCTGAACACAGCCCTAGCTTTAATATTTGCACGGCCATCAGCATGAACAAAGTTTATTGGTAGCAAGGACAAAACAAGACCCTGTTTGAGGTTTGTACAAATCATTGAGTTCAGCATCACACGACATCGCTGCCAGATGACTCACATGACTCCCGATGGTAAACAACCTCCCTGTTAACGATTTTGCACACGTGTAGTGGGTACTAAAACTTTTTATTATCTGTTGTGTGTCAGCATATGTGCAGTCAAACTGTACTTGTAACAGAAGCTTTTACTACAAATGGAGCAGGCAAAAGGTTTCTCTCCTGTGTGCGTCCTTGCGTGTCTGTTTAAATCGGACTTATTAGCAAAGCTCTTATCACAATCTGAGCAACTAAAGGGTTTTCCTCCCGTGTGTGTTCTCATGTGTTTGTTTAAGTAGGTCTTGATTGAAAAGCTTTTCTCACAAACATCGCAAGTGAAGTGTTTTTGTCCCGTGTGTGCTAATGTGTGCGCGAGCAAAGAGGCCCTGACTGCAAATGTGTCGCCACAAATTGAACAACTGAACGGTTTTACTCCTGCGTGGGATCTCATGTGTCTGTTCAAATCAGACTTATTGGTAAAGCTTTTTTCACAAATGGAGCAACTGAAAGGTTTCTCCCCCGTGTGTGTTCTCATGTGTTTGTTCAAGTATGTCTTAATGGAAAAGCTTTTATGGCAAACAGAGCACGTGAAAGGTTTTTCTCCAGTGTGCGTTCTCAAGTGTTCGACCATATTTATCTGCTGCGTGAACGCTTTAGCGCAAACGGTGCAGCTGAAGGGCTTTTCTCCTCTGTGCGTTGTCCGGACATGTCGATTCATATCTGACTTTTTAATGAACCTTTGGCTGCAAACTGAGCAACCAAAAGGTTTCTCTCCGGTGTGTTTCTGCATGTGCGCATTGAAAATACTCTCATATAAAAACGTTTTACCACAAACCGAGCAGGCAAAATCTTTCCGTGTGCGACAACTGCTGCGTGTTTGACTGCTTTTTTTGTTCGGGGTTGTCTCCTTTTCAGAGCTGTTCAAGTTTCTGTCGTGCCCTGCGCAGTCTGCGCCGCTATTCAAACGCTCTCCGGCAACGGACAGTGGCGCTGAGAACGTGCCAGGTGGCGCTCCTCCACACTGCTCTCCACTTGGACCGCGATGATGAAGCTGTGCGTTGTCGCCGTCATCTTCGATCTTCACAACGATGACAGTCAGTGGCAAGTCGCTCACATCAACCTCCTCCTCTTCCTCCTTGACGTGGGGCGGCTGTGGATGCGTCTTTTCTTCTTTCATGTGGGCCGGCTGCGGTTCCTCCTCTTCGTCTTTGACGTGGGGCGACTGTGGATGCTCCAAACCGGAGCTCTCCCTTTGTGTTTGTGGTGCACATTGTTCATGACGACCCATCAGCTGCCGGACGCCTGTAGGACACAAGCAGCACGGTTGAATGTGAGTATAGACACAAAAAGATCATCTGGATGATTTGGCGCCCAATTGCCCCCTTCCGACCAAAGTCAGCAAAAAACCCGACTGTTTGAAGGCTGTGTCTGAAGATGATCCTGTGTTCAAGCTTATAAGACTTTGGACTCTTGTCTGTCACCACCAATGTCACACTCACAACAAAGTAAACAAAGAGCAACATAGATTTCACCATCCCCTGCAGTATGAATGTCAAGTCAATATTCTTCCTAACGTTGTGCTTATGTTAGATACAGGCTATCAATACATTAAAATTAATCTCATATGCCAAAGTTCCACTCTATCAATAGTTTAATTTATTTATATAGCACCTTTTAAACAAAAGTATCTCAATGTGCCTCACACAAGCAAAAGCACTACACTTTAAAGCATTTACAAACAGGACAGCTAAAACTTTCAAAAGCAGCAAAACAAACAAATGTAGCTTACTAAAATAACGCACATTAACACTATTTATACGATACATTTACAAACAAAAGATTAAAAGACATATAAAGCAAAGCATTAAAAAAAAAGTAGCTTTCTAAAATTACTAAAAGCCTGTATTGTAAAACTGATCTTAAAAATTGTTAAAACAACCTTAATCATAAGTACCTGCTTCCTTCACAGGACAACTTAAAAAAGCTGTCCGTCACTTAAATCGTTCCCCGTAACAACAACATCGCCACAACAAAGAATCCTGGAAACTGTTTTGTCTCCATCTTGTTTGAATATAACAACACTACATAATAATAATAATAATAGTAATAATATTAAAATAATACAGTATCTGGCACGCAACCAGACGTGTTCACGTGAACAATTAAAAAGTTAACACTAAACAACATCGAACGCACCTTGCATGTGCAAGACAATCGGAGCCAAGAAAATGGCGTCCTGCTGTCGCCGTTGTAGCTCGGTCTCGTCCGTCCCTCGACAAAGTTGCTCCTCGGACGACGCCATCGTTCTTTCAAACGGCGCTAATATTCTACGTCCACAGTTTCGTTGTATTTTTTCCCAACACAACTTTACCCTCGCACTTTGTTTCTCGTCATCCCGGTCAGCGTCCCGGACTTGCCTTGTACCACTTCCGCCTTTTTCGACGTCAAAGGAGGTTTTATGGCAACCAAGCATCGATGACGTTGCGCGGCTGCCATCTTGCGGCGGTAATGAAGAAACAATTCAATGTGTACCATTTGAGTAAGAGCGTGGTAGTTGCAAAACACTCACGAAAAGCACCAGTTCACCAGCAACCCTAATTGGATAGGCAATATAAGAAATAGATGATGCTTCTTATCAATACATTTTTGCAAATATTGTAGTTCATTTTGTCTTCTTTGTTGGTTTGGACGATTAAAGTCAACAAGAAAGAAACAAGCCATGTTGAAAGTGTTTTATTGTTTGAACAGTCAGTTGCCATACCGACATCAACATTCCCTGCTCATTCCACTGACTCACTGATAAAAATGCTCCCCCATCAATGATTCAGGTGGCAAAATCATTTATTCTCCATTGTGTTTCCTTATGTGTGATTTTAACGTACTCTTATAAGCGAAGCTTTTCCCACAAAGTGAGCATGTGAAAGCTTTTTCTCCGGCATGTGTCAGCATGTGCGATTTTAAACCGTTCTTATAACAAAAGTTTTTACCACAAACGGAGCAGGTGAAAAGTTTTTCTCCCGTGTGCGTCTGCATATGAGAATTTAAAGTCTCCTTGTATGTAAAGCTTTCAGCGCAGACGGAGCAAGTGAAGGGTTTTTCCCCCGTGTGGGTCCTCATGTGTCTCGTCACGCAATGCTTGTATGAAAAGCTTTCGCCGCAAACGGAGCACGCAAACGGTTTCTCCCCCGTGTGTGTTGCCGTGTGCGCAACCAACGAGATCTTGTGGGCAAATTTTGCGCCGCATACGGAGCAAGTGAACGGCTTCTCGCCCGTGTGCGTTCTCATGTGCCGACTCAAATGGTCTTTGATATAATAGATTTTGCCACAAACTGAGCAAGTGAAAGGATTTTCCACCGTGTGCGTGACCTTGTGCACGATCAAAGAGACCTTTTGGGCAAACGTTTCGCCGCAAATTGAACACCGGTACGTCTTTTCCCGGGTGTGTGTTCTCATGTGTCTGTTCCTGTAGGCCTTCGTAAAGCTTTTGCCGCAAACGGAGCAGGTAAAATGGTCTTCAGGCGCGGGACGCCTCGCGTCGGCCGTCTCCTTCCGGGAGCCTTTGTCGTCACCTCCGCCGCTGGCGTCGTTCCTCGGAGATTCGTGGCGGCGTGACGGCGACGGCGAGAGCTGGTCTGCAGGTGAGCCTCCACGGCGCTCTCCGCTTGGACCGTGACGGCCAAACTGCGACTGCTCGAGCGGGTCGTCTTCGTCGTCTCCGTCGTCTTCGTCGTCTTCACTCTTCACCACGACGATGTTGAGTGGCAGATGGCTGATGTCCACTTCCTCCTCTTCCTCTTTGACGTTGGGGGGCTGCGGACGCTCCCGCTCCGAATTGGAGCTCCCCGCCTCCGACTGAGGGGGAAGTTCTTCTCGGCGATTCATCAGCTGATGGATGTCTGTGGGACGTAAGTCAAATGTTGTTTTGGACACCAAACAAATAAAGTTAAATTCTCTGTGTGTTCCGTTGACATAGAAAAGTATATAACAATACATTTGTTGGGAGTGATCACTGATGTCAAGCTTGTTGAAAGCCACTTAGAATCAACGTAAAAACCCAAAGTGCCAAAAATGAATTGGATATTGTGTAAAACCAAGCACGTCCTGAACAAGAAATCACACTTTGTTGCTCGCTATTTCTTCCATTAGATGATTTAAATATGGGGCAGTACACAGGGCTGGACTGGCACAAAATAAATAAATAATAATAACCGGCCCTGGCATTTTGATTTAAGCCCACCGGCCCGGCCCGGCACGGCCCAGCCCAACTCCTGCCACTGATGTTTATTGATGATGTTTCAGTTTGCTATCTATATTCAAACTGGATTAAGGGACCGGTCCCTCTAAATTGTGGGCCAGTCTATTGGGGTAAGAAGTAGGAAAATAATATTTCAAAAGCACTGAATCGGCCTGGCCCACTGGGCATGTGCCCAGTATGCAAGATAGTCAGTCCAGCACAGACAGTACATATAATACCAACACTTAACCCTCCTGTTGAAAATGACCCACTTTCAAGTTAAAGAACAAAGAAGAACTTTTCACTATCAAACTTGGCACCAACAGAAAATAACGGTTCATATCAATATATTTGCAATGAAAACAGATACTATGGAGCTATAACAATGTTTCCCCGGATGCTCTTGGAATGTGAACCCGTGAATGTTTGAGCTGTACCTGATTTCATCACGAACATCGTGTGTAAGGGTTAATATGAGGTTTTTGTCTGGGAATAACAACCGCGAAAAGACAGACCTTGCATGTGCAACACGATCGGCGCCAAGAAAATGTCGTCGTCGTCCTGCCGTCGTCGCTCGTTTTGCTCTCTGGCTCGACAAACTTGCTCCTCGTGCGACGCCATCCTTCTTTTAGGTAGTCCAACTATCGCGATTTTGATTCTTTACACAAAATCGACGTCGTTCTTTGTCTCTCCTCGACCCATTAAGGAAATAACTTCCGCATTTTCTTCTTCGTTGGTGCGTTGACGACGGCGAAATCGCATACAACGTCACCCGGCGGCCGTTTTGCGGCAAGACCGTCTGCTGGCAGAGGTGAACGAAGTGACCTTTAACATTTTACATAAAATAGTATCCAGCCAAGCATGATTTGACCAAGTTCAAAAGGGACATTGACACATTTGTGGAAACCACCCAGAGGCAACTCAACATCTCTTCTGGATCCGTGCACACACTCGGACTTTATGGAAAGATTTTTTAGTAGATTTAGTTATTGGGCATCTTTATAGAGACGTACGTTAATGAAGATATTTTTTGTTATTATTATTATTAAAAATGCAAGTATGGAAATCAAAAACCTAACTTCGCACACTTTCACATTGATACGATACGATATATTAGACTCATAAATGACTATAACAGAAAGGCTCTGAAAACTGTCAATAGTTGTAAAAAAAAAAAAACAAAGTTATTTGGGTGTATATGAAACTCATGGTATTGTGATATTTGTGGTGTTGATTTTTTTCCTTTATGTTGTACCCTAGTATACTAATATATAATGTTTCATTCTGTTTATTTAAACTTAAACGTTGTGCCTGTTTGTTCTCCCCAGACACGAGACGATACATACTACGTCACTTGTTCCGCATGACGTCACGCCGCCACCCATCGGCTCATTCTTGTCCACGCCTTCTTCGTGAGTCGCTGTTGTCAATCACAGCCAGACCACGCCCAACCCTCTTCCCATTCGTCACCCAGCGCTCGTCCAGGCAACGCCACCTTTGAGCGCCGATTTAAAATTTTAGTGAGCAAGAGTCTCACTTCCTGTTGAGTGGTCCTTTTAATACTAATATTAGTGGACCTCTGTGATGACGAACGCCATACACATGAATGGCCACAGTGACTTATTCTTTTACAATATACTATAATCCAAATCCATAAATAACACGGTTGTTATCCTCAGGAAAAGAGTTGAAAAAGTTCCATAAAGCGTCCATGTATATTTTGATTTAAAAAAAAATATATATATATATATGATTAGAGATGCAATTATTTTGTGAGCATGCTTAACAGAACAAAAGAAAGTTGTATCTCAAGGCACCACTTTGATGTCAAGGAAGAAACACGAAATATTGACAATTGTACGACGTATTCTTTTAAGCGATGGTCAGCAGCATGTGGAAGAAAAAAGTCATTAATTGACCAGTCAGCCAAAGAAAGCAAAGTTCATAGAAACCCATATCCAAAGACTAAAACACAAACGCTCACGATACATTTGAATGGATTTGTTTAATTGTTATATTGTTATAATGTCTTTCAGCGCTTTTTGTCAAAATGTGCAAGGAAGCCCAAAGAGCGCATGCAAACTTCACACAGGTCGGAACCAGGGTTCAAACCCAGAATCTCACAAGCGGGTGTCAGACGTGCTAACCGCTTGGTCGCCATGTTGGTGTGTCCTCACGTGTGCCGTCAAATTGTGCTTATGAGAAAACGTTTTCCCACAAACTGAGCAAGTGAAGGGTTTTTCTCCCGTGTGCGTTCTCATGTGTGCTAACAGTGTTGACTTTTGAGTGAATCTTTTGCCGCACACGGAGCATGTGAAGGGTTTTTCTCCCGTGTGCGTTCTCACGTGTGCTGCCAGCGTTGCCTTTTGAGTGAACCTTTCGCCGCAGATTGAGCAACAAAAAGGTTTTTCTCCCGTGTGTCTTCTCATGTGTGTTATCATGTTTTCCTTCCGGGCAAAGCTTTCGCCACAAACCGGGCAACTGAAAGCTTTTTCTCCCGTGTGCCGCTGCATGTGTGCATTCAAAGTCTGTTTATAAGAAAAGCTTTCGCCACAAGCTGAACAACTGAAAGGTTTCTCTCCGGTGTGCGTTGCCGTGTGTGCAATCAACGAGACCTTGCGGGCAAACGCGTCGCCACAAACTGGGCAAGCAAAGGGTTTTTCTCCCGTGTGCGTTCTCGTGTGTGTCCTCATATTGGACTTTCGTGTAAATTGTTCGCTACAAAACGAACAGC
Source organism: Leptonotus elevatus (assembly GCF_054856555.1). NCBI lineage: Eukaryota > Metazoa > Chordata > Actinopteri > Syngnathiformes > Syngnathidae > Leptonotus > Leptonotus elevatus. Next base: position 793,246 of record NC_141243.1, read on the forward strand.
TAAAACGTTTCGGAGCCGCGTCAGTTGTCTCCTTCTGAGAGCATTCAAAAACGTCTCCGTCGTCACCTCGGCGATCCGCGTCGCTCCCCAAAGGTTCTCCCGCGCGTGGGCCGCGTGACCACGGCGCCGGGGGGTCTGGCGGCGGCGGTCCTCGGCTTGGACTGTGATGATGAAGCTGCGACGACTCGCTTGGTTGCTCTTCATCGCCGTCACTCTTCACCACCACCACGTTCAGTGGCAAGTCTCTGACGGCCGCCTCCTCCTCTTCCTCTTTGACGGTGGGGGTCCCTGGCGCACCGACAAAGTTAAGGTCACGCATGCCATGACATCACATGGGGCGGCGGCGATTGGATATTTACAGTAAATGATCGATTCATGGCTAAAAGGAATATTTGGCGTTACTTTCACTTTCCCCCAACTACTGTTTATTAACTCACTATTATTGTGTATGTTATGCTGCCTAATGGTTTTTTATTTGATGCTTATCTAAGCAGGTTGGTTAAGCATTGAGATTAAAAGTCAAAAGAGCAAAAACACAAAGTTACAGATTTACAAAGAGAGAAAGTGCCATTTATAAAGCACAACCTTTTGGATTCAACCATCGATGAGTCATATCAGAACCAGCTGCTCAAACAGTCGAGCTGAAACTGATCTCATGTCTTTCACTTTAGATTAAAAAATGAATAATAATAATAATAATAATAAGGTTCCTTGAGCCAGCGATGAATCCAAACGAAACAAACAAGAATGAGACAATACCGTACGAGAGGCCACTGCTTACAGACGAGGCTGCTACCGTTTGGTTGTTAATGTACCGTGAACAACAGGCCTTTTCTTCAACATGACTTCCTCCACGTTTCGTCAACACAAACGTGCGTAACATCTGCCCGCTACCTGGTCAGTGCCAGTGGAAATGTTTCCATATGAGCTTACCTTGGTTGCGACGTGTGACAACTTGGGAGTTGCAAACAGCTTCCGGTCGCCATCGGTGTCGCTCGGTCTCCTCTTTGGCGCGACAAAGTTGCTCCTCGTACGACGCGATGGTTCTTTCAAACAGTTCGAAGATGTCATCGGCGGCCGCCATGAGTCGCTCCCTCACCAATGTCTTCAACATTTTGGTGCTCCCCCTCCCATCGCCCGACTCGATTTTCCTTCGTTACCCGAAACGTATGCGGAACTGTCCGGCAACAACAAAGCACATTGCGCATGCGTGCAAACTTGGCAGCCGTAAAAGCACCATCGAAGAAGAAAAGGGCGGCAGTTGACCAGGCGGGAGACGAGGAGCGACGCCGGATGTGTGGTCGCTAAAAGAAAAACACTCAATAGTTAAAAGGAGAGCAACAAACTCGAACAGGAGAAAACCCCTTCAGTTGCTCTGTGTGTAGTAAAAGCTTTTCCAATAAGTACGATTTGAATACACACACGAGGACGCGCACAGGCGAGAAACCTTTTAGTTGCTCAGTTTGTCGTAAAAGATTCACTGTGAAACAAAACATGATTCGGCACACGAGGACGCACTCTGGAGAAAACATTTCGCATGCTCGCTTTGCGCTAAAAGCCTTTCTAGTAAATCTGATATGAATAGACACGAGAACACACACAAAAGAAATACCATTTCGTTGTGCAGTTTGCGGTAAAAGCTCTTTCGACTGCACACATGCGGAAACGCAGCAGATAATAAACTTTTTTCCTGCCCAATTGCATTAAAATGCTAGTGGCGGGGATTTTTTTTTCTTATAGAATGCTTGTCCAAATCAGATGCTTTATTAAAAAACACATTTCTTTGTTTCACACAGCCAAATTAAAAATTCCACAACACCTCCGAGTATTGTTGTATGCAGGCTTCATATTCATCAAACACCATTTACTATTTTAGGAATATATCTTGTAATCTGCTCCACTGTTTTTGTAAATAAAGTTTGTGGTGAAAATAACCTTTTTTTTTATAGAGGTGAAAATGTTGCCGGTTTTTTTGTTTAAATCTGAGAACATCAAATAGTTGAAAGCTCTTTAATTTTTTTTGTCTTTTTATGTTGTGCTTTCATTCTTGGATATTGAAAAAAAATAGCAAGTAAGGAGTAGTTTTGATATTTGCTGATTTGCAGTATAATCAATTAAACTACTAATGACGTTCATAGCTGGAGAGGGAGAAGCAGAAAAGCCTGTGACCGATTTTCCAGTTGTACACTGTGCAAGCAGCCATTTATTGTTGGAAAAACATAGCATGAGGAATATTTGTTGACCAAACAAAGCGTTACAGTATAATTTGGGGCAATTCCTTTGGATGGGGATGATTGCTTTGTTTGCCATAGTAATTGTCACAAATTTAATTCAAAATATGTTACCAAAGTTCATTGTAAAGTAAAAGTATAGATATTTAGGTTTAGGAGGACTTTTATAAAGAGTGAAGTGTCGATACACCCTTTTTACTCAAGTACAAATGTAAAATTAATGGTTTTAAAACGACTTCAAGTAAATGCAAGGGATTACAAAATTCCGCATCACAGGAGCTCATTGGACACCTCTCCCAAAACGTTTTTCGAAAGGTCATAATGACAACTTTGTCTTAAAATGATACGTTGAAGGCTACGTATTTCAGCCCGCTGTTATTAACTATTAATATATTAAACATTTTTAAAACGGTAAGATTAGAACGTACAGATATTTGCCTGAAAATGTAAAGAGTAGAAGTAAAAATGTTGGGAAATAAACACTACAGTATGGAAACGCCTACTTTAGTAAGGTAACAATTTAGTATTTATACTTATTTACTTGACACCTCCGGTCGTTAGGATAACTAAACACAACGAAAAGTCATCCTTCAGTCTTGATCCCATGTGATGTGTCTGAGTGCAAAATGGTTGCTCGACTTTATTTCCAAGCAACAAACGAGTCACCGTCAGCCGGCGCTCCACATTTGGCACATTCAAGATGGCGCTGACGATGACGTACATTATCTCGTCGAGGCGCGCCCTGTTTATGTTGGACGTCTGCCTTTAGCTTCGTCGTGGAAGAACCAGAAAGGCGGAAGTTGGTCAAACTGACAATGGGAGGCGAAAGCGAACTCGTCGTCGTCGCCGTTGCACTTGCGGCCACCAAATGAAACAAGCCGTATCTTGAAGAAAACCCACATTTAATCAAGAAGCATGGCGTCGCACAAAGAGCAACTCTGCCGAGTAAACGAGCGACAGCTACTCGACGCCGATTTCAAGGCACCGATCGCGTTACTCGTCCCAGGTCTGTCCCCACGTTGACCATTCTTCCACTTTTGGCGCATTTTCACTCGAGCAGAGTCGGAAAAAGCAAAACAGTTCATGTACAGCTCGTGCCACCAGTTTTGATGCATAGTAAAACCAAAGTACCAGCTGCTTAGATTATTAGCAAAATAGTAACAAAAAAAATACATTATTAGAAACATTATAACAACTCATAATAACAAATAACTTGTGTGCTACTAAATTCCGGTGTCATGGGCCTTGAGCGGACGCGTGGCTTGTGATTGGTGGAGAACAAGGAAGTGAGCGGGAACAACGTCACTGATCGACAAAACTACTTGTGCGAACGACGCAAACAAACAACCACACACAAGGACAGTTATTAGTCTTCAGTATGTCCTCCAGCGTCGTTGTCCTGCCCGTTTTCAACGTCTCCCTTCACCAACACACCTGAGTCGAACAAGCCCAGTCTTGCTGGTGAGCTCATCATTTGGGTCAGCTGTGTTGAAGGAGGGAGGCAGTGGCTCTTGGGGACCAACCATGGTCCTCTAGCCTTGATTTAATACATGTTTTTGGAATGTGGACTGTAATATGGAGAAACTCCCTTCATTCGATCCCGGCCACAACATCGCCAGTCACATAACACCAAAGCAGCAGAGGTTTGTTAAGTATATTTACGGCGAAATAGCGAGCCCGTTCACAAGTTTTGCCTTAGTCTCGCCTGCCTGTTTTTCTTGTCCGAAAATCAACTGGCCACGCCCATGCGCTTACATTTCATTTAACATAATGACACATTTGAAAGAAAACCTTTCTTTCTGACGCAGATGATGATTCGCCGACGTGTCAAACTGTCGCAGTTTGCCGTTAACTAACGACAGAGGAGGACTTAAATTGTTGGCCCTCCCAGTACCTAAAAACAAGGCCGGTATCGACCCGATCCTGATACTTGGTATCGATGCTTGCCCATCATAACAATAATCCATATCCGTCGGGACGCAATTCTTATTCCGCTAAGACAATGTCATATATTGTCGCAAATCTTTTTTTTTGCCTGCAGATCCGCTAAACGTTATAGAACTCGTGTGCTTGTAGTGCGTTATTGCCCTTTGCTTTGGAAATTGACAACTGCTGTAGATTCATTCATGTGTGTTGCTTTTCTAGCCTTGCAAGGAGAGGAGGAGAAGGAGGAGGAGGAGGAGGAGGAGGAGGAGGAGGAGGGGAATCCAGATGCTCGACACGTTAAAGAGGAAGAGGAGGATCCAGAGTCCCCCAATGTGAAAGAGGAAGAAGAGGAGGTTGATGTCAACCGGTTGCCGCTGACTGCGGTTGTGGTGAAGAGTGAAGATGGCGAAGACGAACCGCCCGAGTCGTCACGTCTTCATGGCGACAGCCCAAGCGGGGGAGGGGCATCCCCAGACCAGCTTTTTGCGCCACTGTCGGATATCGACAACGAGGAAGACGCGAGCGACGCGGGCTGCGACGGCAAGCGGTTGGAAAGCTGCGAAAAGACGGCAACCGACGACGCGGGCCCAAAACTGTTTGAGTGCTCCGTTTGTGCTCAAATCTTTTCTTACAAGTGGAACCTGAAGGCACACATGAGAACACACACCGGAGACAAACCCTTCACTTGTCCACTTTGCGCTAAAAGTTTTCCTCGAAAAGGAAACATGGTGAGACACATGCGAACGCACGCCGGCGCAAAACCCGCCCAGGGCGCCGCGGGTGGCGATCGGGCCGAGAGCTCGCTGATCGCGCGTGCGGCCGCACAGAAACCTTTCACTTGCTCCGTTTGCGGCGAATGGTATTCTCACAAGCGCAGTCTGAAAATACACGTGCGGACGCACGCCGGCGAGAAACGCTTCAGCTGCTCACGCTGCGGCGAATGCTACTCTCACAAGAGCAGCTTGAAAGTGCACACGTGGACGCACACGGGAGAGAAACGCTTCCGTTGCTCCGTGTGTGACCAATGTTTTACGTACAAGCACAATTTGACAGCACACATGCTAACGCACACGGGAGAAGCGTTCACTTGTTCCGTTTGTGCTAAAAGTTTCACGTGCAAGCAAAACATGAACATGCACATGAGAACGCACACGGGGGAAAAACCTTTCACTTGCTCCGTTTGCGATAAATTGTTTTCTTATAAGTCGGCTTTGACCCAGCACATGAGAAGGCACACGGGAGAAAAACCCTACAGTTGCTCTATTTGTGGCCATGGGTTTGCTCAGAAGGTGACTTTGGTTGCGCACGTGGCGACGCACACAGGAGAAAAACCTTTCACTTGCTCCGTTTGTGGCAAAAGCCTTTCTTACAAACACGGTTTGAAATCCCACATGCAAACGCACACGGGAGAAAAAAGGCTCCGTTGCTCAGTGTGCGGCGACAGCTTTTCTTCCAAGCCCAGTTTGAACATACACATGAGAAGACACACAGGAGAGAAACCTTTCACATGCTCGGTTTGCCAGAGGAGCTTCTCTCATAAGAACACTTTGACAGCACACATGCGGACACACAACAAAGACAAAACAGTTTGAGTTTGGTTTCCTGTCGGGGGCCGTTTCAGTTCTTGCAAAGGGTCTCGTGTCATTTCCGAGAAAATAGGATTCAACGTTTGAAACGAATGGACATGATGATGACACATTTTTTGTATATGATGACATCATATGCTGACCAGCATGGGTGAAGTTTCTCTGTGTTGTTTCTGTACTAACCGCTTGTTAAAAGGACACATTGTCAAATTTTAACAGTTTTCTGCTGAAAACTTTTGTCATTTTGTTCTAACAATAACAAATGCATGCAGCATAACAACAGATGACTTGAGTCAGTGACTTTAAAGTTTAGCTGTTGAATAAAAGAATAGAAAACCTCGGCTCGTCAGCTGACTTGTATAACAACGGAAAATCTAAAAGCCAAAGTTGTCAGTCGACAACCGTGATAATACGTAACGACCAATCAGGGCTCACCTGTTTTCTGGGTTTGGTCAGCAAACTGAGCCATGAATGGTCATTAGCAACGACTCGTTACCGGTTTCCTCAGCACAGGTGATGTCATCTTCAGTCGACAGCAAGTGGCAAAATTTGTTCTTAAAGGCATTAATTGTTCATGAAAAATAATAAAGTTATGACATTAATTATAGACAAAATATCTTACTGTTGAAAATGACTAAATGAGGCAAGTATCCCTTTATAACTCAGGAAACAATATTAATGCAATTCAATTCATTGAAAGGCACTTGGATGTTGATGTTATATCAGTGACTTAAACTTTGAGCATGAGGCATATTTTCTCCAAACGGCAAATCTTTCAGAACCAGCTGGTTTCGCCCAAATACACAAACATTTCTCTCACCAGACGCTGCAACGCACATGTTCGGTGGTCCGGCTCCTTCCTACAAGTCCACACAACAAGCAAAGTTTTTAAAATGTCCATCGGAATTCAACAAGACGCGGTAGTGAAATTAATGAAGCAATTCTGAAGCCCGAGGATAGAAAAAACGCTAGAAAAGCTACCGGAGCGAAACTGCTTCCGCGTCAAATCCGCACCGATTGGCCGCGTCATCACATGACGTCATAATACGCACTCCGGTGATTGGACAACTGGCCTACTGACAGAAACACCCCATGAATGAATAAATGCATGCACGAAAAAACCAGTCGATGTGCTTTATACACAAAACATAAATACAAACATCTCTTACGCAAAATGGAGAACATATTGAAACGTATATATACACAGATTTATAATAATGTTAACTATAACAACTTAAATCGAGAATTTGCTCATGAGTTGACTGTCCCAAATAAACAAGAAACCCTGTTTTTAGTGCGAGAGTGTAACGTATTTGTTGAAATTCCCAATTTGACGGGGGGCCACTCTGCATACATGTAGTATTTGTATATTTAATGCAGAATTGCTTACTTACATTTGATTTTGTTGAATGCAAGAAAAGCCGCAAAAGTTCCGAATTTTCGTGTCTGCAAATAACGTGAACGACCCAAAACATTTGCCTCAAGTCATTTATTGAACGGGCATTTTGCAATCATACAAGAGTTTACGTGGTACAAATGGAATATTAAATGCAAAAACATTCTAAAGAATGGAAGGAAACGTAAACAAAAGGTTTGCAATGGGATTTGCAACTGCATCGCTTGTTAAGTTCAACGACGAGCAAAGAAAACTAAATGGGAAAAGGAGAAAACTTCTACTAACAGCACAGACGTTTCTTTGCTTGTTCAAATATTGATTCAATTCCTTAATTTAAGTCAAACCTGGATACTTAATAACAAAAGTCAATTACAGTATTAGACAATAATAATTTGGCACTACATAAAACAACACATTTCCCTCTTTACATAATGCTCACACTGAACTTCCTTTTTTTTCTTTTTTCATCCCTTTATTGAAAAACAAATCAATTCTGATTTGGTCTGAACATCTGTCAGAAAATCAGCAAAAAATGCTCATCATTATTTTCAAAAATAAAAGCAGATGGTGACGAAAAGATATTCCGCCTAATTTCATGGAGGACGACAGAAACGTGAAATATTTACTGTTGAGAGGCTGAAATTCTCCTCGTTTTGGTGTTCGATGCGTTGCTGATTAATTGTTGCCAATCTACCGCAATGCTTTCAAAACAACGCATGCCCTTAAAAAACAAAAACAAAATGGCAAACACTGAAAGAAATATGTCTCATTTGTTGATCTTTTTTCAGGTTAGAATATGAATACGAATCATTCATGTGGCCGAACAACAAACAGTTGTCGTAAACAGGAAATTGTACACAACAAGCCATAAAGTGGGCTTGTTTGTGGGTTATTCATTTAATCCATCTTTGTGGGTGAAATAAATAACCCCAACATTTGGGTCGGTCCCATTTGAACTAATTTACTAACTAACTAATTTGAATGTTGATTTGACAAAGTAAGGAGTAGAAAGTAAAGTAGTTAGTCTGAAAATTAATGCTCAGGGAAAGCAAAGCTATCTGAATAATCTGTACTAAGTAGACTAATAGAGTATTCGTACTTTATTTCCCACCACTGGTAACAAGAGAAACGAGCGCGTTTGAACCAGAACACCATTCATTTGAAACATTCTTTTTTTGTTACAGCTAGAAAAAGTCCATTGAATCTGTTTTTTCCCCCCCCACCAGACAAAATTCCAAACAGCAGCCAAAGAACGAAACGGAAATGTTCGCTGACAGGAAACATACGTTTCCGAGAAGAGGTTTAAGTGAAATAAAAATAAAACAAAAAGTGTTTATTCCCTTTTGTGCGTCTGCATGTGCGCGTTCAAGTTTTGCTTGAAAGCAAATTTTTTGCCACAATCTGAGCAGTTGAAGGGTTTTTCTCCCGTGTGCGTTCTCATGTGTACGTTCAGATTTCTCTTGCTCGTGAATCTTTTGGCACAAACGGAACAAGCAAAGGGTTTCTCTTCTGTGTGGCCCCGCATGTGTGCCTTCAAGCTGTGCTTGGACGTGACACTTTTACCGCAAACTGAGCAAATGAAAGGTTTCTCTCCGGTGTGCTTCCTCATGTGTCTGACCATATATTGTTTTTGAGTGAAGCTTTCGCCACATTCTGAGCAACTGAAGGGTTTTTCTCCCGTGTGCGTCCACATGTGGACGTTCAGATGCTGCTTCGAGGCAAAACTTTTGCCACAAACTGAGCAAGTACAGCGTTTTTCTCCTGTGTGTCTTCTCATGTGCTTGAGCAAATATTGTTTTTGCGTGAAGCTCTCGCCACAAACGGAGCAGGTGAAAGGTTTTTCTCCCGTATGCGTTGCTGCGTGTGCACTCAGAGAGGCCTCCTGAGCAAATTGCTGCCCGCACACGGAGCAAATAAAGCGTTTTTCTGCATGGGTTTGCATGTGTTCATTCAAACTGTGCTTATAAGAAAGGCTTTTGCCACAAACTGGGCAAGTGAAAGGTTTTTCTCCCGTGTGTGTTCTTACGTGCGCGTTAAAAGTTGGCCGATAAATAAAACTTTCACGGCAAACTGAGCAGCTGAAGGGCTTTTCACCCGTGTGTCGTTTCTTGTGGGCATTTAAAGTCTGCTTATAGGTAAATCTTTCACCACAGATGGAGCAAGTGAAAGGTTTTTCTCCCGTGTGCTTCCGCATGTGTGCTTTCAAACTCTTTTTGTACGAAAAACGTTCCCCGCAAACCGAGCAACTGATGAGACTTTCCCCTGTGTGTGTCCGCATGTGTATATTCAAGCTCCGCTTGTACGAATAGCTTTCGCCGCAAACGGAGCAGGTGAAGGGTTTCTCTCCGGTGTGTGTGGCCGTGTGCGCAATCAACGAGATCTTTTTGGCAAAGGTTTCGCTGCAAATGGAGCAACCGTAAGGTTTTTCTCCGGTGTGCGTCCTCATGTGAACCGTCATATTTTTTCTTTTAGCGAATCTTTTCCCACAAATTGAGCACGCAAACCGTTTTTCTTCCGTGTGCGTCGCCATGTGCACGATCAACGAGCCCTTTTGCGCAAACGTGTCGCCGCAAACCGAACAATTAAAAGTCGGTTTCTCACCCGTGTGCGCTCTCATGTGTCTCACCATGTTTGACTTGCAAGCAAACGTTTTACTGCAAACGGAACAGGTGAAGGGCCTTTCTCCCGTGTGCGTTCTCATGTGTTCCTTCACGCTGTACTTACAAGAAAAGATTTTCCCACAAAGCGAGCAGGTCAAATGTTCTTTGCGTGCATCTTTCATCGAGCTTCCCAAAAGTCTGTCATCACCTTCGGCGTCTGTGGCGCTCCTCGAGGGTTTCTCCACGTCGCTGCCATGTGACGCCGGCGCTAAGCGCCGATGCGCCGGCGCTCCGCTCGGACTGCGACGAAGCCGCGACCACTCGGCTGCATCGTCTTCATCGTCTTCATCGTCTTCGCTCTTCACGACGACCACGTTCAGTGACAGCTCGCTGACATCGACCTCCTCGTCTTCCTCTTTAACGTGGGGCAGCTGCGGATCCTCATCGTCCTCCGTAACGCCACGGCGCTCCGGGCGCACTTCCCGATGACCGACCGGCGGCTGGACGTCTACGGGACGCAAGCAAAACAAAGAAGTCGGTTGAGCACACGTGTGGAATGTTCTGAGCAGCGGCCGACTGAAACGAGGATGGATTGTGATTTACGTGACGTGCATTGTAAGTCACAGTGCCGTGAAAGGGTATTTGCCCTCTTCTCAAAGTTCTTACATTTTTCCATAGATTGTCCACTTAAATGTTGAAGTAGTTTAAATCCTGAATAAACTGCAGCTAATCCCATTTTTGGGTAAACCAAGCTCCATTTTGACTGAGGCTGCCCAAGCCTGATTGCCTCCAAACTTGTTCAGATAACAGATCACGTCAACTAAATCAAGTCGGCCAAAACATCTATCAACCTTGAAAGGCCACATCTTAAATTTTGTTATGCTAACCTCAACTTGGTCTATATTATTTGGAATGTAGAAAAACCTTATTTTCTTGTTTCAATGTACGGTAGACACGGTATGTTTAGTTACAATTGCAATCCCCACACACGAGGGAGTTTTTCCTTGCCTCCTTCACCTACTGCTTGTTCATGTTGTCAGTTGTTGTGTGCCTGTGAATGTGTACCAGTTTATGGAGTAGCTTGTATGGTTCAAATACAGCTCTGCACTTTTTTTTGTTTACAAATCGTCAGTCGGGGAGTTGTAAATGAGCAGTTTTGTTGCAAGTATTTATTGAAGAATTGAAAGGTTATATTGCCGTGAATCGCCGACGACATGTTAGCCACATTGGACTGTTAATTCTGCAGTGTTGGAGTTGCTGCATTTGAAAAGACGTAAAGTGTGTCCTACTGCCTGATAAACCTGCACTGAGGATTATGGTTTGGGTTCGTCTAGAAATGCCGATCACAGCCTATTATCGGGGAAGAGGACAGGAACTACGCACAGTGCATGACTCACGTCAAAGAGCCGTTCAAGGCAAAAAATAATGCTACCAGGAGTCACAGCAAAAACAATCATTGCCAAGATATCATAAAGACATTAACATTCATACTGTAATCATGTAATGTACTGTGTTGCTCCTTTTGGTCATTTCAATTCGACTTCAATGATGTTACTTTAAAAAAATGATACTTGTTTCGACGTTGAAATGAAGCAATCGATCGTCTGTTGAAGAAGCCAAACCTCGAATGTGCAGTGCAGCACTGGGAGGCGACAAAATGGCGTCCGGTTGTCGTGCTTGTCCTTCGTTCTCATCTCCCGCTCGACGAAGTTGCTCTTTGTGCGACGCCATCGCTTTCAAACAGTCCGAGTATTTAGCAACTATTTCATGTTTAGTCGGAGGGAGCACAAGTACGAGAGCTCAACGTTGCTGCTTTGTCTCTTGACCGTCGACCAAAAAGCACGTCACCAATTTCCGCCATTTATTCTTCGACGGTAGTTTTCGCAACATAGCATCCGTGACACATCCGTCCGCCCCCTAGCGGCGGTATTGTGACGGTTCACATTTTATGCCCTTTTTAATTCTCAAAATCTCACAGTACAATATTTTCATATCAAGGCCATCACAGGACTGTGTCATTATGGTATTTTCAACAATAAGAAGGAAAAATACCGTAATGTAGAAAATGAAGTGGTAGGAATGTAAAGGATAAAAACTACTACTTAAACTACTTATAAGAAAAGCTTTTAGCGCAAACTGAGCATGCAAAAGGTTTTCCCCTCGTGTGTTTCTGTGCGTGTATTTTCAAAGTGCTCTCATAAGGAACATTTTTTTTTACCACAAACTGAGCAGCGAAAAGGTTCTTTACGTCTGTGACATGTCCTGTGACTTGGAGAAGTTGTCTCAGAGCTTTTCAACTTTCCAACTTCGCAATCTCCGTCATTCCGCAAAGATTCTTCCAGGTTGTCGCTGTCTGACAGCGGGGCCAAAAGCTTGTCTGGCGGTGCTCCTCCCCGCTGAGCTCCATTTGGACTGTCAGGATGGCCGAGTTCCGACTCGGGTGGGTCTTCGTCTCCTTCATCTTCTTCACTCTTCACAGAGAAAATCCCGGTGGCGACATAATTCAGTCCTCGGGAAATTGAAGGGAATTTATTTTTTGCAGCTCAAACATGTGCAGGCATAAGAAGAAAAAAAAAAAGGAGGCATTTGATTGAGGGTGAACATCGGCAGGCTTGTTAACGGATAAGACATTTATTTTCACTTTACAGGGACTTTGACATTCGCTCATTGTGTTTTTGTCCCGTTATCTGACAACATTTGAGCCCAACTGAGCAGTGGGCACAATCAAAAGCTCAAAAACTCAAACTTGACAACAAAGTCAACAACTACATTCTGATCTCTCCGGTGTGTTTGCGCATGTGTGCGGTCAAACCGTGCTTATAAGAAAAGCTTTTGCCACAAAGTGAGCACGTGAAAGGTTTTTGTCCCGTGTGCGTTGCTGTGTGCGCAATCAAACGCACCTTGTGAGCAAATTTAGCACCGCAAATGGCACAACGAAAAGGATGTTCTCCGGTGTGCTTCCACATGTGCACGTTCAAATTGGGCCGCGTTATAAAACATTTGCCGCAAACTGAGCAACTGTAGGGTTTCTCTCCTGTGTGTGTCCTTATGTGTCTTTTCAAATCGGACTTATAGGAGAAGCTTTTATCACAAATGGAGCATGCAAAAGGTTTTTCTCTCGCGTGTGTTCTTCTCACGTGCGTTTCCAAAATGGACTCATGACAGAAGAGTTGACCGCAAATTGAGCATTTCAAGTTATTTTCTTCCTCGTGTGTTCTCATGTGAGCAGTCCAGTTTTCCTTTTGGGTAAAAAAGCGACCGCAAACTGGACAACTGAAAGCTTTTTCTGCCCTGTGTTTTTTCATGTGCACGTTCAAATTGTACCTGTAAGAGAAGCTTTCGCCACAAAATGAACATGAGAAGGGTTTTTCTCCCGCGTGTTTCTGCGTGTGTATTTTCAAAGCGCTCTCATAAGGAAATCTTTGGCTGCAAACAGAGCACCGCAAACTTCCTTTATGGCGCCCGCCGCGTGTTTTCAAAGTTTTCTGGTGAGGAGTCGTCTCGTTTTCGGAGCATCTCAGCTGTTCACTCTCGCCGTCTGTGTCGATCGTATCTTGCGTGTCACGATCGCGTGACAGCGGAGCGAAGATCGTGTCTGCGGGTGGTCCTCCGCTGAGCTCTTCACTTGGACCGCCACGATGAGGCCGTGACCACTCGGGTGCCTCCTCCTCCACGGGAACAACACTAAGAGGCAACTTGCTGACGTCAGCTTTTTCCTCTTCTCCTTCTTTCAAGTGTGGTGGCTGCTGATCCTCTTTTTCCTCTTTCAAGCGTGGCTCCGCCTCTTCCTCTTTAACATGGTGAGGCCGTGGATGCCCCAAACTGGAGCTCCCCCTTCCAGCCGGCTGCCAAACATCTGCAAGACACGAGCAACAAAAACAGGCTTGAACCCGAATGCAGTTGGGGTTCAGACAAGATTTTTCAAAGTCCGTTTAAACTTGGTTTTGAGTATTATTGTATAGAAACTGAATGAAATTAATACCAAAAATGCCTACATTTTTTAAAAAATTATATATTAATATAGTTTGTATTTCTTATGTTTTTAATGTTGGCATTTTATGTCCTCCGTAACCAACTGGCTACCAGTTTGACATACACTTCTGAAATTGCTCAAATGACCTTCAATGATGTTATTTATAGTTATTGACATTCAACTATATGAAGGCACTGACCATGTTAATGACTTATCAAGGTAGCTAATAGATGAATGATAATATGGAAGAGTTTATTTCTAGAATTCTCTCTGCAAGTGTTTACAACTTCAAATCTGCAATATTACTAGGAAGTAGGAAATCATCACTGGTTGGAAGAATTCTACAGGCTACTCATGAGTTTCTTGGGGGTTGCCAGGTGTCCACTGGAACCACTGGAATCGTTATAAAGCAAGCACACATGGAAATAAGATTAGTGAAGAAAATGGCACCTTGTTTTCATCGGGGGTTGCTCGTCAGGTGTTATAAAAGGACACTTCAACACATGTAACATTTTTTATGCATTTGAATTGCATTAAAATGAAAAGTGAAAACACCCGTCCCAAGTTATTGTTACCGACATGAATTATACTATGATTTTATTTCTTCGGTCCCACTTGACACCAATTAGGCCGTTTGCTGGCCCCGAAATTACAACGAGATTGAAATGGCGAACTTGATGTTTAGTGAATAAAACCTTGGCTGTGCAGCGCCGTTTGTGTGTTGCAAACATCTTCCAGCTGTCGTCGGTGTCGCTCGTTCTCCTCTCTGGCGCGACAAAGTTGCTCCTCGTACGACGCGACGGTTCTTTCAAACAAGCCGAAGATTTCGTCGGCGGCCGCCATGAGTCGCTCCCTCACCAACTCCTTCAACATTTTGATGCGTTTTCACGTCGTTGTCTTCGAGGTTTTCCGCGCTGGGCCTTTCGACCGACGTGTGTTGCTATTTCCGCATTCTTCTTCTTCGATAAATTTTCTAAGGCATCTTATCGTTCACGGGATGCCGCTGCTGCCACCCCCTGTTGGGTATATGAAGTACGGCATCCAGCGTGCCCTGCAGTTAACTTCCAAAAGTCAATTAACTCGGAGATCAGATGACTTTATTTTACAATGTTAAATGTGAATGACTCCATTGCTCCCAGATTCATTAGGACTTCTTTAAATGGATCTCAACACTATTAATGTTCAGCTGAGGAATGCATGGCAGTCTTTATTATCACCAAAAACGACAGACATTAGGCCCAGTACGCACACACATTAAGATAATTGCAAAATATCCTCAGCCAATAATGATGATTCTCATTCTGAACAACGTCGTGAGGAATACAACAATTTAAAGTCAGACACTTTGAATGAGGGTAAAAAAAAAAAAAGGCTTTCAATTGTTTATGGTTGCGCCACTACACATCTCAGCACAAAGAGAGGAAAACAGAGACAGTGAAGATAACAATAGAATAGAACTTTATTTGTCATTGTGTACACAATGAAACTTCTTGCAGCAGCATCCTTGCCTTCAACACTGTACCATAAAAAAGACAACAACATAACAATAATAAAAATATCAAAGAATTTCCAAGGGTCTTGGGGAGCTATTACAAGAGGGAACATGGGCACACAAACAGCTACTGGTTGGAGGCATATTAATGGCAGTGGGCTAATAACATTTGTACAGCGCGGGAAAAGATTAAAGTCTGGATAATGCACAAAAAAAAAGATCATAAGTGGTTAAAATATACACAAATATAAGCAGGATGATAATGTTTTAATATTGAGAATCTTCTTGGGGCTTGCTTATGTTTCCCATACTCCAGTCCAGTTGGTGGCGCTAATGCACCTGAACGCCGGCTGCCAACGGCCATTCAAGTCAAATAAGAAGCTCTGAAAGTATTTCAACTGACACTTTACATCTACGCAGCAGCTCAACACGTTCTCAGTGAAGTCGTAAACACAACACAAACATGAGCAAAACATGAGCAGCGACCACAGCAAAATTCAGCGAAGTCGCCGATGAAGATGACAACAATGCGCAGCACAGCGGAACATTTACACGTCTTTTGAGAGAACAACCGGATGAAAGCGCGACATGGCGCACTGCAGCAGCAGTTGCTCAAAAATGATCCGGATTTGGAATCCGTTTTACCTTTATGACCGTTTTTCTAAGTAACATTGGGTTGCGTCACCCTTTTCCACATGACCTCAGATGACCTTTTGAGCAAGTGGCCCAGAGGATGACTTTCTAATGTTTACTGTGTGTGGTGTATCCGCTTGTGTGCAGTCAAATTGGCCCGCTGAGCATATCTTTCGCCGCACAACGAGCAACGGAAAGGTTTTTCTCCCGTGTGCGTTCGCATGTGCGTTACCACGCAAGATTTAAACGAGAATGTTTTATCACACAGCGAGCAACCGTAAGGTTTTTCTCCCGAGTGTGTCCTCATGTGTGATACCATGTTTGGCTTTAGAATGAATCGCTTCCCACACACTGAACAACTGTAGGGTTTTTCTCCCGTGTGGATTCTTATGTGTGCTACCATGCTGGAATTTTGAGTGAACGTTTTCCCACAAACGGAGCAAATGAAAGGTTTCTCTCCAGTGTGCGTTCTCATGTGTGCCACCAAACTTTCCTTGTGAGCGAATCTTTTCTCGCACAGTGAGCAATTGAAAGGTTTTTCTCCTGTGTGCGTTCTCATGTGTCGAACCAGGTCGGACTTATTTGTGAATCCTTTACCACAAACGGAGCAAGTGTAGGGTTTTTCTCCCGTGTGCGTTCGCAAGTGTCTTATCAGAGGTCCGTTTTGAGCAAAGCTTTTACCACAAACGGAGCAGCTGCCCCCAATCTTCTTGTTGGAGGATTTCAACGCTTTGTCGTCACCTCCGCGGTCTGCCTGGTCGGCGTCTTCCGTGTCGTCGGTGTCTGACAGTGGCGCTAAGAGTTTGTCAGGCGGCGGTCTTCCGCGGCAGCGATGAAGCTGAGCCGACTCGGGTTCGTCGTCGTCGCCGCTCTTCGTGAAGACAAGATTCAGTGGCAACTTGCTGACATCAGTCTCCTCCTCTTCCTCCTTAATGTGGATGGGCTCCGGATCCTCCTCTTTATTTTTAATGCGGGGTACGAGTGGACCTTGTTTATACTCTTTGACGCGGCGGGCCGGCTCCAAACCGGGGCTCCCCATCTGCGGCTGAGGACAAAGTTCTTCCCAACGACCAATCAGCTGCTGGACGTCTGTAGGACACAAGCGCCACAAAAAAATAAGTGACCTGTGTCACAGTGAGACGCATTTCAAAAATGAGCTTTTGGCATCTCAGCTTTACAACAATATATCAACCGTTGAACAACACTACTTATGACATCATTATTACTAATTACAGTTCATCATTACCAGAGATATGAATAGGTGGCGAGGACACACCACATGGCCCTTTGAGCTTCTTGCCAATGGAAACACAAAGCGAGAAGTGAGCAGTGGGTTAAAAGTGCGTGTTACATTTAGAAATCCAAAAGACAAAGTATGCTGCTACATTGTGCTGAACTTAATTTAGAAAAATAATCAAATTACGATTTTTTTCCCTACACAAAACAAAACTTTAATCATGGAAAAAAACAACAACACAACTTTATTGTTGTGTAACATTCAGACTCATCTCGCAGTACTGTGACTTTCTTCCTCTTAGTAAAAAATCAATACTCCATACATTATGTAGCTTTATTCTCATAAATTACAACTGTTTTTCTCAATCACCCATAAAAATATGACGAAATAAGGGCTATTTTAAACAAGCCCCTTCCCCAAAATGCATGATGTAGAAAAAGCGTTAACATGACCTTTTCAAACGGCACATTGCACCTTTAAAGCATCCACAACAAATTACAAATGCATGCAAACGTTACACTAAAAGCAGCAAAAACAAAAAAACATCCAAGATGTGGAGGAGAGCGAAGAGAAAAACGAGAAAGGTGCGAAAAAGAAATAAAAGGCGAGCGAGCCTGCAGACGGACCTTGTTTGTGCAGCACAATCAGAGCATCTTGCAGTTGTGGTCGCCTTTCGGTCTCGTCTCTCGCGTGACAAACTTGCTGCTCGCGAGACTCCATCGCTCTTTTAGAACGCTTTGCTTTGCTTTCTTACCAATTCTTTTATTTGATCGTTTTTTGCCACCAGTATGTCGTCGCTCCTTTTTCGCATTTTTGCTAAACGGTCGGACGCCTTTCACTTCATTTAGATTATTAAGGGGGCAATCGAGCATTTAACGCGCATTAGCGCCACCTACCGTGCTGGAGTGTGGGTCGATCAATTACATGTTTTACCCCAAAAAATCCAAGAATGAAATAAAGGTAAATTTAATAAGAATTAAAATACGAAAACGAAAAAAGCAAAAACATTACATTCCAAAGATATCCACGTTTTGTTTTTAAATAATAATAAAAAATAAAACAACACAGTAGGTGGCGGTATTGCGACATAAACGCTGAACACCAGCCGCTTGCAAACACAAGAACAAACGCACGCTTTGGAGGTTAGCATAGCATAGCATAGCATAGCATAGCAAAGCAAAGCGCGAGATTCTGTTCTTGTGCGCGTTGAACGCCATAGCGTGAAAATGTTGAAGGAGCTGGTGAGGGAGCGACTCATTGCAGCCGCCGACGAAATCTTCGGCCTGTTCGAAAGAACCATCGCGTCGTACGAGGAGCAACTTTGCCAGGCGAGAGACGAAACCGAGCGGCACCGGCGACAACTCCAAGCTGTTGCCAAGACTCAAGTGGTCGTCAGCCTCCAAGGTGCGTTTATTCACCTTTGCAACGTTTTTATCAAAGAACATTGTGAAGTTCTTTGGTTTGATATGAATACGGTGAGAAATTAATAGTAGCGAACGTGAACATTAAGTCATAACATTTCATTTAAAAGCAACGAGTTGGTTGGTTTTCTTAATTTAAATCTTTCGTTTGGGGCCACATGCCTCAAAATCCTACGAGGCAAGGGCCACTTTCACATTTGGAAATTATTTAACACATTCAACCAATACATTTATGTAAGCCAAGCTTTAACTTTTATGCTTAGCCAAGGCCACTAACAGCTCGGTAATAAATCAAAAAGTCTACCATCCGCGACCTGAAAATGGATTTATAGATTGTTAAGTTATTAACAATGTTTTTCAGTTTCAATTTATATTTTAGCCGTTTTGGATTTAGTTATAGCAGTATGGCTCAATGAATAGAATTGTATTCTTATCTGTCTCACTCTCATGAGAAGGGCAACGGGTTTCTTCCACTGCTATCTTGAAGGGAGTTTAGTCTAGTACCGGTCTCAGCCGGTCGGAAGAGGGGAGGCACAGGCTTTGTATCATTGTTTTTCTCTAATCTGATTTATACCTATGGGAACTTGCTGAACTTGCTGAGGGAGGAGAGAGGGATTTTCTTGTATTCACTGAGTTGCAAACAAATGTACTGTGGGCTGACGGGAGGAGACTTTTCGTATTCACCCACTTTTCAATAAATAATGTGTGCAGAAGAAGGAGAGACACACAATCTGAACAGAACACGGTTTGAGTGTATTCATTGTGTGACCAGAAATTTCTGATACCTTTGCAAAGGGACTTCTTCACCAGAATCTCACCATTCAGTTAATTGAACACGCAAAGAGTACAATACAGATATCGTCTACTCTAACAAGATCAAAATGGTGCTTGTGTTGTGTCCTGCAGACGTGCAGCAGCTGCTTGGTCGTCAGGAAGAACGTTCTCCTCTGCTGCAGCGGGGGTGCTTCAAGTTGGAGCAGCAGGATCCGCAGGCGCACGACGACAAGGAAGAGGAGAAGGTCGACGCCAGCAAGTTCCCGCCGACTGGCGTCTGTGTGACGCCCGTAGACGAAGCGCCCGAGTGTTCCCGGCTTCATCGCCGCAGTCCAAATGATGAAGACGACTGCGGAGGACCACCGCCGGACAAGCTCTTTGCGCCGCTGTCAGACAGCGACAACCTGGAAGAAAGTTTGAGTGACGCAGACTGCGAAGGTGACGACAAACGGTCAGAATGCTCCGAAAAGGAAACCACTCCAAGCGGCCATAAAAGCTCGCCAACGCCTCAAAAACACGCTGCCGGCTTATTATTTGCAAATAAGGCAACGCGCAAAGGAGAAAAACGCTTTCGTTGCTCAACTTGTGATGAAAGCTTCTCTAAAAAGTCATCCTTGATGTCACACGTGGAAACGCACGCGCGAGAGATTCCCTGCAGTTGCTCGACTTGCGGCAAAGTATTCTCGAAAAAGAAATACATGGAGTTCCACATGCGACTCCACTTGGAGCAGCCCTTCCTTTGCTTCGTTTGCAAGAAAACATTCCCCTTAAAAGAGAGTCTGATATCACACATGAGCAAACACACACAGGAAAAACCCTTCAGCTGCTCGGTTTGCGGGAAAAAGTTTTGCCGTAAGACGGATCTGGATTGCCACTCGAGAACTCACACGGGAGAAAGACCCTTCACTTGCTCAGTTTGTGCCAAATCATTCTCTCAAAAGTACCATATGAAAACACACATGAGAGTCCACACGGGAGAAAAACCCTTCAGTTGCTCAACTTGCGGTAAAGCGTACTGCCGGAAGTTAGACATGGTCGTGCACACGCGGAAACACACGGGAGAAAAACCTTTTAGTTGTTCACTTTGTGGGGAAAAATTTGCTCGTTGGAGTCATTTGATGACACACATACAGACACACAAAAGTGGAGAGTGAATGCTTTTTGGGAGTCTGCCTGCACTTCCGTGAAACCCCGGGACCGAGACTTTTCGACTCGTTTGTCCATCGTTGGGAAATTCTTTTCCACAAGTCATACATGGACGCTGCAAGATCGAAAACAGACAATAACAACGCAGCACAATATATTCAGTGAGGCGGCCATGTTGTTCCGGGCAGCCATCGCGGCGGGATTGATGCTTTTTGCTAAAAAGCGCCGTTCGGCATTTGTGCGCCTGAAATATTCCGAGTTGCATTTTTCACGAATGGTGGGGACGGTCTGGAACGCAACCGCATCTGTGATGCCGATTTTTTTTTTCCATAACAAGCCGCATAAATCTTCAGTGTTCCAATCTTGTTTTATTGAAAAATATCTTTGAAATACTACAAACGGGTTGTTTTGACTGCACGTGAAGCAGTTCTCTCAAATCCAAATGAAAAGCCCGTTTGTCATCACAGCAATGGCTGACTTTTTCAGAACTCTTAAGGAGGGGGGGGGGGGGGGGGGTGAGATTGGTGGAAAAGAGGGTTTATTTTTGAAGTGATCGGCCGCTCGCCCAAAATGAAGGGAACTCCTCAGGGCCAATCAATCAGCCGGCTCTGTCATGTCAAATGAACGAATCCGTCCTTTTTAAGCACATGGGAGAATATGCCCCGAGTTAGTGGAATAAAAAGGGCACAGCGTGAAAAGGACTCTTTGTCGTAGCTTTCTTTCTCACCACGACGTACGAGCATCAAGCAGGCTCACGTCCGTCACACAATTCAGTCAGATTTGGACATTTTTCCATAAAAAGGCGTCATTCTGTCTTTTCATGTTTTTATTTTATTTTTTTTCTGTGCTGGGCTGATGATGCAACAGATAAAAATGTACATGGAAAAAGTTATTTGGCAAACAAGTTATGATACGTTCCCATGAGCATTTCTTTGTTGTATTCTTTAAAGATGATTGACAGCACTGTCCTGTTGTCTTTTTGTTTGTAACACTATTGTCTTCTTACTGTACACACCCGAGACACTTTATTAGGTACACCTGCATTGTCTCAGTATTTGGATTAGCGTCGTTGGTGGTTACTAACGTGGCGTGATCGTGTTCATTTTAGGACAAGGACGGATATTTGCTAAAGCAGAACGGACTGTAAACTTGCAGGATCAAAAGAATCTTTTTCCAACAGCTAAAAAAATCCTGACAAAATCCATCAATTTTCTTTTTTAAATGATGTTATAGGCAAATAAAAATACATAGACATGAAGTTATTTTTAATTGTCAGCATGTATGTATGCCTATAAACACATAATTGTATATTTTTATTTATTAGAATCCTTGAATTCCCCTTCCAATAAGATCCTAATCAATATAATTACAAATGTCTTACCGGTTTTTAACTACGTATAAAATTCATTACTTATTATAATCCTAGAATTTCCCTCCCAGAAATAACAATTACAATAATTATTTTATGTTCAAAATTTAGACGGTCAACAATTCTTGAATTTCCATCAAGAACGCTGGATAAATTATCATCACGGTCACAATTAAAATAATCTAGAATAATGAAATTTTTGACATCGACAAGGCATTCATCTTAAATGGCAGTACTAATAATTATTGATTATCAGTTGATGTTCCTAATATTTTTGCAGACTTGTTTTGCTACACGAGAGGGTCAACATATTAGAAACAGCTCTGACTGACAAAGTCATAATCTTATTGTAAAATGAATAATACCTTAAAAGAAAAATAATTTGCATGGACGATGTCATGAGCCGCTGCAGGTGTACCTAATAAAGCGACGTCCGAGTCTTTCTATCTCCGTACGCTTCCTCCTTCATGCTGAATGGGACTCGATGGCGAATGTTGCGGCTACATGGGCGCGGGCGCGCGCGGGTGCGGGTACAGGTCGCGCGCCGCCCCCTCCGTGTGGTCCGAGTCGTCGGGGTAGCGCGTGCCTAGCTCGTCGTTGGCCACGTAGTGCGTGTGGGCAAAGTCGCAGAAGTAGCGGCCCACCTCCGGGTGTCCGATCTCCAGGGGGACCGAGTGGGGCTCCAGGTTCTCTGCAATGCCAGCCCAGTGAAAGGTTCAACAAATTGACAAATAGATACCGTTACATTTAGAGCCTTCACCGTACTTAAAAAAATAAAATAAAAATCTTTAAAAAATATGTATTTATTCTAGAAAAAAAATCTTACTAACAAACCATTATTATCTTTTTTATAACTACAAAAAAGTATATATTGTATGATGTTTTCACAATAATGGACCAATTTAATTTTTTGTGTTTTTTTCTTTTGACATCTTCATGATGACAGACTTTCATTTTTCCCCAGTATTTGTTTTCATTATAATTTTTTTTAAATGTCTTCATGATACAACATCCTCCCTTTTTTAAATTAAAACATAAAATCTTCACAATGCCATGCCTGCCTGCTTTATTGTTTTAATTGGAATATATGTAATTGTACTGTAGTATTATTTAGGATTTAATGAAAAGATAACATTTTATTCATTTTAAAGTTTCCATCACAGCAATTATTTTTTCATAGTGGAGAGGGCTTCTTTCTTTTTTTTTAAATTGAAAAGACTATATACTGATCTCAATTATTTAAACTATAAATATAGAACATTTTATTTATATTAAGTTTTCACATGAAAAGGTTGTAATGAAAAATGTTTTGAAACTAAAAACTAAAATATGCCTCCATTTTTAAAATTAAAAAAATATTTGATGAAAAATACTATATTTTTTAAGACTAGAATAACGTAATAAAATAATTGTAATAATGTTTTCATGACGGAGTCCTTAATTTTTCCCCAATTTAAAAACAAACAAAAATATAGAAAAACATCAATTTAAAGTCTCCACAAACTGGCCTAAATTTAAAAATAAATAAATAATTATGTTCTTGAGGATGACAAGCCCTCATGTTTTGGAATAAAACATTTTTTTTTATAAGAATTTTCGTCCTGATTAATCTCATTTACATTCATGGCATTCATTATATTAACAATGAAAAACCTCTACCTGTTATTTCTATATGAACAAAAATTCATTTTTTGAAATGAAGGACTTGCAACATAAACCAAGCGTGCGTTGTAACATCCGTAAAAAATAATTATTATAACCTACTCGGGTCCAAGGCGTGACATCATCCTGACACCGCCGTCATGAAATAAAATGTAAGGTTTAATTGGCCCGCTTTACCTGACGCACTAGCTCGGTGCCCTAGTGGTAGAGTGTCTAACCTGAGACTGGGAGGTCGTGGGTTCAATCCCCGGCCAGGTCATACGAAAGATTATAAAAAATGGGACCCATTTGCCTCCCTGCTTGACACTCAGCATTATGGGTTGGAATCGGGAGGTTAGACCACCAAATGATTCCCGGCCGCGGCCCCTGCTGCTGCTGCTCACCGCAGCCTCAGTGGATGGGTCAAATGCGGAGAACAAAGTTCAAGCCACTAGGATGGCCGTGACAATCAGTGGTACTTTAACCTTTCATTTACCTTGCGCGGCATATCGACAGGTGCCGTCCTGCACCAGGACGTTGTAGAAAGGCTGCTCGGCGCCGTCGGGCAGCTGGTGGACCCTCATTGTGGTGATCCACTCCTGACTCATGGTGCACTTGGGGTCCCAGCCATAGATGACGCAGTTGTAACCCGACCTGCGGCAAAGCAGAGGCATGGAATGGGGGCGGGGTTGGAGGTGGGCGGGAAGGGGCGGGGCTCGCTCCCAAACGCACCTCTTGTGTTTCATGACGAGGCCCACGGAGTAGCGGACGTCCCCGTGCTCGGCCGCTCCGCGCCGCTTCACCTCGGGGGCGGCGGGGTGCTTCTTGTGCTGGATGTGCTCCAGCGTGTGCTGCACCAGGTAGCCCACCGCGCCGTGCTGGGACGGGTCCAGCGCCTGGATGTGCTGCAGAATGTCCAGAACCTGACCGGGACCCATGGAGGAAGGAGCAATGTCACCGCTTGTGTGAGAGAGTGTGTGGAGGGGGTTGTGCGAGTGTCTGTGCAACAGAAAGAGTATTGGAGTGTGTCATTGTGTGTGTGTGTGTGTGTGTGAGAGACGGAGAGAGAGAGCATGTGCAAGTGTGAGATAGACAGCATGTGAGAGAGTGTGTGAGCGTAAAAAAGAAAATGTGAGAGAATGTAAGAGACAATGTGAGAGTGCATGCAAGAGAGTAAGAGAGCGACAGAGAGCGTGAGTGAGACGGAGAATGTGAGAGAGACTGTGGGGAAGAGAGTGTGTGGGAGTGAGCGAAAGAGTATGTGTGAGAGAGAGACAGAAGAGTGAGTGAGAGTGACAACAAGTGAGAAAGAGACAATATCAAAGAAAGTACTGAATTTGAGTGAGAGAGAGTGTGTGGGAGTGAAGGAAAGAGTAAGTGAGAGAGCGAGTGTATGTGAGAGAAAGAGAGAATGTGAGAGTGCATGCAAGAGAGTAAGAGAGCGACAGAGAGCGTGAGTGAGACAGAGAATGTGAGAGAGACTGTGGGGAAGAGAGAGTGTGGGAGTGAGCGAAAGAGTATGTGTGAGAGAGAGAGACAGAAGAGTGAGTGAGAGTGACAACAAGTGAGAAAGAGACAATATCAAAGAAAGTACTGAATTTGAGTGAGAGAGAGTATGTGAGAGAGAGTGTGGGAGTGAAGGAAAGAGTAAGTGAGAGAGCGAGTGTATGTGAGAGAAAGAGAGAATGTGAGAGTGCATGCAAGAGAGTAAGAGAGCGACAGAGAGCGTGAGTGAGACAGAATGTGAGAGAGAGTGTGTGGGAGTGAGCGGAAGAGTATGTGTGAGAGAGAGAGACAGAAGAGTGAGTGAGAGTGACAACAAGTGAGAAAGAGACAATATCAAAGAAAGTACTGAATTTGAGTGAGAGAGAGTATGTGAGAGAGTGTGTGGGAGTGAAGGAAAGAGTAAGTGAGAGAGCGAGTGTATGTGAGAGAAAGAGAGTATGTGAGAGTGCATGCAAGAGAGTAAGAGAGCGACAGAGCGTGAGTGAGACAGAGAATGTGAGAGAGACTGTGGGGAAGAGAGAGTGTGTGGGAGTGAGCGAAAGAGTATGTGTGAGAGAGAGACAGAAGAGTGAGTGAGAGTGACAACAAGTGAGAAAGAGACAATATCAAAGAAAGTACTGAATTTGAGTGAGAGAGAGTATGTGAGAGAGACTGTGTGGGAGAGAGTGTGTGGGAGTGAAGGAAAGAGTAAGTGAGAGAGCGAGTGCACGTGAGAGAAAGAGAGTTTGTGTGTGTGTGTGCAAGAGAGAGAGTATGAGCGCCGGTGCACCTTTTCGGGCCAAATGCCGAGGTGGAAGTAGAGCCTGGCCTGCAGCAGAAGGTAGGGAACGTTGTCGGGATTGATGGTGAGGAAAAGGTCCAGCGTGTCCCTCAGGAGCTGGTACGACTTCTCCTTGCTTTCCCTCCACAACAAAAACAAAATATCTGGTCTTCTTTCCTTTTCAATACGACTTCAGCTTTGTGTTTTCCCGGCCCACGGCTCCCTCTAGTGGCAAGGCAGTGAACTTCTCCATGGCTAATCCATCACTGGCTGCTGTGCCTCGGTTCGGTTGGAATTCTGCATTTCCTTGTGATCTCGTAAAACGGCGCCAGTCGCGGCCCAAGTACCAATTCAAAGTATGGCATGGAATAACCCGGATGTTTTTTTTTTTTTAATCTGCTATCTTATTTTGATTTGAGAAACAATCACAGACCGTCATCACTTAAAATGCTAATTTAAGAAAATCAATAAAAAATTGGTGTCTGGCTATTTCTCAAATATAATCATGTTCACAGGCCTTTAAATAAAAATGCTTCGATTCTTACTCAAGTGGAGAGTTACCCTCTTTTGCCGATTTTGAGCAGGTTTTCCACCATCCTGAGCAGCACGTCGGTGGTGCCGATGCCGCCGTAGTAAACGGCGCTGGCCGGGTTCCCGATGAGGTACTCGCACTCTTTGGCCGTCATCTGCTTGCCTTTGGTGAAGGCGTCCACGTACACGTAGTCGTAGATGTCGTCGCTCCTGTGGCGGGTGGGGAAAAAAAGGCGGCAACCCAAAGTTTGTTAACCCAACGCAAAACCGCCGCTGAAAAGTAAAGCGTTGCCTTCGTGTACCCTCCTTCTTTTTGGCACCAGCGCAGCAGGAAGTGGCTGGGGAAGTTGACCGGTTCCAGCTTGACGCCCAACCGCTGGGCCAGCGTCATGTAGAGCACCGAGAGGCTTATGGGGATGCCCTTGCGGCAGAGCAGCACCTGTGAAACAAAATATGGCGGGAAACGTCAACTGGGTGGAGCAAGGAATAGCCTGAAAGCTTTTTTTTTTGAAGGGGGGGGGGGGCTACTACATTTGCAATGTCTGCAACTCCACCTGGTGGATGTAAGAGTTGAGAGGGTTGTAGTAGTCCAATTGGTCGCCCTTGTACTGCAGCTGGTCGTACAAGACGGCGTTGAGGGCGCAGAAGACCTGCCGCTGGAGCTCAAAGTCCTCCAGCACAAGATGCTCGCCCCCTGCCAGACGGCAAAGTGGGCATCAGGACACCTGGCCGGGGCAGGCGCTTTGACGGCTTTTCGCCAAGTCACCTGCAGCCGCGCGAAGGCTGGGGTGCGATGGATTCTTCACCCGCAGCGTCTTCTTGACCTTCTCGGCGATGTCGTCCAGCTGCGCCGATATCCCGTCCAGCGTGACGTCGGCCAGCGGGTTGCAGTACTGGTCCACCAGGACGGAACCTGGAGACAATTATGAGGATTGCAATTCCACATTTACAAGTAGGCCGACTCCTGTTGCCCTTTTTAAGGAACCCGGGAAAAACGAGCCGAATGCAACCGGCGCCGGGAACGGAATTTTCCAAATATCTCTTGAAAGAGTTCAACTCGGTAGGATTTCTGGAGAATTAACATGAAATGATCCTTCAAAACCAAAACCAAAATGGCAGACTTCCTGTGAGACTTTTTTTTGTGAGTTTTCTCGCAACAGACACGTGCACCAAATTTCATGTTACGTGAAACTGCACTTGACTCAAGGGCTGGCTTTTGAAAAACTCTTGGGGGTTCGTCTTCATAGGACCTACGAGTAAAAATGTCTGACTTGCTTCAAACATCTGCTGGAGACTTTTTTGTGGGTCTACTAATGATAGACATGCTGACCAAATGTCATGTTGTTAAACAAAAGTGGCTTTATGGGGATGCATTTTCAAAAACAATCTCAGGGAAGTTTGTCCTGGTAGGACCCCTGAAAAATGAGACCAAAATGGCAGACGACTTTTTTTGTTGGTCTGCTCACAATAAACACGCCTACCAAAAGTCATCTCGCTAAATGAAACCGCTTTCAAGGGCTGACTTTGCAAAAACTCTCTTGGGGGAGTTTTATCTCGATTGGACCTCCGGATAAAGGATTGCAAAATGTCCACTTTAAAGAAAAAGGTTTGACTTTTCTGACCTGCGAGCGCCGACTGGCGCTCGGGCGGCTGCTCGAGGAAGCTTTTGAGAGCGCGCAGGATGTTCTGCTGTCTCAGGAAGTAAAGGATCTTCTTTGCATAGTACTTCAACGTCAGGCTTTTCCTACATGGACAAGCACAGAGCGCCGTTAGAAAATACGAAAAAGGACAAGTTTGCATCCTACTCTAATCAATAAAAAACGACCAAAATTTTTTGTTACTTGATTTTAAAAATAGCAACAACAAAAAAAGAACAGTAGCGCTTTTTGCAATTGTTCTCATGATTCATTTGTGAGTGTTTGTTGAGACTGGCTCTCCTTGCCAACATGTGAGGGCATCACCGTACCTTAAATTGCTCCATTTTGTCTTTCTTTTTTTAGCTCGAAAGAAAAAGCGGACCAAGCGATGGCTCATTATTAGAATACTCGTAAGTCAAGGCGCCAACGTGCTTCTACTCGCGTACTTCCCACCGCTGGTTAGAAACACAAAGAAACAACGAACCTCTTTTCGGCGTGAAGGATAAAGAGCAGCTCGTCCTCGCAGAAATGCTCGGGCATCCCCAGCGACTCGATCTCGGCGAAGCTGTCGCCGAGCACCTGGCCGATGCATGGCTGCAAGAAAAATACGTGTTTTTACTCACCTTTCGAGAAGTACAGTCTTCCCCCGCTATAGCGCGGTTCACAATTTGCTACAGCTAGGATTGTTTTGCAGCTGTTGTTTTTTTTGTTTGATTTTTTTACATCCTTCATCACAGACCAGTCCCGATTTAGACGCCTTCGCTGTAGTACCACGTTGTGCCACAACTTGTCAGGCAGCACTGAGCTTGAGTGTAAGAGATGCGGCGTCATTAGCACATTTGCTCCCAAAAACGTATAAATACATTCTATTTTAAATGTTTTAAGTGTTCCAAAGACGTATTTATGCGTTTTTTTGTTGTTGTTTTTATGACCGAGCATACAGAAGGCTTTGATGCAGCAAAGAACGGTTGAATAAATGGTAGTTATAACATAAACAGCCAGTAGGTGGCAGCAGAGTATAAGAGACCAACCAGGGCCACGTTGCAACAAGCTCTTTTTGCCGGCGTTTTCAACTGGTTTGTGAATAATGATGAAACTTAGCTACTTTCTAATGCGAATTGCTGCAAAACGGAAACAGATAGAAATTTACTTTTTTTCCTGATTAAAAAAAGAGACTTTAATCTTTCTTTTGGTAGGTTCCATGCTTTTGTAGCAATAGAACTAGTGCTGTCAAAGTTAAAGCGTTAACTAATTCGTTAATCACAAAAGATTATCGCATTAATCGTGTATTAACGCAGATTAATCACACTATCAATTTTGACCACAGATGATACTTTAGATTGACAGCGGATTGCTACGTTAAAGGGAGCACAGCTTGTGTTTGAGCAATAAACATAACTACATGCATTAAAGTAAAGCATTTAATAAATGTTTGTGTCGGACATTCAGAATATTTGTTCATGTTATGCAAGTAATTAACTGATTAGAAAAAGAGGAGGATAAGCGTGTGCAGTGGATCAAAAAAAAATGTCGAAGACGTCTTCAGAACATTAAATGTCGAAAGAATTAACACATGACGGGTGCTCTTCAAATTTGCCGGGTAAAAATGTTGATAAAAAAAAATGCCTTTTTAATTAAGCGATTCATCGTGATTAATCAAAATTCTAAGATGCGATTAATCTGGTTAAAAGCTCTAAATAAACACAATATTCTGTGGTCCTTGTAAAATCAGTCCAAATCCAGTAAAACAGCCGCGAGCGAAGGGGATTGCTTCAGTGAAAATGGCTGCGAGTGAATGAGTTAAAAACCAAGAAGAGGCAGAGAAGGTGCCCACTTGAGCTTCAGTAAAAGTTCACACAGAACGTGTGAGTATTTCAAAATGTACAATCAACAGAACTTTTGCTAGCACGGCCGTCTGCGGCGTTTCGAAGTATATGTTAGCATATGCGATGTTCAATTCTCTTCACCGTCCACTCACCACTTCCATGAAGAAGCGCTTGGAGATGGACTCCACCGTCCTCCGGATTTGGATGCCCACCCGATGGCGCGTTTTGTACTCGCGCAGCCAATCGCAGCTCTCGTTCTGCGGGTAAAACCTCTGCAGCCGCGGCCATCTAAAATGTGTCATTGTGAGAAGTGGGCGGTGAAATAAAGTTACAGGTTTTGTGAGGTCTATTGCCGAGAGACAAACGCACTTACAACACACCTCAGACGCAACAGGACAATCTTATGTGACGCACGATAAGACGAATGTCTGGCGTTTTGACGTCCGTGGTCAGCAAGAGGTGCGTAACCAGTCTAATGGGTTTAATGAGTAGTTAGGATCCTTTTTGCACTTTTATCCGCAAAGTTTGAAGAACAACATGTAAAGGATTTTCACCTTTATGCGAGAAGTGCAGTTCAGTGGGCCAACGCCATTGGCTCGATCAATAAGGAATTAATAAGTCTTTACTATGAATGGCCAATATTTTAAATCATCAATAACTTCTTGAAAATGTCTGTTTCAAAAATGGGAGACATTTACAAATATAATGTTATTAATCCTGTTCTATGAAAATGACACGTTCACATGGGCAGCGAAGGCCAAGTGGTTATTATCATCACCGGCCTCTGTGTGGACTCGGGTCCTTGAGCAAGACACCTATAACCACAAAATACTCCTTAGGTAATTAGCTAACAGTGCATGTTCACTGTGACGGGTCAAACAACAAAAATATTTCTCTTCTTCATTGATTCTTCTGTAAGAAAAAATAAAGAGGATTTTGAATTCAACCAATTAAGACAAAACCCAAAATATGGTTACTGGTCAAACTTCAAACCCTTTACATGTTCTTGGTATTTTGTGTACGTAAAGCTTGTTGGTAAGAATGGTATTTTGTGTTTTACCTCAACCAAAGTTTGGTTATTTAGTACTTTGTACTTTGGATGCAAGATGACGATCGTCTGGGCTGCTGAATCCTGATCATTTTTGACCCACTCACTTCTAAAATGATCTCTTCCAATTGATACTCAAGGTCATGCATTTACATTTGTGTTAAGTCTGACTGTAATGGGAATTTAAAAAAATCAAAAGGACTTTAAAAAAAAAAAGGTTTCGTCAGTCCATAATATTAAAAAAGTGATGCACCATCGAAACATAAAGCAATGCCTGCTAACTGAGCAAAGAACCAGGAAGAAGACACGGAGCGAGCTACACCTCAGATTCAAAACATGACTGATAATAAAAGTAAACGTACTCACGTATAACAAACATATCGCAACAATAATAATGACCTGAGTTTGTACTGGTGTCCCCACACCTTCCCTCGGCCGTGGCAAACGTCGCGAAGGCGCAGGCAGCAGCAGGACACGTTACAAATGTCGACGTGCTCGAGCACCGGCAAGCACAAAATGTGCTCCAACAGCTCGGTGGGCAAATCAGTCAACTTCTCGCCGCGGCGGTCGCGATTTGCGCCCCCGGCTTCGTTGCCGCTCCCGGCCCCCGTCCCGGTCGGACTTGACAGCCTCTCTCCGGCGAGCCACGCCGCCATCTTTTCTGTTTACCCCGATTACCTCATCGCCCTGGCTCCACCCCCTTCTGGCGCAGGGGGCTGGGCGAGGAGGCGGGGCGAAAAGGAGGTGCTTTCCTGATTGATTGCTTGTGAAAGATGCATTTATGGACACCAAACTTACTACCGTGGTTATTTCAACATTGTTGCAACACAAGCATATGTAGCACTATTTAGATTTACAGCATTAGATGTGTGTTAAATTCACAGACTATGCTTTTTTGAGTCTTTGTAAAGTACAACTCAAGAAAAATACATTCGCTTATTATCACTTGTGATCATGGAAACGACACATTTTGGCGGTCTTCGAACGCCGCGGGATACTGCTCGCAAGCTCCGCTGAAGAGGGCGGGACAAGGTGCGATGCCTTTTCGCCTCGAAATTCAAATAAGTATTCCTTTTAGAATATTAAAAGACAAAACAAGAAGACATAAAAACAACAAAACACACTTTATTGCTTTATTTTAGTTTACATGTGAATATACCATCTTCAATGTGCCCGTTGTCAGTGTGGTACCAACATTTCCCGACGGTACCTGAATGTAGCATCGTTGCCCAGAGTAGGCTCGATATGAAGACAGCCAAAGTAATAGCTAGCTTCGCGCTTAGAAACAAAATCCATTTTTGATACTTCGAGGGAGAAAATTATGTCAACGAGCTGCGAAACCATTAAGATTGGCTAATATGATCGATATCTACACATACATGGATCATGATTGTGTCAACCTCGCTCCAACTTTTGTCTTGTTAGCTTGAAATTAGCATGCGTGGAAATTGGAATATCCCATGCCGAAGACGCCGGAATGTGTTTAAAAATGCCTTGACGGTGCGTTCACGGACACCTTGGCTCGTCGGGGACTGTTGAGCGATTATTTGTTTTGATGTGATCTTTTTCGTGGCCATGGCGAACTACTTGGCGGCCAAAATGAGATTGAACTCTCTGGTGAGGAAGCAAAACAAGAGCTTCAACGTCAGGATATGCACCATGGAGTCGGACATGAAGTTCAGCTGCGAGGTTAGTGGACACTCGACGAAAGAAAAGGACGGAAAAAGAACAAACACACAAACCTGCCACAGGTTGTATTCGCCACTGTGGTAAAAGTCTCCCGTAGAGGCGCTAGATGGCAGCAGAGAGCTATGCCCGCAATAATAATATAGTAGCTTGTAGTCAATTAATATATACAGGATTTTAAAATGAATGAAAACAAAAGAGATTAGTCAAATGTAAAGGGAAATATATTTTTAATTTAATTTGAAATGAGAGTAAATTAACAAACAAATCCTTTTATTTAATGACTGTGGGATGAACAACATGATTTTGCTTGATGTTTTCGTTCTTTTTCCCCCCTTTTTTTTTTTAAAGATACACTAGTTTAAAATGGATTTAAAAAGTGTAGTTTTTAACATACACCAAATAAAAACCCAAGACAATACATAAAATGCCTTAAAAAAGATGATAGCGGGATCAACAAAACACATTTGCTTAATGTTTTTACCTATTTAAAATAGTCATTACATTTAAACATCAATTCTCACTACACTAAATAAAACAAGGACATACTGAGTACAATTGAAAAGACGACTGCCAGATCAACTCATTTGATGTTTTTGCATGTGTTTAAATGCATAACAAAATCAATGTGCATGCATTAATTAAAATATGTAAATGTGATCAATAAAGCAAAAATAAAATTACATTAAAAAATTAAACAGTTGAGTTTTTCCCACATGCATTTATTATTTATGAAATAACTGTTACGCTCAATTGGTCAAAGTATTTGCGTTTTGCGTTTATGTGAGTGAGCGTGGAAGCGTTTTGCGCTGTGTGACGCAGATGAAGTGGAAGGGGAAGGATCTGTTGGAGCTGGTGTGCAGAACCCTGGGCCTGAGAGAGACCTGGTTCTTCGGCCTCAGGTACCGCATCAAGGACACGGTCGCCTGGCTCAAGATGGACAAGAAGGTGAGGCGGTCATATTTATTTTGAATTTTCCCTGCAGTAAGGCCTGGATTTCCCCTCTGGAGCTCAAGGAAGGATATCACAATTGTGATGAACAATTTCCAACTTGGCTCACTGGTACCGCAAGGCTGACGGCCATTTTGTTTGTGTCAGGTGCTGGATCAGGAAGTGCCCAAAGAGGAGCCCATCACCCTCCACTTCCTGGCCAAGTTCTGCCCGGAGAATGTGGAAGAGGAGCTGGTGCAGGACATCACGCAGCATCTCTTCTTCCTGCAGGTTTGCTTTGTATTTTTTGCAAAATTGTAAAAACAAAAAATGCTCACAGGAAAAATTGCCATCCTCATGGCATCCGTTGTCTTGCTTGTTTACACCGACCAGACTCGACCTTCTTCTTCATGGCTCTTCTACTGTATTTGCTCCATTTACATGGCGCCCCCTTGTGTTCAGCCTGAGATCATGCCACATAACCCAAATGCCTTGTCTTACAGGATACTGTAAACAAACACACGCAAATACAAACATGCAAGTAGGATGGAACAAGCAAATGAACACAAACTAAAAGAAACCAACATGCAAACGCCATGTACAGTATGAAATAAGTATATACAGTATGTACTGTATTAAAGGTGCATTGCGTCACTGCTATGTCAAAAAAACTTAAGTCCATTAAAAAAAAATGTTTAGAGGATGTCTGCATTCAGTTTCATCCCCAAAACATAAACATGACAAAAATGGACGTGTGTTTTTCACATAGCAGCGACGAATGATTAATTGATTATCAAATTAATTGCTATTTGTTTTTGATGATTGATTACAGTCATTTCTGGACTACAAGCCACTCCTTTTTTCACTTGCATTCGACCCTGCGGCTAATACAAAGGTGCGGCATATCCATCAGCTCACAAGGGGGCGCACTATAAAGGAAGCGCAAGAGCGTCAAGCAGAGTCAATCAAAGCAAGTGAGCCCAAATACAGAAGGAGAGACAGAACGGGAGCGAGACAATTTGCGCCCTCATTATGGAAAATATAGTAGCGGGAACCCGCTTCATTAAACATTAAACACACCTGCGGCTTACAGTCAAGTGCGGCTTATATGTGTAGTATTCCCCAAATGTAGCTAGCGCAGCTTATAGTCGGGTGCGCCTTATAGTCCAGAAATTACTGTAATCATTTAGATACCTTTGTTAGTTAAAAATGGTCCAAATCCTCACAATTTCAGCTTCTCAACATTAAATATTCTCCGCTTTATAATGTTCTCTATGAAGGATAGACGTGTGTAGAAGTCAAACAAAACACTTGCTTTTACTTTGAAAAACTCGGATCAACATTTTTGCATATTTTCCGAAATGTTACTGACCAATGCAGTAACTGAATCATAACTTATGTTTGTGTATTTTCTGCACTCTCAATTTGAAACATTGTGCCATGTTAATGAAGGAAAATTTAAAAGCTTAAAAAAAAAAAAAATTCTGATTCATCCATTTATTGACAAAATAATCAACAGAAGAATCAAGTATTAAAATCATCGTTAGTTGCAGCGCTGTTAGCGTTTTGAACAATATTTGATTAAAGAAAACAGTTTAATAACAAATGAAAGACATACTCGCTTGATCAAGTGAGTCTGAAAAACGTTTCCCTGAAAGATGCTCTGTTTTATTCTCACCAAATAAGCAGTGGTTACCTGCTTTGGCCTACAGGGGGCGCACGTCCCTTGACGTTTTTGCCCGCCCCGCCATCCTCTTCACCATTTTTCCCGCCTATTCGTGTGCATCCAAGTGGAGTCAATGTGCAAAATGCATCAGCAGCAGCAACGTCTCTGATGTAATGTCAGCGGGTGCGCCCGCCTCAATTCATCACTGACCAATTAGGCTTTACGGGCTGTGTTATTGGTTCCGATAATAACATATTCTCCACGGGGAGTCTCGGCGCATCCTGCCCACTGAGCCCGGATTAGTTCGAGTAGAGAGCTTTTAATCCGCCCGCCGTTTGGTTATTCAGGATGAGGGCGGAAAAAGAAAGAAAACATGTCTCTGTGTTACGCCATCAATTCCCGCCGCGGCAACAAC
Source organism: Leptonotus elevatus (assembly GCF_054856555.1). Lineage (NCBI taxonomy): Eukaryota > Metazoa > Chordata > Actinopteri > Syngnathiformes > Syngnathidae > Leptonotus > Leptonotus elevatus. Next base: position 828,676 of record NC_141243.1, read on the forward strand.
AGGCGTGACGGCAGGATTAGCTTTTAGCCACTGATGCTAGACACGCGCGCACACACACACACACACACACACAAAGTTAACCTGGGCCCACATCAAAAAGGTACGTACTCACACCAGCCGACTCTGTTTTCATTCACTGACGCCCATGTCACTCACCAGGCTTTTAAAGCCATACACACTGACAGTCATATAAAAATACAGTGTACGCGAGGATGCCGACCCATAAGTGACTAACAATATGTGCGGCTCACATTCAGTTATTTGTTTAATAATACAACATTTTTATCCAATTTGCAAGGCGATAATCAGTAGAATGATCGATTCAGAAAAATGTTCAGTGCTTGCCCGAGCTCAAAAGTGTCAGCATCGTCGTTTCTTTAAATGTTAATCAAATGTTTTGACTATTTAAGATTGTTGGTAAAATTGAATTTGACAAGATTTATTTTTAAAAAATGTATTTTGAAGTAGACTGATTTCACACATACATTTAAAATTTGAGATAGTGTGAATCATTTTTCAATGACTTGAGCACGAGCGACCAGTAAATGATCCCATTTTTAGTTCTTTTTGAACTTCTCATGAACCTTTTTTTGTTACTGAAAATCGTGTCCGTCCGCCGGTGACGCAGACGATCGCTAATGTCTTTTTCCACAGGTGAAGAAGAAGATCCTGGAGGAGAAGATCCACTGTCCTCCCGAAGCCTCGGTGCTGTTGGCCTCCTACGCCGTGCATGCCAAGGTCAGGCTACGTTTCGGACCTTCGCTTTCCGAGGGGCGGGGCTTACTAACATTGCGTTGACTTTAAACGATGATGGCGCAAATGGCAGCAGGTCAAATAGTGGGCGAAAGCCGGCACATTTAAAAGAGGGTTTTGCGCTGGTTCAAACGCTCAAGTGGTTTTCATTGGGGCCCGCCCGACGTGGATCTTTTGAGGTGGACGCCGATTCCGATATTTGGCAGACTAAAATTCCCATAGCCGATAAATGAACTGCACTGCGCTGGAAACGTATCAACTGCAACATCAATGAAGCAACTTGAATCCAATTTTTGTGACTTCATGGTGAATGTGACTGATTTGTGAGAATGATTTCGATTTGAAAATGTGATGTTTGACTCCTGCAACAATCTGCCTGCTTTGTATGATGGTCACGGGCTAAAGCAATACAATATGCCGTTTGTTTTCAGCACGTAAAGGAAACGTTGAATTGCATAAATCTCAGATATTCCCGCATGTTCGTAATTGTCCATCCTAAGGAAACTTTTTGGGTTGACTTCCCCTTTGAGAGATTTTGTCTGTTTTCTACCCGAGTGTAGCCAGCAAATTTACAGTCTTAATTATTGCTTCACTTAGCAACATGCAGTTTGGTAAGAATGTCTGTTGTGAGCAAGCAAACGTCATTTTGTCTAAATCCAAATGTTTTATAACTGTAAAAGTACGTATTTCTCAGGAAACGAGCAGCTACTCTGCTCTTCTCCGCATTGTTTGATGTTAGCTATGCTAGTTAGCTGGTTAGTCTTAGTATATAGTTGACCAATTGTAGACACGCTAACTCTCGCAGCTGGTTGCAAATGTTCATTTCAAGACAGCATTGATTCCTTGATTTTAGCCAAGAGTGACATTTGGCGCTCTTGTAAATGTGAAAATGGGCAATATGGCGCAAAAATAAAATCTCAATTGCTTTTTAGTCATTCGGGGCGATGACGATTTCAATCGATTTTAATCCAATAAACCCAACACACGTTTATTTAAAGGTTTCATTTATTCCAAAAATAATTATTGTGCCAAATGTTCAGGCAACAATAATGTATACTGATTCTAAATCCGTTTGAACATAAACGTAACATTCACAGTCTGTGCTTGATTGCCACAATGAAGTAGTTGGTAGCCATTGACAAAATGAAAATGACAATAAATGACAACTCACAATAACATTTGGATGTAACAGAACATAAGAACAACAGCTTTTAATAATCCAGAAGACAAAATTCGATTTTCACGATTTAGTAAATTTTCAACCATTCCATTTTCAAAATGACGATTAATGGAATTAATTCGATTTATTGCCCGGTCCTAATTAGAAATATGGAAGACTCTAGCTTTGGGGGGGGAAAAAGAAGAAGAAAGGAGGCGACAAGGGGAATTTCGGAGCACTCTTAAATTCAATTCAATCGCTTTACCTTCACCCATGACTCCAAAAAACCAAAAACGAATTTTCAAAAGCGCGGTTTTACCACAGCTCAGTTAGCGGACTGTTCCTTCAACAAAGTGAAATCTCGACAACGTTCACATCGGCCCACCTCCGTCTCATTGTCTCAGTCACAACCCGTCAACTTTGCCGAGCCCTGGGATGAAAATGGATCGATCCTCAAATCCAAAAAAGCTGCCAAAGTCCGAGAAAAGTTAGCGAAAATCTCTCCACGAGGGAGCCGTGGGCCGATCCGAGATGTTGGCGCTTGAGTGAGCCCGTCTCGCTTAAGTGGACAGGAAGAGTGTCTTTTTGACAGGTGGGCAGGGTCCAGAGAGACGGGGGGGGAGCTCTACCTTGATAACGACCCCCCCGAGAAGCGCTCCCGCTCGCCTCCTCGCCAATTTAACGGCCGACAGAAGCTGCGGTGCGGATCAAGAAAAGAAAAAAAAAAGAAGCACATAAGCCGAAAAGTGTGAGCTCCGCGCTCGCTTTCGCTTCAAGCGTCAGTCGGCTTTGACGAGAGTCGTCGAAGCGCGTTTTGCTGCGGACGGCTCGTTGTTTGGCCATCGGCTGGCGTGCGACTCATTTGATTTGCGAGCCTTGGCTGGCGTGCAGCTCATCTGTTACGCAAGCCCGGAGAGACGGTGTTGCCGAGTGTGTTTTCCGAGACTCCGCCGCCGACTTTTGTCTTCATGACGCGACGGGCCCCTAAATCGGGTTCCTGTCGGAGGAGCGCAAAATGGCGCGTAACTCACAGGAGGTTGTAAAAAGACGCGTTGGTTAAAATGTACACGCTGTCGCACATCATCGGCAAGTTTTAGCATACTGAGCTTTTCTTTCTTTCGTTTATTTTAAATGTGTGTGCGTGTGATGCCGTCACGGGAGGGTACAGTGAGGACGTAGAACCCAAATTATTCACGGCCAGCCATCTTCAATGCAGCCATCTTCATTTTGCCAAAAGAAAAAAAAAGGCGTACACTCGCTTCTTTCAACAGAGGAAAGTTCGTTGTAGCTTTTTCCGTTCTTAAACTCGCTATTTTAGAACATTTTTTAAAAGTTCAGTATCCACACAATATCGTGTTCAATGATTACGTATGCACCGAATCGACCAAATGACAGAATACGCTCCTTTCTGAAAAAAACGTTTGGTTGCACAAAATGCAGCCATTTCTCACAAGGACTCTCAAACTGTGTTGATCTCATATCTAAAATGGGGCAACGTTGTCATCTACTGGTCATTGTGCGACAGTGAAGTTGTTAACAAGATTGACATTTACAGCGGAGCAGAATCAGATGCTCATTGGAGAGAAAAAAAAGATCAATATACTAGAGCAGTGGGCTTCCCAACCTTTTTTCAGTGACGTGCCGCCTGTGAAATAGTTTTCAAGCCAGGTACCCCAAAAACCAGCGCAAAATAAATAAATAAATCAATAAATAAAACAGAGTGCCGTGGCATCATTGTCTGATTTATTATTAAACTTTGGAACTCTTATTTGTATTTATGTGGTCTCTCAAACTATTTGGAAATAAAAAGATATAATAAGAAAAAAAGAATAAACAAATCATTAAATTATAAATAAAGATTTGTGTATTATCAACATAAAGTGTCATCTTTTGGGATCGCAGTAAAGCTCTGTTCTCAAAAAGAAATAATGAACTGAATTTTCAATAAAGTTTTCAAGTGATTGACGGCTGATTCTGGGTTCCACATGACAAGTTGCGTCAAACCATCCTGGAATGCGCTTTTAGGACACTCAAATTCAATTGCCTACTGAATATAAAATTCATTTGATTAACTTGTATATATATATTTTTCAAATATTTGAAAATCTCATGTACCCCCATTTGAGAGCCGCTGTACTCGAGTATACGACTTGTTAATGGTAATGGGGAAGTTAAGCCCAAAATGTCTTGACAATAACATGTTGTATGCACGCCGACCAGTCGAAACTCGGAGTTCTGATCAATTCTGCGTTTTCGAAATAGGAGTTAAGTAGCAAAATCCACTTGCGGCCATTTTGCCACTGAAAATGACGTCACAGATGCTCAGAGTTCAGGTCACGACCAATCATCTGCTTTCCGCGTTTGCTCATGTGACGTGTGATGTCGTCTTCAGTCAACAGCAAGTGGCAAAAATGTAATTCATTATAGACAAAATATGAACTTCTTCCTGCTCAAAAAGTATCGCTTTAAGATGATGATTACCGATTAGGGGGAGTTCGTCGTTGAATGAATGTTAGCTTTAGCATTTAGCGGCAAAGAATCCCGCTGCCGTAACGCCAAATGGTCCATTTTGGCGTCCTGCCCCAGCGCATATCCGCAGCGGCTTCTCCCCGCTGTTTTGTATTCCGAGAACGTGCCGCGCCACAAGTGGATTTTTGACAGGGCGCTTTGGAGATAAAGCCGCTCGCGGCGGGAAAATGCAGAGGGAACGGACGGTCTGGTCTCTCCAGGGCGCGCAGGCCCGGTCGAGCGTGATCCGGACCAGCCCCGGCCGAGTGGGAGACATTTTTAGCTTGGGCAAACTGCGCAGTGCAGCTTGGAAAGGGAAGTCAAGCGCTGACACGCTTCGGTCCTCCCGGGATCAATTATCGGCCGTTGCGTTGTCTGCAGTGATTAGAAGTTGGTGTGGAATCACGACGCGGTCTCGGGAGATGGCGCATTAGCGCTTTTTGGCAACAGGTGACGAGCCGAGGGGGAAGCGGCGAGGATGTGAAGAGGTCGCAGGGGGGGAAAAAAGACCCTGCGCCATCGAAGCAATTGTTTTGCAGAATGTCCTCATTGGCGGACGTGCGGCGGGAAGATCGCGCCAAAGGGTTTTAGCGCCGTCCATCTGTCGAGTAAATTTGATAGCAATCACACAAAAAAAACCTCGAAAGACTTTTTTTGTCAGTCCACTCATGATAGACGTGTCTACCAAATTAGCCCTAAAATGGCTGCTTCAAATCAAAATGGCGGATATTCTGTGTCTTCTTTGAAATGGCTTCCTGAGACATTTTCTCATTTTCTGCCTACCAGTACCAAATAGTGAAAATGGCTTTGAGACGGAACTTTCCCCCAAAATTCTCTCGGAGGAGTTTATCATTGTAGAATCTCAGAAAACAAAATGGCAGACTTCCTGTGTCTTTTCGGGCAGAGGCTTTCTTTTTTTTCCTCGGAATTGACACGTCTACCACATGTCGTGTCTTTGCGCGCTGAATCCTCACAATCTCCTTTGTAAGTGTTTGCCGATCCCATCCTCGTGTTGTAATCCATCTTTCTTTCTTCATGAAGGATTATTGATAACTGGTCAGCAGCGACCTTTTCCCTCGTGAAAATGAAAAACCTGCTCCTGCTGAGCATTCTGCAGAAAAGAGCCATCGGATTTGTTGACCATACGACGTATAAGAGCATACGAATCCAACGTTTTTAAGATGCACAAGAACTTGGCTTGATAAACGTGGAAGAAAAAAAAAAATTATGAATGAATTCATGCAAACTTATCTTCCATTAGAACAGGAAAATTTGGCTTTTTCTTAACTATGCAGTAAAATGATGCTTTTAGGTACAACAAACTTACGTCTCTTTTTTTTTTTTTTTTTAGATGTGCCGTCACTCTGGCAATTGGAGTTTATGGTCAAACTCAACATAAACACAAGCAATTACTGTATCACACCTTATGTATTTAAAAACAGCCACTTAACCTAGCTTAATGCTAACACATAATGGGACCTGCCAAACACAGGCTAACAAACAGCATCAGCATTGCAATGTTGTATTCTTTAACAAATATTCATTCGTGAACTGTGTAGCTTTTATTTATCCTCTGTGAAGAACCAAAGATCATCTCCATGTACTGTATATCTGTCTTTGTATTATACTGCCCCCAGGTGGCCAAGGCTTGCCACCAGTAAGAGCGGCACAATGTCCATTGTAGCAAACATGTTATTTTTATATTTATTTCCACGATTACTCTATGAATTTATTATTGTTATTGTTCTTATGATAAAAACAACAACCTTACAAACATTTTTCTGGTTGTTTTTCAAAGGCTGGAACGGATTAATGGCATTTCCATTCATTTCAGTAGGGAAAGATGAGTTGAGGTACAACTCATGGCACCACTGTAATCTTCAAAAATAGTTTTGTGCTTGGGAGGCTGCTAAGAAAAATAAATTGACCTTATATCTAAATCTTTTTTTCCTTTTTGTTGTTGAAGTCTTGAGTGAAGCCGTTTTTAGAGAGCGTGTGTCGTGTGTGTGTGTTTTATTTCACCGCTGCAGTTTGGTCAAAATTCACAAATGCACTTTTGAAAAATTCAATTCAATGCTTGCAGCTGCCTAAACAGTCTGAGGTAGGAATCCTGAAATGAAGTTACAGGAACCAAAGTTGGTCTAGTGCTTAACCAGATTGTACATTGGACAGCAACAATCAATCAATCAATCAATCAATCAATCAATCAATGTTGCTGAAACTAGGAGGAATGTTACTGGTTCGTCTTATTGTCTAATCCCTCGTAAAAATGTAATGTGGATGAATTCATCATCAAATGTGGAATACAACATTATGAAATGTTGCCGTTTAACCGCAGCCCGTCTAGTCGCATGATCTGATGACTGGCTAATGACTTCGTTGTGCCTCATGAGACAAAAAATGAAAACTTGAAAGCTCACATTATTTTACAGTACGGCGACTACAACCCGAACGTTCACAAGCCTGGCTTTTTGGCTCAGGAGGAGTTGCTGCCTAAAAGGGTGAGAGGTCGGCTACCGTCCGCGTCACGCGCCGCCCAACGCCCCCGGAAGCTCTGATGGTTCTTTTTCGCATGCATTTCAGGTGATCAACTTGTACCAGATGACGGCGGAAATGTGGGAGGAGAGGATCGCGGCGTGTTACGCCGAGCACAGGGGGCGGACCAGGTACGCGTGCTCAATTGCGTCGCTGCGAAGTCATCGGCACGCTTCCAATTTCAGGACGGGTATAAACGATCCATTTTCACCAAGTGGAACTTGACCACATGGTGGAAGGAAGAGACTCGCTGCAGATCTCATCCAGACGGCACATTTGAAAGCAAGTGAAATTGTGCGTGACAATCCACTTCTGGCTGCCTAAATGGGCTGCAATAAAAAGTCTGAAAACTAAGTCACCGCAGGAGAGTTGTTGCACATGTAATCCGACCAAGACTTTTGGAAGCATTTCAGATCTAACATGCAAAATCCAATTTAATTTGTGCCCCCCGCCTTGATGGGCTGCGGTAGAATGTAAAAACATAGTAACAGCAATAGAGTCTCAATTGTCAAATTGAGCATCCAGTCCAATATTGCTAAACAGGCTGCGGCAGAAATCTGAACTCTATTTAACATGCTGGGCTGCCTAAACAGGCTGTGGTAGGAATGTAAAAAGGAAGTAACGGATATTGGCGCATGCAACATCCAATTCAATTTGTGTGGCGGCCTGAACGGGCTGTGCTCGATGTTCTCCAGAATGCACATTTGGAATCAAACTAATCCTGTGATTTGAAGTGCTTGGCGGCCTAAATGGGCTGTGGCAGAATGTCAGAAAGAGCGCTGCTGCAAATTGGATCCAAATGACACATTTGGAAGCAATTCAGATGAAACATGAAAAATCCAATTAATTTGTGCGGCCGCTTCAACGGGTTGCGCTTGAAATCTAAAAAGTAAAAGTAAGGGGAAGAAAGTGTGGTGTAGCGCTTCTCCACAATGCAAACTTGGAATTGAACTTTAAAAAAACAAATTAGACATGCTTGGTCATCTCAACGGGCTGCGGCAAAAAGACAAAAAACTAAATATCAGGATGAGCTTTGATGCACATCTGATCCAGATGAAACATTTGGAAACGTTAGAAATCTAAAAAACAAATAAGAGGCAGAGTGTTTGCTGTCAGATGTAATCGAGATTGCACATTTGTTAGCAATTACAGTTAAATTTGAGGGGTGGAAAATTAACGGGCTGTGGTAGGAATCTAAAAACTATTTCTGGACTACAAGCCGCTATTTTTTTTTTTACTTGCATTCGACCTTGCGGCTAATACAAAGGTGCGGCTTATCCACCAGATCACCAGGGGGCGCACTATAAAGGAAGCGCAAGAGCGTCAGACAGAGCAAAACAAACCAAAAGCAAGTGAGCCCAAATACAGGAGACAAAACGGGAGACAGACAATTTGCGCCCTCATTAAGGAAAATAAACTAGCGGGAACATTAAAACACCTGCGGCTTACAGTCGGGTGCGGCTTATATGTGGAGTCCAGAAATTACGTTTATTTGATCAGTTTTGAAAATGCAATTTTGTCTAAAAATGCTTGTTTTCTCAGTAAAAAACAAAAAAAGGTTACGATAGTTATATATTTGGTATATTTTTTCCAAACAATTTTTTACATTTATTTTTAGAAAAATCTATTTAAAAAAAAAAACGTGCTGGTATTTCTGATGAATACAATTCTTTTTTTTTTGGTTTCCCTGCAGAGAGGAAGCTGAAATGGAGTATTTGAAGATTGCTCAGGACTTGGATATGTACGGCGTCAATTACTTCTTAATCCGGGTGAGCGTCTCGCTCGTATCTTGTCCCTTTTTTTTTTTCTCCACTGGTGCTAAACGATGCGGCGAGTAAGTTTGCCGCCTCGAGCGAGTCGCCGTCCCCTGGCCGGACCTTGATGGATGTGTTCCGGAAAAGGCCGGGACATTTTCAAATGCCATCGAGGAGTCGCAAAGCGGCGAGTGAGAACGTCAACGGCCTCATATATAATTGATTTTATGTTTTTTGGATTTGTTGGGGTCTGGATGTTTCTTGGGCTGGGGAGGAGTTCTGGTGGGGGGTGTCTGGTCGGTGCTGGATTTCACCTTCCTTGGTTTTCTTTGGTCCCCTCGGGTCTCCTGACGGCGGTGTTCGGTTTAGGTGAACGGTATGAGATTTTTTCTAATAGGTTTTCTGGTGAGCTAACAAATACACGCACACACGCACGCACGCACCCACGCACATACACATACACATACTCACCCCCACACACACACACAAAAAATAAATAAATAAATAAATAAAAGAGCAATGATGATGACATTTCCGAATGAACAATACTGAGCTCTTAAAAAAAAATAAAAAAAATAAAAAATAAAATAAAAAAAAATATATATATATAAGACTTTTCAACGATTAATCGTCGATCAAATGAATCATTTCTTTTTGGATAATTGATTCATTATTTAGAAACTTTGTTTCATTTAATCAATCTGCCTCTTGTACTGATTTGCCAAGACAAAAACGCGTGGCGCTATTTTCCTGTTCAAAATGTCTTCTAAAAACGTGACCCGTTATGGAATGATTGGCCTTTTGTCTTTCAGAATAAAAAAGGAACGGAACTTCTGCTGGGCGTGGACGCGCTGGGCCTGCACATCTACGAGCCCGACAACAGGCTGACGCCCAAGTGCTCCTTCCCCTGGAACGAGATCCGCAACATCTCCTACAGCGACAAAGAGGTGCCCGCTCGCGTTTCCTTTCCGTTTACAATCGGCCTTTGAGATATGAGTTGAGTTTGTTCCGGCATCGCGCTCGTAACTTGAAACACGGCTTTTTTCAAATCATCCCTCCGCAATGACTAGAAAAGTACCGCAACACCGATGCTAGGTTTGTTAGCCCGCCGATTGCATTGTTTGTGTTAAGATAGCGGAAGTTATTGGATTCGTTTCTAAAAGTCAGACTTTATTCTTGTAAGATTAAAAAACAAAAACAAAATCACGTTACAACCATTCTCCAAATATATGACTTGATTCTTGTCTTTTATAATTTTTTTGTTGGAAATTAATTTCAAGAGAATAATTAAAAAAATACTACTACCGGTACTTTCTGGAAAAAAAAGACTATTTATAAATAGACCGATTTATTCTCGTCATACTACTTATGAAGAAGAAACTTTATTCTTGAATATGTATTTTTTGATTATCCTCAAATTTACAATTGCAATTTAGGATTTTTCTACTAATCAATCTGTCGATTATCTTGTCCATTTATTGATGAATTGAATGAAAAACACATTTTCATGCCAACAGTATATTTAGAGACAGGACATTATTTAAAAAAAAAAAGGAACAAACTTATATGAATTCAAATGTATGTCTGAAAATATGTATTATTGTTTTCCAAGATAAAATGGAGGACTACAGAAATCGGACAATATTTACTGTTGCGAGGCCGAAATTCTGAGCGTTTGGCCACTTTCATGTCAAGCAAGAGCTCTAAACGATTAATCGATCCATCCGTTATCATGACCGCTTATCGAGTTGTCGAAATACTAATTGACTAATTTCGTAATCAGTTGTTGTTTAATTGATTGATCATTGCGCAACAACCTTTTTCTTCTTTTTCTAAAAAAATAAAAATACATCTTATTTCTTCTTCTTCGTCAAAAAACGACTTCATTGTAAGTGGAGGTGGCGCTGCAATTTCTATTCAGCAGGCAAATGGAAACGACAGGTGCCCCGCCCCCTTTCTGTTGCGCATATTTCCAAAGTGGAAATATATATTTACTGCTTATCAAACTATATCGTATTAATGGTGGTTTGTGCACGTTTGCATTTACAGCAAATTTCATTTCAAGTACATGCTGACATTTTGGCAAAAGGTCAAAAGGAATAATCCCCACCAGCGAGTTTTCCCCCCCGTGTGCTTTATTATCAAGTCAATTATGCCAGCGTGTTCTCGGGCTTTTATCGCATCTTCCAATTGGACTCACGCGGAATGGGAAAATATTTACACATGGACGTGAGAATGAAGTTGTCTTTTCATGAGAAAAGAAATCATAATTTTGCACGAGTTACAATAAGTTGCTATTCTTTTTTTTTTTTTTAATTAACTCAAATTTGCACACAAAAGTTAAACATTCACAAAATAATAACTATTCTCATGAGACAACTTTTTTCTCAAATGTAACTTTTGTTGCAAGCAAAACTTTTGCCAGCAAAAATTATATATTTTTTAAACTTTGATGAAATAACTTTTTTAATAGAAATGATTATCATCATAAATTAGTACTTTTACATGAAAAATGTGCTAATAGATATTTTAAATAAAACATCCACTAACACGGCACTATTTCTCAATTTTTACTTTCGTAAGAATATATGATTTTTTTTTTGTCAATTGCATTTCTTCAACTGTAAAACTGCAATTTTTTCATGAAATAAAAAGCTAATTTGATCCTTCAAAAAATATGAATCCCAAACACACGACTCTAGCAAATGTGAAATAAAAAGACACAACATCACACCAAACTTTGACATCTGTGACATTATTGTGGTCTCATAATTGAGTCAAGCTTTATTTCTGTCTTTTTTTTCATCTCCTCAAAGTTCACCATCAAACCTCTGGACAAAAAAGCCAACGTCTTCAAGTTCAACTCTTCGCGGTTGAGAGTCAACAAATTGGTGAGTTGCGAGTGCAAATACTTTGTTTTGCTACTTAAGTACATTTTTCTGATGATGGCTGCTGACAAGTGCCTCGTTTGTTGTTCCTTTTATTCGTACTTACGCAAGTCGAGAGTTTTGTTTGATTGGGACCCGGTTATACGCTATCGTTTGGGCTTTTTCATCACGGACACTTATTATTTCTTTTTGCCGCTTTGTTTCGTTTTTTTTTTTTTTTCTTTTACATATCCACATATATACACATGGGGAACTGACGAGGTTCAGTACCTCCAACAAAGTTACGAGCCGACCCTCTATGACCTCGATTGGAACGTTGCCCCGCAGATCCTCCAGCTGTGCGTAGGCAACCACGACTTGTTCATGCGCAGACGTCGCGTGGACCCCCTGGAGGTGCAGCAGATGAAAGCCCAGGCCAGGGAGGAGAAAGCCCGCAAGCAGGTCGGACGCACGCTCCGCCCGCGCTCCGCCCGCTCCGCATTCTAACAAACGTGCCAATTTACGCTTGATCAGGGTTCGCCAATTCCGGTCCTCCAGGTCCCAAGTCCCGCAGGTTTGAGATGTTTCCTCCTGCCAACACACCTGACACGAACCATCAGGAAAAAAAAACAATATCAAGAAATAGTCAACTTCAAAGTAAAGTAAAACAAATGAAAGGGGACAGAAAGACGTCAAACTTGTTTTGTCTGCCACAAAAAAAACCACACACAAACAAACAACACAAAATGAATGACCGCGAGGAATTGTGCTTTTCTACATTTTTTTAAAAATACAAATAGACTGAGAAGATTTTGTGTTACAATCCAGATTGTATTATATATTTAAGTTGAGAAAAATGTCTCATTTTCCCTTTTTATAAATTTGTTTTTTCGATTGACTGATCAAATGTCATGATGGGCTTTATACGATATTTGAAGGCGGTTAAACTCCCATCAATTCATTCCATTTTAAAGTTTGTATCAACAATGGATGCGTGTGGTCTCTGTATCCACAACCGCAAGCAACACGAATAGCACGTTTCTGGAAAAGACCCCCCCCCCCCCTCACACACACACACACACACACACACACACACACACACACACACACACACACACACACACACACACGTGATATAACAATAATACAATAGAAAAAACAATAATTATGTGCTGGACTGGAATTGGTGAACCCCGCATTAGATGTTAGCATCAAGCTAGTGGATTGCAAACAGTGGCCATTTCGTGGCCCAAAATGTTTCGTTATATTATTCGTCACCCCAAAAAAATTATATAATACTAAAGACTCAAATAAAAAGCATTCATTCGTTGCATGCGACGCTGCTTGATTACTTACTTGATTAAAGGTTTACAACTTCCTTAGCGCGGATGCTAACTTCTGTGAGCTTTGGTTTCATTGTGGCTTTGACTCCGCCCCCACCCGCACCGTCCAGGTGGAGAGGCAGCTGCTGAACCAGGAGAAGCAGCGGCGGCAAGAAGCGGAACGCGCCCGAGACGAGCTGGAGCGACAGCTGCTTCGGCTTCAAGACGACGCGCGCATGGCCAACGAGGCGCTGGTGGGTTGCGAGCGTCCGCCCGCGTCCGCCCGCGTCCCCCCGCGTCCCCCCTCGCTGTACGCGCCCACCTGACGGCAACATCGGCCTGCCCGGACATTTAACTCGTTCACGCCACCTTTACTTTGAACTCTGGGTTCGGTTTCCCGGCGAGGCGTCTGACTTTTGGCCGCCGATGTCTGCGCAGTTGCGCTCGGAGCAGACGGCGGACCTCCTGGCCGAGAAGGCGCAGATCGCCGAGGAGGAAGCCAAGCTGCTGGCCCAGAAGGCGGCCGAGGCGGAGGCGGAGATGAAGCGCATCAAGGCCACGGCCATGCGGGGCCACGAGGAGAGGAGGCTGATGGAGCACAAGATGCTGGAGGCCGACAGGACGGCCCTCAAGATGGCCGAGCAGTCCCAACGCAGGTGAGCGCCATTGCATGCATCAGTTGATTTCTACCACGATTCAGAGGGATGATCCCCCCGCTGGTCATTTTTACCAATGAAATACGATGACGTGCAAATTCTTTTGACTGTGCCTTGCACAAGTACACCAAAATTGCATGACACAACCTGCGCCACCATTTGGACCTGCTTTTAGCTAGTCTAAAATCGAGTCTACTTTTTGCCGGATGCGGGCATCAGGTGTCGCCCCCAAGGACCACATGTGTAGCCCGCCGGCCTGTTCCAAAAAATAGCTTACCATTGTGATTTTCTAGGAAATGTGAAAATGTAAACAATGGAAAGGATTTATACAAAACACTGCTGCATATTAATATTGATCTTTTTCCCAATAATTGTGAAAAATCATTACTATGATCAGTGTTTTCACATAAATTATTGTTAATAATAATAAGGGATGTCACTAACAACCAATTTGCGATTATTTTAATATTTGATTAATCTGTGGATTCTTTTTTCGATTTATCGATAAATCGGATAAAATAAAAATGTTTGAATTTCAACCCCTGTATTGAAAACCAGGACATTATTTCAAATTAACAGCGTAGAAAGCTAATTGCGATTTAGTTACTGGTTTGGCTGAAAATGTTGATTATTATTTTAGTAAGTAAAGCAAATGTCTTTTCCCGAGACCTCAAAATGTTTGTTCAACCATGAACACGTGGAGGACGATCAAAATCTGTGAATATTTACTGCTGAGAAGATGAAATTGGGAGAATGGGAGGAATTTCTAACCCAAAACGATTAGGTTTAAAAATCAAATAATTGATATTGAATCCCTTTTCGAGCCAAATAACGATTCATAAAACCATGAATCGATTTTTTTCATCTCTTTTTTTCCCATCAATTCTTGAGAAAATACAATTTTAAAGGACCATTTTTATTTTTTATTTGACTGTTTTCTTGAAATGTACTGTTCACATGGATTTAAACGTCTTTTCTTACATTTATGGAAGACCTGACACTTTAAGACAATTTAGAATCTTTTTAGTTTATATTTATGATGATTAAATTTAAATTCTAAAAATATTTTCATTAATAAACTAAATCATTTGACAAGTTACCGCCTCCACAATATTTACTTTATTATTCAAATGTAATAATTGTGGCGTTTTTATCATGTCTTTGACATTTAAGAAGAATTGACGTTCCATAATGAATCAATATCGGATTGAACTGAAGTGAATCGAAATCGGGAAAAATCGAACCGAACTCTTGTGATTCGAAATTAGAACCGATACCCAGCCTTAGAAACAATGAATAGTTAGCTATAAATGTGACATTTCATTAGTTGTCGATGAATTGTTGCGCCTCTAATATAAACACGAGCTAGTCCGTCCACGTGCGCACGCCGTTGAAACGAATGTCAAAAAAAACAAAACGGCACATTCTTGAACTCGCGTATGCGAGCTAATGGACACGCTGTCCGCGCGACCGCTTCCTTTCTCCTTGTTTTTGCCGCCGCGGGTCAGAGCGCCGGCCGCTTAATCGTACGACTTGACGGCGTGACTCGCTCTCGTCACATCATCTCGGTTAACCTCATCGCGCTCCGCCAGGCTTGAAATGAATTTTCATCTTTTGCCGTCCGGCGCGCGCGCACGTTTCATTGTCATTCCATTCACACAGTGGGGAAGAAGATCTGCTTTCAAGTGGTGACGACGTGACCGCGGCTGTATCGCGCCACTTCAAACTGTACCGAGCAATCGTTTTTAATCGGTCGCCGTTAGCCTCTTGCCGGTTAATGCAAAAAAAATTTTTTGGGGGGGGGGGGGGGGGCCCAGGGAGCACTTGGTCCAAATAGGAATTGCTGGCAAAGATGTATAGTGTAGTGAGACATCTTGATTGAGACGCAAGCTTTGTGAGTTGTGTAATGAGAGCGGTCGCCGCTTGTACACAAGCACTTCAGACGCAATCAAATATTCTCAATTTATTCTTGAGGATAAATGTCCAAACTTTTAATGGAGTGCTTCCTTGACTTCTGTTCTGTGACTCATGCTGCATATCAAATCACAATTTCCCGTTGAAACAAATTGAAATTAGGCACAGGCCGAATGCCGGCTTTGACGATTGACCCGTGTTTTGAAAAAGTCAAGGCTAATAAGCGCTAATTGAGCAGCTCTTTTCTTTTTGGGGACGCTTAAGCAGAGCACAATGTGATCGGCTGCTTGCAGAATTGAAGAAATGAGCCACCTCTGCGAAATTAATTGCCTCCAATGGATTTTTTCCACACAGAAGACAAACGAGACACTGCAAACACGCATTTTGCTCTGATTAGTAAGCATTTTCCTAAAAAAAAAAAAAAGTTTTCCCAGTGAGTACTAGTTAGCCCCAAGGACAACATGAGTAGTAACTTTGATGTAACTGTCCCAAGGTCACCTCACAAGAATGAGTTTTTTGTTTTTTTGTTTTTTGTTTTGGGTAGGGCCAAAGAGGCGGAGCAGCTGAGGCAGGACCTGCTGGAAGCCAGGCAGTCGGAGCACAGGGCCAAGCACAAGCTCCTGGAGATCACCAGCAGGGTGTACACGGTAATGCGCGTGCTATGCCAAAGATGCTAACGTAGCAATCCAATAATAATCATCATGATAATAATACATTGGATTTAGATCGCACTTTTCTGGACACTCAAAGATGCTTCACAATGGAAAGATTATTCGTGCGCTCACACATTGACACTTAAGTGGCTGACGGAAGGAAGCGTGGCTGCCAGCGTGCGCCTACGGCCCCGCCCACCACCACCAAACATTCGCACCTTCCGTCCACCAGTTTGAGCGGCAATGTGTGTCAAATGCCTTGCCCAAGTACGAGGGATGTAACCAAATCCAAACGTCACGATATGTAGCTCACGATACGATCGTTATCACGATATTGTTGGGAGGTTGCCGATATATATATATAAAAAAAAAAAGAAAAAAAAGAGGTCACGACAGCTAATGCATATAAAACCACCTACACTGTAAAAACTGTTGGGTCAAAAATGGACCGATCCTCAACGCGGAGTCAAGAAATTGCTCTTTCACTGTAAAACAACTCGTAAATATTTTGTATTTTGTGAGAAACAAGCCAGAAAGTCGTCTCAAATTGACTCATGAAATGGATGGATCCATTTTTGATCCATAATTGGGTTCCTTTTGAGTTGTTTTTAGAGTCTACAATCTCTAATAAGACTTCATATTGAGGCGCGCACTTGCTAATAACGCACGCCCACATCGACTTCCTCCACATATTGACTCGCTTCACGAGCAGATGACGTTCCTCGTCACCTGACCGTGAGCGTGGATTTGAAACGTTGAACGGCCAAAACATGTCTCGTGAACATTCAACTGCACTAAAAAAACTACGCAAATGGAAATCCACTTGACTTTTTCAGCAGATGTGCTGCTTTTAATATCGGAACACGACGGCGACGACGATATAGTGCGGCAGTTTTAATATCGCGATATCACGATATCGCCGTTATCGTTGCATTCCTACCAAGTACTCGACGGCATGCGACTTGGGGAGAGCGGAATCGAACAGCGGGCCTTGCGGTCACTGGACGCCCGGTGTGATGGGGCTGCCGGATGGTATCGGGGTCGCATATCGAGCGCGTCACGCTGCAGTTGTCGTCAAACATTGCAAAGAAAATATGAAAGATGTCATTGAAATAACGAAATGTGCAGACTGAAATAAACCGAAGAATATCAAAAGCAATATATATTGATACAAATATAAAATTGATTGAATAAATGATAAATACACAAATTCATTCTTTTATATTTATTTTTCAATGTTTTGACATGAGTTTTTTCTTTCCAAATAACTTTATTGAACAATTGCAAACGGATCGTCCCCAGCCAATCCTGTCGCGTGACGTCATCGCTAGACGACCCCGATACCATCTGGGAGCCCGATCACATCTGGCGCCGACACCGGCTCTCCCTCTTAAGCCACGGCGACCGCGTAGCAGTCAACCTCAGAAAAAAGATGGACTCAAATGCACTAAAACCGTCACGGAAGATAAATAAAAAGTCCTTTGTTCCTTCTTGACTCACGCACGCACGCACGCACGCACACGCACGCACAATTGGCCGTCAAATTGCCCTCTCATGCTATGCCAGGATGCGTTCACGTCGCCTGTCCGCCGCTTTGCATTGACAAGCACAGGATTTCCATTTAGATTGTCTATTAAGAGCGGACGTGACCTGGCTGCGGGCGGGCGTGCGTGCGTGCGTGCGGGCGTGCGTGCGTGCGTGCGTGCGTGCGTGCGTGACCTGGCTGCGTGCGTGCGTGCGTGCGTGCGAATTCCCGTATTCCTCCACTGTGTTTTCCGTTTGCTTTCCTATCCCAATGTTGTGCTTTCTTTTTTTTTGGGGGTGGGGGTGTGATTCCCCGCCAGTACCCCGCGCCGCCGATGGACTGCTTGCCTCCCGAGCTGAGCTTCAGCAAGGAGAATCTGAGCTTTGACTTTAAGGACACCGACATGAAACGACTCTCCATGGAGATTGAGAAGGAGAAGTGAGTCGCCGGCGCCGTTTGCAGGACCGCGAGCTGCCATTTTCGCTCGCTGTTCACTACTCGTCCTTTCGCTTTCACATATTTGACTCCAAAACGGATGAACTGCTGCACATGATTTTTCACAACAATGAGAAGTAACGTCCCTGTAAAGTGAAAATGAATCTTGCGTGATACGGCACAGAGAAGTGTTGACAAATTGGAATTGAAAAAAAAAAATAGTCACGTGTGTAAAACAAGGCTGCAAAATGAAAATATCCCACAAGGTGTTTCCACACCATGACAACGAGGCGCTCTAGAGCGGCCACGCCAACACAGGAAGTAGTGTTCATCTGCCATTTTTTTAATTTTGTCTCAGTTTTACTCCGGTTTCAATCACGCTTGATAGTTTCGATCACAATTAGTCAACTTCATCCCGTTTTTACTTACCGACTATAAATCCAGCAATTTAGTCTTTATCTTAGTCCAAGAAAACACCATTTTATTCATCTGGTTTTAGTCAACAATAACTGTTTTACCCCGGCCAGAACGTTATGTTGAACATTTGGGATCGAAAACTATTTCACATCAAACGTTCTCTCATCTTTTTGATGAGAAACAACTTGACACACAATTCCAGCATATCAACAAGTGGCTACTACGGCTCAAGCTACAAGCTAGTAAGTTAGCCAGCATTAGTTAGCAGTCGGATTAACATTATTGTTGGAACGTTATAGCCGTTGGATTCATGTTACATTATAACTATAATTTCCCTTATTTTATTTTATCTTTTAACCTTTCAGCGTGACTCCACCTCCTGTCGGTCCCACGTGTTTGTGCATGTTGCGAGCTGCAGATTTGAAAGGGGGCGTGTCACTGCGTGTCACGTGACAGATGAGCAGAGACAAGATTTGACAAAATCATGTCATTTTCGTCTCGTTTTTGTTCATGAACTAAAATGTCCATGTGCAGTTTTTAAGTGGAAGTAAATTTTCGTCTCGTCTTCATTAGTTCACGAAAATGCGTATTGATTTAGTCCCAGTTATTGTTTATTAATGACGCTTTTTGTCCAGTCTTAGTTTTAGTCCGGTGAAAAGTGTGTGCTGACGAAATAATTTTTTTGTTTCGTTTTTGTTGACAAAATGAAGACTAACAAAAAGCCCCTGTTGCCTCTCAAGTCAGACTTCCCTAAAAAAAAAATTCCACCCTCACTCTTTGGTCTTCTTTCTGTGATGAGCGCGCACCCACGTCTGACTACGGGGCACTCGAAAGTGGATAAGGGAATACCGCAAATTAACGATATATATATTTTTTTAAAGCAACAAAGCAGGATTTAGGGTAAACATAAGCGTGATTTTGCGCTAATCTGCAAATATGCGGCGTCCATTGTGCACCCCTTTTTGAAAAGCACGCTTTTTTTTCTTTAACACTCCGCCAGTTTTGCATTTAGTTAGATTGATTTAAAAAAAAGTATTTTGCTGACGTTATCTTTGACCACCCTGTGAGAGTGATCTCCATCTCAAAGGCGTCTCCCCCGTGCTAGGGTGGAGTACATGGAGAAGAGCAAGCACCTCCAGGAGCAGCTCAACGAGCTGAAGACGGAGATCGAGAGCCTGAAGCTGAAGGAGCGGCAGACGCCGCTGGACGCGGCCCACGACCGCAACGCCGAGCAGGGCGCGAGCAAGCACGGCAACCTCAAGAAGGTACCCTCGCATTAACGCTGCTACTTCAGCGCCTTTGAACTGCTAGCGTGTGTTCGCCGGCTGCTAATCTGATTATCTTCAGACGAATCCGATTACGTTGGCCGTGTGCGTTTAGCCGTTTAGCGAGGCACACGCGCAGCGGTTGTGTCGTGCATCTTTTTTGCGTGACCTCTGCCAGGGTTTTGCGAGCCTCACAAGAATCTTCTCCGTCGACGCCGTCATCACATCTCCACAGCGGTGACTGCAATCATGTAAAACGTTTCAACGTGATTCTGTTTGGCTGCTCGCTAGTGAGCCGCTAACGCGAGATGCTAATGTTGCGGTCACTCAGTATACCTTTTTGTCAAACAACACCAAAATAGACAGAATCCAATGCAAGTAAACACAAGCGAGCGAGCCAGTAGCCTAGCTAACCAACCGCTAGGGACTAGCATGAGATGCTAACATAACAGTACATGCTAGCATGAAATGCTCACATAGCAGTACACGCTATTAACTCACATTATATTCTATCTTTTATTTACAAAAAAACAGTCATCAATGTTAAGCGAAGACTAAAGCAATTTGGTAAAAGTAAAAAAAAAAAAAGAAGTGATTAATCAGATCTAAAAATAGTCAATTCTATTTCCAATTTGTGACAAACTTGCAAGTTCAGCTTTTTTTCATTTTATCTTCCCACTTTGATTATCCAACTTCATTTTCCTCATTTATCTAATAAGGAAGAAAAAAGAAGAAAAAAGAAATTCCCCTTGCACGCTTATTAGCGGTGAACGCGAGTTGATTTATTTAAAGCGCAGGCAGACGGCAAACATTCATCTTGCTCTCTTGGAAACGCGCGACGTTTTAACACGAGTTTAACGTCCGGAAGGCGAAGATGAGCAAAAGATGAGCAAAAAGTAGAAGCGATCACAGAGCAAGAGGCAGACGCTCCGGACGATTCATGAAGGCCGCTGTCACACGCACACACAAATTACGACCTTTTCAAAATAGTTATTCCTAACACATATCATTTGAAACAAAATCTTTAAGACAAAAAAAAAGGAAATTAAACCGCTCAAAATCAAATGGAACCAAATAATGAAAATGAGCATAATAAAAAAATATTTTTTTCTCACATTTCATTAATATAAAAAAATATAACAAATATTTTTTTTTCTATTTCCATGAAATAAATAGTAAAAACTCAGTTGTATAAAATAGAAGAAATGTGCAAAAATAGTACAATCAATTACAGATTGAGCAAGATAATTATTAGTAAATATTTACAGTTCCATACAGTACAGTATATTTTTGAAACTCGTAGGGAGGTCATACGGAATATTATAAAATGTAATTTGAATGTAAAAGAAAATTGCAGTAAAATGAGATATCATAATTTTACAATATTGTTTGGTTGTACTAAATACACAACATCTCCATTTTATTTTTCATATGACAGAAAATGTCAACCGCGTGACAATAAACGTTTCCCGTACTTTGTTGTAAAGTTGTCTTATGAATAACCATCCGTGTTTTGCCCGTTGATCATCCGGCGCGCTGTCCTCGTCCTGCGCCGTGAATTTATGGATCTCCACGTTATCGATCCCGTCTGCATCCACCAGCCGATCCATACCAGTAAAACCCACCAAAGTGCTCGTGCTCGGTCTTTCAATTATCCTCCATTTTAAAATCGCTTTGTTGAATTAGCCAAGGGAACCCGCCGGGCACGCGTGTGTGGTCAAGTGTACGAAGCAAAAGGTTCAAGTTTTGAACTGCTCTGGCAGCCATTGGAAAATACTCATGATGAAATATAGTTTTAGTGGAGGTCGTTGACCTTTGTTCATTGAAACAAAGCTAAGGTCATCGCTCATTTTTGTTGCCTTTGTGGCCATCTTTACGCGCTTGACAACGGCACGAGAAACCTCATTTTTGCAGTGACTGACGGCGTCGTCCTCCCGTGGTGGCGCTTTGTATGATTCCCTCCGCAGTTGACACTTCAGAGCACCGAGTCCCGAGTGGCCTTCTTTGAGGAACTCTAAGCAAGCCTTCTGCAGTCCTTCTACTATCTGCTTTCTAAT
Organism: Leptonotus elevatus; assembly: GCF_054856555.1. Lineage (NCBI taxonomy): Eukaryota > Metazoa > Chordata > Actinopteri > Syngnathiformes > Syngnathidae > Leptonotus > Leptonotus elevatus. Next base: position 850,496 of record NC_141243.1, read on the forward strand.
CTCCCAGTTTGTGACAAAGAAAAAAACATTTCCACTGTTGAGGTAACCATTAAAAACAGTTTGGAGAATGTTGACGTTGCGCCCTTGAACAAACCTGGACGTGAAATCGACATTCGTTCCCGCATCGCCAACATTCGTCCCTTAGTTGTTTTTTACATCACTGCTGTAAAAAATGATAACTATTAGCTCGCTAGCAGAGGGCAACAAAGACCGTCGAGCTTCAGGGGACGCCTTAAAGTGGGGTCAAGATAAAAATAAATAAATATCAAATACATGGCGTGTTTACACTACATTTTAAAAATAGTATTTTACATACAGTACAACAATTTGTAACAAATCTTGTGACTTTTTACTTTGTAAGAATGAACTCGTACCATTTGTAATGAGGCTTTCCTCTCCTTGTATCGCACAGCGTACATATGCTAATGTGTGCGACGATATCAATTCCACCAATTATACAGGAACATTTATTTTCCATTTGATCAAATAAAACAAGATGTTTCTACCATATGTGACTGACGTGTTTATTTCGGTGCGATTGGGCTCCCTGGGACCAGCAAAACCCCCAAAGAGCGGTCGGGTGGGATCGGGGCGCACCAGCAAAATTGACAAAATGCTGGGAGAGAAGATCGCCGGTTGTCTCGGGCGTTACGTTGGGCGTTACACAAACTCTCGCCGATGTTCTTTAAGGTGAGTTGTTCAACGTGTTAGTCGGTGGGCCAGTTAGTTGGTTGATGAGCTGGTTGGTTGGTTGATTGGTTGTGTCATTGTTTGGTTGCTTATTAGTTGTATGCTTACTTGGTGAGGTAATAGGATGGTTGGTTGATAGGTTGTCCAGTTTGTTAGTAAGTCAGTTCATTTTGGGAGGGGGTTAATCATTTAATTAGTTAGTTGGTTAGTGTACCTTGTAGTAAGTAACTAACTTGCCAGTTAGTCTTAGTTATCTGATTGATTGGGGTTTTCTGAGCGGTTTCATTAGTTGGATGGTTGTCCACTTGGTTAGTTAGTTAGTGTATAAACTAGTTGGTGAGTTAATATGTTGGTTGGTTAGTTTGCCAGCTACTCAGGTCATTCATGCGTTACTTAACTCTTTGGCTTTGTTATTTGATTGGTTAGTGATTTGAATGTTTGGTTAGTTAATGTAGTTTGTGTGATGAGTTGGGTGTGTGGTTGGTTACCTTGGTAATTAGTTTATTAGTGTATTAATTAGGTAGATAGATAATACTTAGCCAGTTGGTCAGTTAATAGTTTGGTTGTTTAATTAGCCAGTGAGTCTGACAATTATTACATTATTAATTGTTTGGTTGTTGGTTGCTCGTGTGGGTGGTTTGTTATGCTACGCTTATGATTTGGATGCTCAGTTGGTTTGTAGTTAATCAGACAGCTAGTTACTTACTTGACGGTCTGTTGGTCATTTAGTCAACTGGTTGGTTAATTAGTAGTTGCTTGGTCAATTTTCCTTCAAAGAAGCTGAGAAATGACAAGAGCGTAATAACAAAGTTGATTAGTGTTGCGGATGTTCTTGTGAATCTCATTTGTCTAAAATCTCTGCTGGTAATTAAGCACCGACGTTGCAATGGATAACCCAACTGCACACAGGTGTTGTTTTAAGTAACTACATGTTGGGGGGCATTTGTCGGAAGAGTTTCCAGTGTATTTCATATTTCACTGCTGAAAACAAAATCACAGTACAATCATCGTTTTGGCGGGCTTGCTCCAAACACGCGCATCCAAAAGGCACCGTTACTTACTTACTTACTTACTTACTTACTGACTTACTTACTTACTTACTTCCTTCTCTCATTCCCTCCCTCCCTCCCTCCCTCACACACATGTACTTCCGTCTGTGTGGGTAGAGCAGCGCCTCATCCCTCCCGAGAGAATCGTTGCTGCGCTTGCTCGGCTGCCATTTGGAATCTCGTTTCTGTTGTGTATTGAAGACACTTCCGCAGACGCACACATTCGCACTCTCACGCAGAATAGTATCATAAGCGTCTTCTGCTAAATTGTCTTCATCTTTTTTCCAGCGCGGAATGTTGATGATTCCTCCTAGCGAATTGCGGCTACACAATCAGCCGCAATTGTTGCCCGCAGTTAGCGAGCATGCAAATGGGAAATTTATTTTCAGATGTGGTGGAACTCGCTTGGTAACGCTCCCTAATGAAGACCAGACAGCTTCTCAATAGGTTCACAACAGACACCAGACGCACAGGCATGCATTTGCTTATTACCTTATTTTCCAAATTTTACATATGCAACTTTTATTTATTTATTTTTTTTTTTTTGTCATTTGGGTTCATCGCTTACCTCGCTGGCTGGTTGGGTAGCCAGTTAACACCTCAGGGAGTGGGTTTGTCTCACTTTGGTAGCTCGTCAGTTAAGTTTACATGGCTGGTTTATTGGTTAGTTAGTTAGTAAGTTAGTTAGTCAGTCTACCTGGCTTGTTGGTTGGTTGTTTAATTACTTGACTGGTTATTTACCATTTTGTCAATGAGTTAACTGGTTGGTTGGAGGGGTGAATACTGACGAGTTAGTTGCTTGATTACTGGTTAATTTGTTAGTTGGTTATTTGGTTGATTTAATTGGGTGGTTTGTTAGTTAGTTTAATTTGTGGGTAGTGCGTCAATGTGTGGTTAGTAGGCTAGTTATTTTTTTGTGTTGTTTGTTTATTAGTGTTGTGGTTGGTTGGTTGTTTACCTGATTGGATAGTTTGGTTTGTTGGTTATGACGTTAGTTGGTTGGTTGGTTATTTCGTGGTTATTCTATACTGGCCTATGTTGTTGTTGCATAGTTCTAATTACTGACTTTATTTATTTTCTCAATTTGAGCTGTGCATCTTCTAGGAATTTTTTATGAACATTTTTAAACATTTGAATTGAATAATTCAATTGTGCCTCCATCTTGCGTCAAACTTGAGTCTTTTTTTTTGTTGCTATTTTTTTTTCTTATCCATGCCAATGATTTCCTTCTTCATCCCCTGCGACGTGTCGGAGGGTCCGAGGTCGTCGGCCATCATTGGCGTTTTATTCATGCTCACGTCTGTGCCCTGCGAGTGTTAGCACGCTTGACACCGGCTTGGAAAAAAGAAAAAGTCAGCGGCGGGCGCTTATTAAGCGGAACGTCATTTCACAGCGTTCCCGTGGTGAAATGTCATGCTTGGGCAAAGGAAGGAAAAAAAGTGGGTGCGAGTGAGCGTGAGTGTGTGTGTGTGAGTCATGCTTGATTTCCTGAGGGCTTTTTTGTCCTTCAAATTGAATTTGTTGTTTCTCAGTTAAAAACGCAAACTAAATTCATCACATTAAATTGTTTAATATTATGGAACTATGATTAATTTCCTTGACTTGCTGTTACTAGAACGTGATGTATTTCATTCACATGAACTTGGTGGTTAGTCAGTTGACTTGCTCGTTGGTTGTTCAGTTGATCGTTTGGCTAGTTTGTGAATTAGTCCGTTAGTTAGTTAATTAGTCTGTTTTTTGACGTTGTTTATTTAATTACTTGCTGTTGTAATGGGTTAGTGGGTTATTGCTTTCATTTGTTTATTGCTTAATTAATTAATTAATTGTTTGGTTAGGCATTGGTGGCATGATTGGCTGTTTTTTCTTCTTCCTTCAGTTAGTTTGTTGACAGCTGGTTAGTTGTTTTGGTAAAATGTTTTAATCAATTTCTGTCTTAGCTTATCGGCAAGATAGTTAGCTGGTTGTTTGTTTTACAGATTGTTTTGTTGCTTAGTTAATGTGTCAAGCAGTTGTTCAATCCGTTGGTTTGTTCGTTAATTTGGTTGGTTGTTTTGGTAGTTTGTTTTGTTCATGTAATGATCTAATTTCTCTCATGGAATAAATCAAATAATCTATAAATCAATCTATCTGTCTAATTGGGTAGTTTTATTGTTCGGTTCGGTGGTTGGTTTATTGATTCATTACTTGGTTTGCTTTCTTGTTCTTTATACTTTTTGTGTTTTACATACAAATGATATTTGAAAATTAATTCACTTGCTTCCCTCGCACTTCTGTTCACCAATATGTAAATGTTAGCACTTATTCAACGATCCTGCGTTTTGTTTTGAAAATCCCAAAGTAGCACAGGGGGAAGTCCTGCAGGTATTCATTATATTGTGAGTGCGCTTCGCTCGCCGCTCATCCGTCTTTACCCACGAAAGTCACCCACATCTGGTGGCGGGCCACAACCCGCCACAATGCGCCATTATTACTATTATTATTTTTTTTGCCACACAAATCACCGGAGACCCACTTAGGGGGAAAATATCTCATTTTCAGCCTCCTTGCTTGGCTCAATCATTCTGCAGGCAAAAGAAGGGCGGGTCAATAAGCGTGCGCTTTTATTTTTACGAGCACATTTGTCTCCAAAGTGTAAGTTATTCGTATGCCGGAGTAACACGTGCTGCTGCAGCCTGTAATCTTCCCACGTTTTCGCCAAACAGAAACCGAAAGCAATTTATTTCTCACAAGCTTTTTACCTGTAAAAGTAATTACAGTAGCTTCACGAACAGCTTAACTCCGCATGATTGACATGTCTGGCAAATTTCCTGTAACTCAAAGAAATGAATTTGGGGGGGCTGGATTTTGGAGGCTTTAGCTTCTGGACGGCCGCTATAAGCCAAAATGGCCGACTTCCTATGTCACTATATAAACTCACCAAAGTGGCAGCTGCTTTTTAATGACATAAATGTCTCTCCGAGTGTCAAGAATATCATCAAACTTCCAAGTGGGCCAACCGGATTGTTTTTGATGTCGTTATGCAAGTGGCACGGCGCTGCGAGACGCTAGCCCCGCTAACGTCAAGATGACACGCACACACACACACACACACGCACACTGCTTCTCCAAAAAGAAGCTCCAACTGCCGTCAGGTCTGGAAGTTCTCCTGCTTGCGAACTCTATTTTTAGCCTAGCGAGGTGCCGTTCCGGCGCGTTCTATTTTGTTGTTGTAGAAATGTTCTTCCTCCACGCACGGCGTTTCCATTCTGTCTTCCTCGCCGCCTCTCATAAAAAAAAACAACTAAGACTTAACACGCTAATGTGGCTCATTTAGCTGCTGGAAAACACGCATTCCGTGCACCCGATGCAGCGGGATGCGTAATTAGCTTATTATCATCCTTTTAAGACGACAACTTGTAACTTGAAAAATGATGACTACCGTGATGCATTTCCTAGCCTCCAAAATGTCCACACAATTTCAAGGCGGTCCCCACAATAGTAGTTAAACCTGGAAAAACACGCGTGTATGGGCCCCACAATGTAGCAAAGACAAAGGCACTCACACACCACATTTGTAATGAATGACTGCGAGGTCGAGACAAGTTTAGGTCTAATTAGATTTGGACTTAGCTAGTTAGCCTCATGTCTAGTTTACGTAAGGCAAACTCAACTTTCGATGGCGCTAGTTAATTGTAGGTCTAGTTATCTTCGTCTTAATTAGCTTTGGGCCTGAGCATGTTAGTTACAGAACTAGCTACTGTTAAGTTATTAACATTGTTTTTCAGTTTCAATTTATATTTTAGCCGTTTTGGATTTAGTTATAGCAGTATGGCTCAATGAATAGAATTGTATTCTTATCTGTCTCACTCTCAGAAGAAGGGCAACGGGTTTCTTCCATTTGCTATCTTGAAGGGAGTTTAGTCTAGTAACGGTCTCAGCCGGTCGGAAGAGGGGAGGCACAGGCTGATTGATGTATTATTGTTTTTCTCTAATCTGATTTGTATTCCTGGGAACTTGCTGATGGGAGGAGACTTTTCGTATTCACCCACTTTTCAATAAATAATGATGTGCCGGAGTGGAGGAGACACAATCTGAACAGACCACTGTTTGAGTGAGTTCAATTGTTGTCATCAAAAGCTTTTGATACCTTTGCAAAGGGACTTCTTCACCAAAATCTCACCATTCAGTTAATTGAACACGCAAAGAGTAGAATATAAATATATTCTACTTTAACACTACTTAGTTGGCAGGAGGCCTAGCTAACTTCATCATAATTAGATTTGGGGATAGATAACTTCAGGTTTAGCTAGTTAGTTTCAGGTCAAATTAACTTCAGGTTAAGTTAGTTAGCTTCAGGTTGAGTTGACTTCAGGCCTATTTAGCTTCACGCCGAGCTAGTTAGCATCGGGTCTAGTGAGGTTCCTCTCACTATGATTGCGTTTTGTTTGTTTTCCACATGCAGAGTAAATATTGTTAGCAGTTGTCACACACTAAGAAAGTGCTTCAGCTGGTTTCATTACAAAATCACAAATATTTGATCATTCTTCCAAAAAGAAGAAGATTGTGATTGCATTGAAACGGCAAAACAAGGAAAAGGCTCTCAGGTAAGATGCTAAAATGGGCTCCCCCCCCCCCCCCCCCGGCGTAATTTCATTGGCCCATCTGCAATTGGCTCGTTTCCATCAACCTGCGAGCGGACGCGCAAGGAAATAACGTGTGAGGAGTAGAGATGGCGGCCATTTTGTTTTCCTTCTCAGATTTTGTTTTTTGTGCTCACATTGTGTCACATTTGAGTTTGAAATGGACACGTTGACCGGATTAACAAAAATAAAATAAAAAGACATATGTATATGTTGTTTATCTTCAAAATTGTTAAATTGTTTATGTAACTAATAAATTATTTATTCACAATAAATCCAAGAAATGACACACGAACCCTCATTTGAAACCCTAACCATGTGTAAACTCTATTTCAAAACCCTAAATATCTTGAAACCTTACTTTTTAAAACTTAATTGAAACCTCAGCCTTGGCTTAAACCCAAACTCTGGCTTCTAAAAAACAAACCCTTTTCTTGAAACCTGAATATGAATTCCAAAGCTGGTCTTGAAACCCTCATTTGAAAGCCTAACCCTGGTGGACAAAACTAACCCTGCCTTGAAACCCTATAAAGCCTCATTTGAACCTTCAACCAACTGAAAACATAACCCTGTCTTGCAACCCTCATTTAAAACCCCAATCTTACTAACACAGGTCAAAACAATGATGGAAAGTCATTCGAACTGTGGATCACGGAATTGTGATGAGAAAATGAGACATCAAAAATCACAGCAGCAAGTTTGTTTTGTCTTCTCGCGCTGGCCTTAACAAAAAAGGCATTTTTGTTTTGCGTGCGTGTTTTTTGTTTTTTCGGGCCTTCCGCCTTTTCACAGCCAAACAAGCAGCAAATGTTGCACGTGCAGGGAAAAGGCGAGATGATGAAATCAGATGGGAAAGGAAGCGGCAATCAGTGTGTGTGTGTGTGTGTGCGTGCGTGCGTGCGCCCTCACACACCAGCTGTTGGAGGCAATGTGTGACAGTAATGACTTTTTTTTTATTTATTTTTTTGCAGCAGCACAAAAACAAAATATAGACCAAAAAACATTCCTATTGTGCGGATTTATTCCCGTTTCGCTGATGCTGATGTTGCATTTGACGCCATCACATTTGGTTGTTCGGGACATTGAAATATGGAAAAGTATGGAATTTTGAAATTGCAAAGAAGTACAGACCCTGAAAACTGTATTTTTTAAAGTTAAAGTCAACCTTCTAAACAATAAGCCACTCGTAATCGTTCAAGACTTAAGAAGTCATCATCTTTTATGAAAAAAGAAGTCAATCTTTCATGAATGAAGTCAGATTTGTTTAAATAAACTTCAAGTCAGGGTTTTTCAAGTTTTCTTTTTTTCCATCTCAGTCTTGCATGAAAAATGATTGTGCTGCTTTTTGTTGTCCTCGAGTTTAACAAAAGCGTCAGACGCGTTGTGGCGCTCGACCGCCGAGCAATTTCCCCTGCGGCGGCAAACCTGAGCGGGAGCGTCGCCGCCAGTTTGAATCGAGTCGCCCGATCGATATCTCATCATCATCAGCGTCCGTCCAAATCCAGCTGCCACGTCTGCAATCTCCACGTAGGCTTATGTCATATTTCATATTGCCGCAAACCTTTGGCTTCATCAAACCAAGTTGATTTACTCCGATAGATTTTATTTCCGTGAAGGATTGAATATATATATATATTTTTTAATCTCATTAATTTGTAATTAATTTGACTGTTAAATTGATGCATTTCAAAAAAGTACAATCTTTATTTTATTTTATTTTATTTTTTATTTTTTTTATTTTTTTATTTTTTTTAAGAGCTCAGTATTGTTCATTCGGAAATGTCATCATCATTGCTCTTTTATTTTATTATTATTATTTTTTTTATATATATATATATTTTTTTTTTTGTGTGTGTGTGTGTGGGTGAGTATGTGTATGTGCGTGCGTGCGTGCGTGCGTGCGTGCGTGCGTGCGTGCGTGCATGCGTGCGTGTATTTGTTAGCTCACCAGAAAACCTATTAGAAAAAATCTCATACCGTTCACCTAAACCGAACACCAGGAGACCCGAGGGGACCAAAGAAAACCAAGGAAGGTGAAATCCAGCACCGACCAGACACCCCCCACCAGAACTCCTCCCCAGCCCAAGAAACATCCAGACCCCAACAAATCCAAAAAACATCAAATCAGGGAGGCCTCAAGAGACCGAAGGAGAGACCGAGAAAAGGAAGGAAGGAAGGACAGACGAAGCCGTACAAAAAAGTCCAATCTAATGTAAGATTTTAACATGATTACTGAATTCTGAACTGTTGCGGTTTGCTTGCCTGTGATTGGCCGTTCTGTGTTTTGGGGGGGTGTGGCTTAGCAAAAGCAAGCCTCAGAAGCACGTTGGCAATCTGCGTTACGGCGACAACCATCTGGTGGTCGGTCCGTGTCACCTTCCGCCAAGCATTTCCTGTAATGAGCGTTGGCGGAATAAACGCGAAGCCGCGGCCCGGCGCAGGTGGTCCGTCGAGGGTCCGAGCTCGTTAGCTTCAATTTCTACCAGATGTCGATCTTCATTCAAATTTTTAAAGTTGCGTAAAGTTGATGTGCGTTAGTTGACGTGGCCCTGCCGCAATAAAAATGGCAAACACGCTCACGGCCGCAAAAAGATACGGAGACTCGACAAGTATGTAACGATTGCTGTTTTAATGGTAAATGCAGTCTTGAAACTTTACCATAAATAAAATGTCAAGACTCAACTCTCCGTGTTTTATCTGTGACTTTATTGCCTCGTCAATTAAATGCGACTTCAACCAGAGTTCAAATGCAGATTTCCAACTTGAAATAAAAGGACTTGTCAAGTCACGTCGTTCGAATCTACCAAGTCGAGTCAACTCGAGTCAAGTCAACTCGAGTCAAGTCAACTCGAGTCAAGTCGTGTGACTCGTGTATCGCATCTCTGGAAAGTGCGCACATTTGTCACAATGTTCTGCATTTGCACAATTTTCGACCAAACGAGTTTCCGCCTTCAGAGGAACGAGCAGTCTGGTCGACATTTGTGTCAAATGGAAGGAAAAAGATCGAGGCTTTTGTTTGAAAATAAATAAATACATTTATAAACTAGTATTTTTTGTAAAGGGAAAACAAAAAAATCTTTTTGGGGGTAAAAACAACCAAACAAACAAACAAAACAAAACAATGCTTGTTTCTGATGGAAAAAAAGAGAAATAATGTTTTTGGAAAAGAAGAATTCTAGGGAAGAACATTGGACAAAAAGTCATGATTTTGCCATGGATGAGAATATTTTGGATAAAAAAAATAAAAATAAAAAAAGTACTGGTAGTAGTTTTCATATAAAATTTACCCAAAAAAAGAAAAAGCTCAACTTTTTTTAAAACTTTTTTTTTATATCCTTTTTGTTAAAAATAAGTATTTATTTAGAAATTTAGAATGAGGTTTTATATTCAAGAAAAAAGTTGTGTTTGGGGGAGAAAAGTCTAAACAGCTAAGAAGTAATGCTGGAAAGGTGAGACAAAACAGTACCGTTTTTATCTGTTTATGTGTCATCAATTTCAGCTGCAACACACACACACACACACACACACTTACACACATGCACGTACAGTATTTGTGTGTGCGCATACAAACACGCCGATGGTGTGCACAACACAAAACGGTCACTAAATCATCCCTGGTTGCTCAGAAAAAAAAAAGAGAGAAATCAAATACTCGCCGTTTGGTCCGCTGTTAGCTGCGCTTGATCTCGACATCCGCCACATTAGCGCGCCAATCAATATCACGCCAGATCAATCACGCAAAATCAATCTCACACAAAATCAACACGGTTGTACTTTGGGGATTCCTGCGAGTTGGAAGAATTTCCGCAGCATTTTTGGTCCTCAAGCAAACAGCAAATCAAATGCAAAAGCATTCTAATTGGATTTAAAAAAAAAAATTTTTTTTAGATAAATTACATATGAATGGTGGGAATAAGTTTTTTTTCCAGGAGTGAAGTTCTAAAACCGTGTACATTATTTTAAAATACAGTCTAGTATTGTCATTTATCTCTTTACTTCTTTACTGCTTTCATTATTTTTCATGAGTTAATTTTAATGTATTTATTTGTCCACTTTTTTTATTGAGTCATTTTTAACCTGCAAAAGTTTTTCTTGATTGATGAATCAAAATCAATTTCACAAGACGTCACTTTTTACATTATAAACACTAACCCTAAAAACATGTTCCCAATAAATTTAGTAGTCATTTTGCAAATACAAAGTTACATTTCTATAGAAAAACAATGACGTTATGATAATAATGTGATAACTACATTTAAAAAAAATTTAAGTTTAAAAAAACATTCAAATGATGTCAATGATGCTAAAGTTCCTAATATTTTGATTCATTCATTGAATGAGAATTAAGTCATCATTTTACCAGGAATATAAAGGTCAACTTTTTTTAAGGTAATTAATTAATTTGACAAATAAATATGAATTTTGGGTGGGAAAAGGTATATTTACAAAAGAAGAAGAAAATGATTTTTTGACATCCATCAGTCGACTTAGCGTAGCCTTAGCTTGGCTACAACTATTATCAACTATATAAAGTATAACATTGACAAGGTTGAATTTGAATTTGAATTTATTTATTTAAAAGGGACAATGTACATTCAACATAATTTTACAATGTAAATGTGCCCAAGTTAGCTAAGTCATGCTAATTTTCATTGGCAGTCCCTTGGGCGGATGTAAAAGACCAAATCAATTTCCAACAATATCCAATAATATCACACAAGTACATTTCCGGTCCAGTTGACAGTTGCTTGCTAATCTCTCTCGTTCAATGAGAACAATTTTGGCCCGACTTCAGTCACTGTTTCCGTTTTTTTTATGTTGACTAACATCGCAAATTAACTGGCGTGGGCACACGAGTCAATTTAGCTTAGCTTTAGCCTTAGCAGTTATTTGCTAACCATCTTTAAAAAAAAAAAAAAAACATTAGTAGTTTTGTCTCAAACAAGTAAGGTTAGCATTGATAAGCTTTGACGAGCGTCTAAAATGAGTTCACACAAGTCAGCTTAACGCAGCCTTAGCGATCTTTCTGTAACTACTAATTACAGTATACATTTTTTTACATTTTATAATTGACATTTTTTTTTGCGTGAAACATTTGTCATTTCAAACCAATGCGTTAGCGTGTGCATGCGCGTCAACTTAGCGTAGCTTTAGCGATCCTGAATGAAGTGGATTGGCATCTGTGTTAAATGCGCCTCCGTCAGAGAGCCCGGGTACGAAAATACGCGCGATAGACGACGTGGCCGCACGGCGCCAAACGTCGGGCGGGCCGCTCGTGCCAAAGTGATCCTGATTGATCTGCCCGACAGGCGGCCCGTCAATAATAACGCCGCCTTGCCGGCCGGCGCTGCCCAAATGGGTTCCGAACTGTCAGTCAACGGGCGACCCAGACGAGAATCAATCAGAAACATCCGACCACCGAACCCTCGCCGGGATCTTGTCTGTCGGGAGTTGGCAGCCGTGATGGACAATTTCAACCCAAATGTGAATAATGATGAAACTTAGCTATATTCTAATTGCTAATTGCTGCAAAACGGAAAAAGGTACAAATATGTTTTTTTTTCCTGATGAAAGAAGAGACTCTAATCTTTTCTTTTGGTAGCTTCCCTTTTTATAGCAATAGAACACAATATTGTGTGGGCCTTGCAAAATCGGTCCAAATCCAGTAAAACAACTGTGAGCGAAGGGGGTTGCTTCACTGAAAATGGCTGCCAGTGAATGAGTTAAGTGTGATGCATTAGCACAATTCAGAGAAGGAAAACGGATATTTTGTAAACATTGTGTTAAAGAAAAGTCATTCAAAACTCATTTGAACGGTTGCTATGAGCTGCCAAGCAAACAAAAAAAATGGCTGAAAATAAGTACGTTAGGAATTGCCGTGGGCCGAAAAGCAGTTAGCTACCACAAAATCGGACCACGTCGTTAGCAAGTGACGGCAAAGCGAGGAAATGAAACTCATGTTGACATTTGGAGTATTTTGACTTGACTTGAACTGCGTTTGAAGGCTTTTAGGATTGGAAGCGAACAAGGGGTGTCGGAAAAGGAGGCCGCTGTCATTGTGCCGGAGCTGCCAGCCGGAACGTTCCGGATCGCACTTTGCGTCAACTCGGGTGAACTTTCCCGGGAGAGAAGCGTGAATAATGGATTTTTTTTCTCGCGCCGAGGAGGTGATTCAATAGCCGCGTTTATCCGGCAACTTTTAGGGAAAGTTAAGGAAGGATATGGCGCGTGAAGTGGGGCTCCGCTGGCGACTAAAGTGCCTCTTTCCTGCTTGGAAACGTTTTTTTTTCCCTCTCAAAAGGCTTGAAATCTCCTCGCCGCGGTTCCTCGCCGTTTCTGGGTCACGAGGCGTTTTTGATGTGCCGCAACATTTTACCATGTCAAATAAAGAAATGAGGTGCGCGCGCGCACCGTTAAGCAGCCTGCTGTTCTTCTGATGTGCCGCCAAGCAAGACACCATGCTCTACCGGGGGGCATTTTGCCTTCCAGGGGGTGCGCGAGAATACAAAATAAGTTACGAGCGCGCTGATATCCTAATTAGTGGTGTCTCGAGAGCCGCCGTTCCCAAAACTGTTTATTACGCGCACCCTTGTGGACGCGCAAGATTTAAACGCCAATAGCAATCTCATTTACTGTAATAATTGCGTCTGTAGGAAAGTTTTTGCCCCTTGAGTTTTGAGGCCCCTTTAACATTCCAACAAGGTTGGCGCACCTCCTCTAAACAACGCATACCCTCAAATGTTTTTTTTTATTTTTTTTATAAAACAAAGGAATCCTGTTTAATAATAGGGGTGCACACCAACTAAATAGAAAAAAAAGGGGCATTTTTACTAATGGGGGTGCGCTATATTTAAAACATGTAATAATAATAATGACTGTAATAATGTAATGTAATAATAATTACTATTGTTTTTTTGTGCAGCATTCCTCAAATGCTTTAATCCACACACGCCCTTCGAAAAAAGCACCCCTTCTATCCCGTGCGCACCCGAAAATAAACAAAGACAGGAAGCAATAGTAAACATGATCCATTTTTATCATGGCAGGGATTCCCAAAACTGTGCGTGCGGTGTGTACATTTTTGGGGGTGTGCCAGATTAGAAATGCAATGCTGTGTTTTGGGACAATTTTAGAGATTTTTCGAGGGGGTGAGGAGGCGCACCAACTTGATCAACATTTCAAAAGTTTGTTGGAAAGCTGTCATCAGAGACAATCATGTGCAATGTTGTGATTGATGTGATTAAAAAACAAACAAATCATACCTGGTGGGAAAAGCGCACCGCCAAGAGGGCGCACCTCAGATTTTGTAATCCCAGCCGTGGGAATCGTCTCCTCTTTGAGCACTAACGAGCATCCATATCATGTAGCATCCGAGTGATGCTCACCTAATAGAACATTAAGTCTCATCAAAGGGTTGTCGGGGGGGTGGGGGGGTGCGCCGGGGGGGCTTTAATGAACATCACTGCTGCTTTAATGACCTGCATTGCACACACACACACACACACACTGCGTTATCTTGACGGCAAGGAAGTGCACACACAGCACTGTTGCTCCTTATCAGCCCTCAGCCGCACTGCAAAAAAATAATAAAAAAATAAAAAAAAGCATCTGTTCAGTGAAAGCAGATAAGGTAAAGCTGGATTACCCTCAGGATTCCCGCTGAGTACCTTCCCGGGGGGGGGGGGGGGGGGGTTTGGGGGGGGGGCGCTTCCAGGAGACGGACAGAAATACACACGAAATGAACATGCTGTGGAAAAAGGGGTTTCTGATGTCGCCTTCGAAGGCAGAAAGTTTCCAGTCCGTAGTATGGCACCGCGCCACAAGGTGGCGCCTCTTTGTTTTGTCTTGCCGATGGGTCACCTTTTGCTTTTGCCTTTCCGTCTTTTTGCCCTTGAGCGCTTTAGCGCTTTATCGCGACGTGTGATCGCGCCAACAACATCTTTTTGTTGGCCTTTTAACAGAGATGGGAAGTAACTTTGTTACCGTGCTTGAGTCGTTTTTTCAATACTTTGTCATTTCCTCAGTGTTTATTTTTTAGACTACTTTTCGATTTTATGCGTTACATTTTAACATGAGTATCTGTACTTTTTAGTCGATAAATTCTCAAAACAAGGTCGTTACTTGCTTTGTTTTTTAAATGCGCGAAAATGATTCAAATGCTTGAAACGGAAGAAAGAGCGGCGTCAGCGTCTCGGGGCTCCGCCAATCGTATGAATCGTTACACAAGACCCCCCCCCCCCCCCCCCAAAAAAAACATCCCAACTCGTGTTGCTTGCGGGTGGCATGGCTCGGCGGTAGAGTGGTCATCTCCCAACCCAGCCGTTGCGGGTTCGATCCCCGGCCATTGTGACCATGCCGAAGTGCCCTTTGAGCAAGATGGCGGCCCGCCGCGTGCTCGTCAGTCGGTCAAATGAGGAAACGGCGTTAAATGCACTTTTTTTTTCTTTTACCAGTTTTTAATGTTTAGGAAAACAATTTCGTAAAAAATTTAAATATGAAAACAATAATACAGGTTGTCCTCTATATTTGGCAAGATTCAGATTCAATTCAAGTACATGATATTTTGGCACCCTTTGGTTCGAATCAATGACCAAGAGTGGATTTGAATCCATTTGCCTCGCTCGGATGTTTTCAAGAACAATAATTGGCGCTTCAAGAGCGACGCGTTCCGATTCATGGAGCCGAAAACAATACGGAGAAAATAAATGAGATTGTTTTGCAAAATATTTGCTTGTTCTAAAACGGTGCAATCTTATTTGGTTCAGTCAAGGAAAAAAATAAAAAGCTTTTCAATTTCATAACTCAGTTGATTTGTGTCATTTTCCATTGTTGTGATATCATTAAAAAAAAGATGCGGCTGTTCAAGAACGATACGATTGGATTCAATTGCTGTGAAACGATAGATGAGAATCATCACGATAAAAGTGGGGAGCGATATTTACTTGAAAAAGTAAAGGTTGAAGCACTCAGAAAATCAAAGTCCATTTTACAAGAAGAACTAGAATTTCTGATGTGAAAAAAAACGTTACTAGATCAACCCCCCCCCCCCCCCCCCGTGTTTCTGATCAGATTCAAAAGCGATATTTGGCCCGTTTAGAAAATGATTCGGTTCACAATAAAATGACAAAACAGTCCGTTTGAATCATTTCCCGTCGGTTCCTTTCGATTCGAAAACAACTTTGTCTTCATTCCGAGTCATCAATAAGCGGCTGTCATTGGCTGCTGCAGGTGTCCCTAATGAAGTGACCGCGCGAGTGTCCAAGTGACACGATGCGTGACGACGCAAACATTGCGTAAAAAGCGGCGGCGGTCGCGATAGAGAGACGACCGGGAAGAGGAGTTGCTCCTGGCGCACGCGTGCGTGATTGCGCGGCGTGCGCGTGGGTGCTGTAAGCAGACCCCCCGGGGGGGGGGGTGGGGGGGGCGGTGGGAGAAGGAAGGAAGGAAGGGAGAAAGGGAGAGCGTGTGCGTGTGCGAGTGCGCGCGCGCCCAACAAGTGTCTCCCCCGCCACGCACAACCACGCTGCCGCAGCCTGTGCGCGCACCCTGGACTTTTCTCCTCATCCTTCTTCAATGCATGCCAGTGAGCAAGGCATGATTTTGCCTCCATCCTGCCCCATGGACTCGCTGCCGCCGTCGCCGCTGCCGCTGCTGCGCTCCTACGGTGGCCGTCGAGGCGAGTCGGGCTCCGGTCGCTAGATTTCCAGCCTCAGTCGCCCCGCTTGGACTCGCACCCGCAGCCATGCCGATGCGCCCGATCACCTCCACGCTCATGTACCGCGGGATGTGCACCATCCCGGACATCCTCAACTACGCCCCGGTCAACCTGCCCGAAGACGAGGTGGAAGGTGAGACGCTCCCCACACAAGCCCCCCCCCCCCCCCCCCCCCCGGGGTCGGTGCAAGACAAAACATTAGGTACACCTGATGAGCTCTATGCACAGAATGTTTTTTTTGTTTTTTTTCCCACAGTGTTGTTGTTCTAGCTACGCTCAGTTTGAATTAAAAAAAACAACAACATTACTGGTTAATAAAGCAACTTAGCGATACAATTTGTGATTTGCCAGATTTATACGGTACGTTTTGTGTACGGGTTTCCAGAGTGTCAATTTGGTGTACGAGCCCGTTGAGCCGCAACCTGCTGGTTTGCGTGGACCTGGACTGGAACGGGTGCGACTTCATTGATCACAAGAAAGTTTTGCCACGAGTTGAACGCGGCGCTGCTTTTGTGCGCGGGAATTGTAGCAGTTGTTTTAATGCTCGCAAAAGACGTCGATGCTAATTTGCATGTTCTCGTCTGTGGTGTCTCCCATGATTTGTTAGCATTAAGCTAGCAGAACTTTGTTCACATGTTCCGGTTGGACGTGTTGTTGTTTAAGTAAGCAATGCATCATTCTTTATTTTCTTTATTTTGTTCACTGCGGAAGCGCAACTGATGGTTTGACGTGTAACGCGTGAGTGTAAACGCACGTTTGCGATTCTGAACTCGGTCCCTCACTTCATGCATGTGGTTCTGATAAGGTCCAAACAATGCTGGTACAGGCTTTATTTGCAAGCGTTCTCTCACGGCACACCACCAAAACAAAATTCAAGATTCAAGGGGTTAATTACGTACCCGCTGCCTCCAACTCCAAGAAAGTTTGAAAAACAGCCTCAAAAGCCCGTTTCAGTGCGAAACGTGGAATTTTGTGGAATGGATCTTCTTTTTGTCTTTTGTAAGTCGACCCATCTCAAGACGATTGGCCCGGAAAGATGCGGGAAGTCTGAAATGAGGGTTTGAATATGTGGAAGCTTAAAGTCACAAATGTGTGAACGTTCAGTTTTGTTGGCAGGTGAACTAACTCGCTAACTAGCTAACTAGCTAACGTGATTAAGATTTGTACAATTCATACGGTAGGTGATGTGTCGTTTTTTTTTTTTTTTTGCGTATTTACATTTAGCGTCATCACTGCAACATGTCGAAAAACACTTTTTGCCACTGTTGCTCTAAACATCCAAAAGAGGGCGGGGCCTCGTTGTGATGTGCCGCGACGTCGTCATCAGCGCGACAGTCCGTCTTTTTGTTCGTCCTTCGGCCGTCAGGAACAAAATTTCATTGCAATTTCTCATTCATGTATGAAATTAGCACTAGCTTAGCATCACCATCTCCATTGGTCCTGTTTTGAGAGTGTAACTGCGTGCAAAGCTTTTGATTTGAAGCCTGTGATTGCCCGTTGAGTCAAAGTACAATAAACAATTAGTGCAACGACGCTTTTGTGGTCAGCTGCTAAAAGCCGGACTCCATCTGGGCCTTTTTGTGGCGGGCGCTGCGGTGTCACTTCTCACAGCGGCGGGATGCTTGGCACTAATGCACATTTAACGGCGGCGGCGGCGGCGGCGGCGGCGCCGTGAGTGATCCCCTGCGAGGGAGCTGTGAACTCTGCACGGGCTTCTTTTGTCGGCTGCTTAGCGCAAGTGACGGCACACGAGAACCTGGTTGACTTTTAAAGGGCGGACCTCCTCCGACGCCCCGATTTGTGGGTCGCAATCATTAGTCACGCTCACAATTCAAGTGACTTTATGCTGCCGGGCAAAATGCGCGTGGCACAATAGTTGATCATGATACGTGTTTTTCGGACCATTTGTTGCTCCGTCTAATTTATGGGGCATCGCATTAGCTCGTGTCATTTTTGAAGCTCTGGTTGCTATGCAAAATTTGTGGGCACGTTCATTTGTCAAATTTGGCTTTTGCCGGGTAAAATGGATGTGACATAATTGGCCACATAATTCATTTGCACATCCACTTGTTGCTAGGCAGAATTTGTGGGATACAAAAATTCCACTTGTTGCTAGGCAGAATTGATGTGGCACAACTGAAAGTCACATGACACATTAACACATCCACCAATTCTAAGTTGTGAGGCATTTTAATGGCACTTGTTGCTAGGCAGAGTCCACGGGGCACTCGTTTGAATTTTAGTGACCAATTGTTGCTCGGAAGACAATTACATCTGCCCAGCAACAAGTGGCCAATAAATGAAAGAAAGATGTAATTGGGCACAATAGTTCGCTATTTTACGTATTAATGTGAGCTCGAGTTGCTAGGGAGAATCTTGTTACATATTGTCTGACCTCTTGGGGTGCAATCATTGGTCATTTATGGATTTGTGTGGGCACTTGTTGCTAGGCAGAGTCCACGGGGCACTCGTTTGAATTTTAGCGACCCATTGTTGCTCGGAAGATACAGTTGGGCAGTTGTCATGTTAGATATTTTCATGAGCACTTGTTTCTACGCACCATGAGTCAAAATCCACATTTATGAGATCACTTGTTGCCAGGTAGAATTTGTGCGGCACATTCGTGGGTTACGTATGCATTTGTGTCAACAAATTTGTCTGACCAAATGTTGCTCGGCATGATTCATGTGGCGCAACCATTGTCCCTCTTATGCACGTTTGCGTAGTTATTTTGTTGCTAGGCAGAATTCGTGGCACACAATCGTTGGTCACGTTACGCATTTTGCTAACCTTCTGTTGCTAGGCAGAATTTTTGTGGCACAATTATGGGATGTCTTCAACATTTTGCGAGCATTTGTTGCAAGGTAGGATTTATGAGGTGCAATATTTATTCCATGTTGCACTTTTTTTGAGGTCACTTGTTGCTAGTCAGAATTGATGTGGCACAAAGGTTGGACACGGACGGACGGACGGACGGACGGACGGACGGACGGACGGACGGATGGACGGATGGTCCGATAAAAGCAAAATGAAACGAGCACTCCTTTGTGGACAATTTTAGGCAGCTGTCAATCAACAAAGGTGACAACCTGAATGACGTGCGCATCGACACATTCCTCCCTGGGGGGGGGGGGGGGAGCACGTCAAGAAGTAAAATTGCGTATTAGCGCGCGCGCGCGTGCGTGTGTGCTGCTCAATTGGCACGCCTGGCAGCACAAGGAGTTGATTTTCAATTACCAGCCTGGAGGCCCGCCGGGCTGGTGTCATGGCCGCCCGAGCTTGAATTGGAACCATTTTCTCATGCTTGCCGCGTGCGTGCGTGCGTGCGTGCGTGCGTGCGTGTATGCATTGGTGTGCGTGCATGCGTAACTGGCACGCGCGGCAGGCAGCATGAGAAGCTGATTTTCAATTTCAAGTGCTGTCATACTTGCGGCGTGGCCATTAATGTGCGTGCGCGCGTGCGCGTGCGTGCACTCAATCATAGGAGTTGAATTCCAGCGAATGTTGCCAACAATTACGATACTATTTTCCGAACGCTCGATACGTGTGTGCGTGCGCGTGCGTGCGTGCGTGCGCGTGCTCATGGAGGGGGCGGCAGTGCGCTGCTTAATGTACCTTGATGAGAGTGTTAAAGAAAAAAAAACAATGGATGCGGACTCCATATTCTCCATTTCACCTCCTACACTTGCGGGATGAAAGAACATAGATGGTCAAATGACTGCAGTTGGATATAGATAGCAACAAACGCGCGCGCGCGCGCACACGCGCACACACCAAGAATTGAAGCTGAGCACTGGGACTCATATCGACGTGGACTTGCAGGGCTGCTGTTGGGCAGCAAGGAAACGGGCTGCCCACTTTATTCCACCTGCTGTGTGCGTGCGTGCGTGCGCGTGTGTCCGAAACATCCCGTACACACAAAGGCCGGAGCAGCTAAAGCAAGAAGAAAACCTCACTCGGGTTCGTTGTTCGTTACCCGGTTGGTTCAATGAATTCCGATGAATTACACAAACAGACAGAAAGTATTTTGATGAAGACGGTTGCGTCTTTGATGTTTTCAAGACAGACAAGATCATTGGAAACCAAAACGTGTCTTTGATGTTTGGACGTTTTCAAAACCTTCAATTCTTTGTCGGCTAAATTTAAGCATTGGCTTCATCGAAGTCTGTAAATTGTCTTGATTTTGACACAAATGTGTTCGGTTCTTAAAAGGCTCGAAGTTCTCTTGGATGTTTTTTTTCAAGACTCCAACTGTAGGTTTAATGAAGTGTGTCTATAGTGTCAAAACAGTTTAGTGGAAAAGTAAACCGTCTGTCGTTTTTACACAACACCAACCGTATGTTAGGCAGACTGAACTCTTTGATGTTTTACAATAAATATGCATATTAGCTTTGTTGGAGACCGTTTGTCTTTGACGTTCATCAAAATGCACATTAGATTGAAGACACCAAGTCGTCTTGGAATACGAATGTTGGCGCTCGTAACTTGTCTTGGATGAAAAATTTGTCTTAGGTTCATTGAAGTCTGAAAATCGTCTTTGATTTTTTACAAATAACATGCTGGGTGCTTAAAATGCTCTCGCTCGTCTTACGCAACATTTGGTTTGTTACTGACTATCAAATGGTTGAGTGGAGACAAACGTGTCTTTGATGTTTACAAAGATGTCAGTTAGGTTCATAGGAGGCTCTTTGGGATATTCACAGAACGTAGTTTCGACAAAGACGAAATTGTCACAGCACTTACGATAGGTTCGCTGTCCTCTGTCTTTGATGCTTCCGATTTTTTTTCGAACTTCTGCCGGCTTGCAAAAGCGCACGAGAGAGACTGCAAAACAGCCGCGGCGCGGCGTTTACGAGACGTTTGGCGAAGCGGTGCGGTCTGCGAGCGCCGCCCCTCGCAGGCTGGCTCGGCCGCCTTTGATGTTTGTGCTGCACTCCTACTGCGGCGCCAACGTTGACTCATCCTCGCTTTGGCCGCGAAGTGGAGGCGTGAGAAACACGGCGCCGCGAATGCAAATGGGGGCCATTAAAAGCGTGGAAAAGCGGGGGGTCGCACGCCTGCGGGCCCCTTCTAAAAATAGCTCACCGCGATTGGGATATTGGGATTTCCCAGGAATGTTACAAGTGATCATTTGCTGCAATTTGTGCGTAGAAATAAAATGCTGCATTATTATTGATCTCATTGCTCGCAATATCTCATTATAATGACAAAACTTTCGTCACAGAGATAAATACGATTAATTGCTAATAAAAAGGTCAATCGAACACATTTGCCATTTTCATAAATTCGGGTTGCCCTTTGCATTGATTAGCACTGAAGAAGTAGCCGGGAACGTCAAAAAGGTTGGCAACTTTATTTTTTTTTTATTATTATTATTATTTTTTTTTTTTTAAATTATTTTATTTTTTTTATTTTTTTATTTATTTATTTATTTATTTATTTATTTTTTAATTATTTTATTTAAAAAAAAAAAAAAAAGGTTGGCAACTTCTGGTGAAATGGAAACGATGTGGAAATTGTAACGAGTGACATCGAGTGTCATGTAAGATGCAAACAAAAAGTGTCGACCGTGATTGGGCGGCTGGCGGCGCAATAAATGGGCCGTGAATTTATTAGCGAAAAGAACAAGAAACAATTCTAAACATGTTTCCTCTTCTGTCGTCTGTCTGAAGTTGTAATATCACCATTCACCACTAGATGGCAGGTGTGGCTTAGTTGCGCTCGCGCTGGATCTTCTTCAGCCCTGAACTGAATGCAGATTTGGAGGCGTGCCACCAGGTCGGGTGGACCCGAACGTTTGTCCCCGCCCACACGCATTTTTGACCTCCAAGCGCCTCGGCTGCGTTGTGTCACTTCTTGTAACATCTTATAACTCTACCACATCACGAGTACAGTATTGTTTAAACACTTTATTGAACAACGGAAATTCAAAACTGACCGAAACCCAAATGCTAGCCTCAACCGTCCAGGGAAGCGCCATCTGCTGGGGACGTGCAGTACTGCATTTTTGGCCTCTTCCGTCAAACCGTTGAGTTAGCTCCGCCCCTCCGGCTGAGTGAGGGTTGAGTGTTTGTCATTTTCAGCGCTCCGTTATGTGTTAAAAAAAATAACTTTACATCTTAGGAAGTTGCTTCATTAAATCTGCAAATTTTGGGGGGAAATTTGTTGAAACCAATTTGCAAAATCCGTGTGGGCGGAGTCAAACGTTTAAATCCACCCACGTGGAGGCACGCCTCCAATTTTTTATCAAGGGCTACTTGCCTAAATTACAACGTGAGTAGATTGAATAATATTGACATGAGTTGATTTTTTTTTTTTTAAATACACAAAATGAATTCTTGCAATAAATTTCCGTTTGCTTCGGGGCAGTTTTCGTGCCATCTTTGGTGACGCTCGTCTTCATTTGTGTGCGCGAGAGCAAATATTTGGGCGATTCTTTTTGGATTTGTTCAAACAGCCGCGTGAGCACGAGACACATTTAGATACTGTGACGTCCGTTGTTCGACAACAAAAACGGGCAGAACTTATGCACATATTTATTTAATATTTCACATAGCATGAAATTTTATTTAAAAAACAAAATAAAATGTATGATGCTTTTTTTTTGTTACCAATCCCTCTTTTTAAACAAATCTAATAATATTTGAACAAACGTAGCCAAAGTAGTTATTCATTCAATTCTTGTGTATTTGTTTTATTTGTCTTTCACGTCCATAACGAGTCTGGCCCGTTACGAAAATGAATTTGGCGCGGCGTGAAAGATGTTGTCACGAGATGCGTTCCATTTGCTGTCATGGTGTCTCCGCTCCACCTCCATCCAAAGGTGGGAAATCTGAAATTCGGACAAATGATCATCAGAATGTTGAAAAAGTTCATCAAAGGACGAGACAATGACCCGAAACAAGTCGTCTCGTTCTTGCTTTGAAATCGTTACGTTCGAAGCCAAGAAAAACCCGAAGACGCGATCCGGCGCCTTCGAAGCTCAACTTGACACGAGCAAGACGAGAGAAAGGGCGACAATGAGACGCTCGTCGGGGGGACGAGCGCGTGTCAAAGTGGCGCGTTCATCCAATAAGACTTCTTTCTGCTCCTTTTCATTCGATGATGAGGAATATTGTTTTATCTTCTCTTTTTTTCTTTTATAAATGAATGAAATAAATGATTTAAATGAAAATGTTAGCTTTACAGAATGTTTCGTTGTCTTTGGCGTTTATAAGACGAGCGTTCCGTGAGTCCAAGTTGTCTTCACAAAAACACGTGGCTAAATTGTGTTTGATGTTTTAAAGACGTCGCGTGCGGTTAAATTGACTTTGTTTATCAAATTGCCGTCTTTGCGGTTGTGAAATTGTCTTGGATGTTTGCAAAATCCGTCTTCTGTTTTTTTAATGTGGACAAAAATGCGTCCGACCTCTTTTGACAAACGGGATGAGGTCGAAGCGCTTTTCAGACGGCCGCTAACGATCGGCGGCTTTTTTTCTGTCTGAGGCGTTCGTCTCGTGATGAAATCCGGCAGCTGCGAGAAAGAAAAAAAAATCAATGGCGGAGAAGCCGAGAAACGAATCCTCGGTCGACCTTTTTGGCCGACTTCAATCGGCGGAGGAAGATTTCAAGCGGGACGGATTTTCCCGCTTTTTGTCTTTGATGTTCACAAGTCGACTTTTTCTTTTAAACTAAATCGTTTTGGTCGTTAAGCAAAATATTCATTGCTTATTGTACTTACAAAGGGCATCATATTTAACAAATACTCGTGAAAAAAATACAAATACAATTGAAAAAAATGTTAAAGAACTAAATAACAACGAAAATGCTTAAAAAAAACAAAAACTAACAGAAGCTCCATTTTACTTCTATGAAACTAACTGAAATACGCCGCCATTTTTTTTTTCAACAAACAAACGCCTAATCCGGTTTGCCAGCTACGTTTTGGATGTTAGCATAACACGGCGCTAACAAGCCTCGGGAGGATTGCCTCATAGAAAGAAAAGAAAGACTCCATTTGCAAATTGACGCTGCTCGAACCTCAGCCAGCGAGAAAGAAAAGTCAAGAAAGAAAATCCCGCCTGCTGCCAAATCTTCGGAGAAGAAGCTGCAGATATAAAGCGAAAGCTTCTCCGCCGTTGATTTGTCAGAGAATGCTAACGTGCGGCTCGATGCTGGAAGACGAGACAAAGATATTTCAATGAACTCAACATCGGCATCTAAAACAATGCGGTCTTTCTTTTCACTTTTTTTCAAATATCAGAAATAATCCTAACAAAAGAAGATTTCATTACTCCTATCCGACCTCTCCTTTGATGCTCGCTGAACTGAGGTCACGTGTGGCGTGCCGTGATGAAAAACGCGTCTCCAGTCTGGTTTACGATTTCAGAGGCTTAATATTTCAAAGTAGGGTTTCAAGCCAGGATTAGGGTTTTCAAGAGAGGGAAACGGGTTCAAAGTGGAGCGTTAAACGAGGGTCGGGGTTTCAAAGGAGGGATTTTGATTTCAAAGTAAGATGAGGGTGAGAGTCGAACAAGAGTTAAGGTTTCAAATCAAGTCTCAACATATCTCAAGCTCGGTTTCAACCCAATGACTTTGAAAATGTGCCCACAATGAATCCTTGCATGTGTGTGCGTGTGCGTGCGCGTGTGTGCGTGTGCGTGCAGAGATCCGCGAGGCGTTCAAAGTGTTCGACCGCGACGGCAACGGCTTCATCTCCAAGCAGGAGCTGGGCATGGCCATGCGCTCCCTCGGCTACATGCCCAACGAGGTCGAACTCGAGGTCATCATACAGCGGCTCGACATGGACGGTGAACACGCACGCACGCACGCACGCACGCACGCACGCACGCACGCACGCACGCACAAAACTTTTGGAGAATCAAAACTTAACTCATGCAAAAAAATCAACATTATTTTCCTTTTCTTTTTTTTGTTGGGGGGGGGGGGGGTTGTTGGTCAGGTGACGGCCAGGTGGACTTTGAGGAGTTTGTCACGCTGCTCGGTCCCAAGCTGACGGCGGCCGCCATGCCCGACAAGTTCAACGGAACCGACTTTGACTCCGTTTTCTGGAAGGTCAACCATTTTTTTTTTCCCATGGCACGAATTTTGCTGAAAAAGATGAAATATCCCCGCCCGGGCCCCAAAAGATCAAATGATTGATGTCGCCATTTTTGCTGGCTTGTCTCGTTGGATCAGTGCGACATGCAAAAGCTGACGGTGGACGAGCTGAAGCGTCTGCTGTACGACACCTTCTGCGACCACCTGTCCATGAAGGACATCGAGAACATCATCATGACCGAGGAGAACCACATCGAGAACCCCGAGGACTGCCAGGTGGATATCGACAGTAAGTCGGCGCGTTGCCCAAAACCACCGAGTTGCCGTCCGTTGTCGTGGAGACAAACGGACGCTTTTTCAAAAAAACTAAAAAAAAACTTTTTCACAAAATTACAGAAATAAATCGGGCCCCTAAAGTGACATGGGGGGGGGGGGGTCATTATCATTTGAACCAGAGTTTTCAACTGGACTTTCTAAAATGTCCGCTTGCAGGTAAAGTTATTTCTCATCCTCATGAGAAAGTTTCTGACTCAAATGGGAAAACGTTCTCGTTTTCTTTTTAATGGTCAACCTTTTTTTCTTAAAAAAAAAAAAATGAATCCAATTTTGTCATTTCACAATTTTCAGTCATAAATCACAAAAATACGTTTTTAAGATAAAGAAAACTTCAACTGAAAAGGCAACTTTTTTTTTTTTTACAAAGAAAAACAACACAAAAAAGACAAACTTTCACGATAAAGACAGCTTACTACAAAAAAGTAACTTTTTTATTTACAGCATTTATTTATTTATTATTATTTTTAAAAATACAACTTTAAAAAAAAAGAGGTTTGAACAACAAAAATACAACTTATTTTTTATTTATGTTACAAAATATTTAATGAAAAAAGGATTTCAAAATGATGGAAACAAATGTTGAGGGAAATTTTATTTCAATACAACTTTTTTCAAAAAAAATTACAGATGAAAAAAAAAATCTTTCAAATGAAATATGACCAAAAGTTTATTTCTAACCAAAACCAGAAAGGAATATTGATTGAGCAAAAACACACAACTTTCTCATGATTTTTTCACTACAATTACAACTTTTCATGACAAAAGAATACAAATATGATGATGAATTGCTAAATTTATAATTGACTTCTTATTTTCTTTCTTTTTAGAGTGGAAAGACTTTTTTTAACTGAACAATTTTCACCCCCCCCCCCCCCAAAAAAAAACTTTTTCAGGAATGTTAATGTTAATGTTAGTGATGTTAAGATGAGCTTTTTTTGGCTTTAATGTTTTTGTTGTTGTTGTTGTTTTTGGCGGTGTTTGCAATGTGGAGGTTCCAGCCCAACGCAGCAGGTCAAGCAGACGTGCGTGCGCAAAAGCCTGATCTGCGCCTTCGCCATCGCCTTCATCATCAGCGTCATGCTGATCGCCGCCAATCAGGTGCTGCGCAGCGGCATGAAGTAGTCGACAAACTGTCGGCGAACGGACGACAAAAAACAACACCGACGTTTTTTCCCGCGGAGCTGCCGTCCAAAGACGCACGGACCGCATATCGCTCCAACTCGTCGTCGTCGTGCGAGTTTGTGTGTGTGTGTGCGCGTGTGTGTGTGTGTGTGTAATACAGTAAAGTGAACCCCCGTTTATTGCGGAGATACGTTCCCAACAGCCAAAAAGTAAAAATCCACAAGATACAAATAGCGTGGGATTATTATTTATTTTTTTAGCTTAATGCTAACCTATAATGGGAAATGCCATAGACAGGCAAACGTAATTAGCATTGATGTCATGGCACTGCTACATTCCACACAAAAGTGGAATCACATGTGTTTTCACTTTGGGAACAATCAATGAAATAAGTGAATTCTCCTCCATCTTTTTCAGTGCTGCCTTGGCATGTTGTGGCACATTGTGGTACTACACTTAGAACTCAAAATTGCGACGTGTGTGTGTGTGCTCTAAAAACAAATAATAATCATGAAAAAGGACTGTTTAAAAATCCACAATCTAACGGGGTTCACTGTACTGCGGCTGCAGGGGGCGCCGTTGGTGGACAAACAGAGCAACAAACTGCGATAACCTCATCTATGCATGATATGCATGGACAGCGACCGTGTTTTTGTATATCCACGTTTACATCATGATCACACCAACTGTGTATTAATGCTAAACTGTGAGCCAGTGTGCTTGTGTGTGTGTGTGTGTGTGTGTGTGTGCGTGCGCGCGCACGTGCGTGTGTGTGTGTGTGTTTGAAAAGGAAGGACTGCTTTACTTTGAGGTTGTCTCAAATTGGAGAAGGTCAACAAACTGTTTGAAGTGTGTGCGCGCGCGCGCATGTGTGTCAGAATGAGTTGCGATGAAGCAATAAACAAAGATGGCGTCCGGCAACATAGCAACCACATTTCAAAAAGCACTTCTTTTTAAAAAAAAAAAAACATTTTGGCAATACAAATGTGGCAATAAATCACAAACATCTTTGAAATGGACCTGATTCAAATTGGCTAGCATATGCTAACATGTGATATAAAACACAAGCTGTAAATACCATGCTAGCCTGTACGAACCAATGCTAAAATGGCTAATGTGCTAATGGTCACATGCCATCAAGCTAATTCTAAACCGGGCTAACATGTGCTAACATGCACTAAAACGTTAAATCATATGCCAACATGTGCTAACATATGCTAAAATTCCCAAACACGCTAGACGCAGGCCACCTAGCGGTCATATGCTAGCACACGCCAACATGTGATAGCATATACTGACACATGTGCTAACATTCAGATACGCACACGCGTCAATATGAGCTCATGTGATGGGAGAACAATTCAAACATTTGCTCACATGCTAATGCCTTTAAAAATGCTGGCGATAGCATGAGCTCGCGTTGTAAGAAATGATCACAAGCACTAACATGGGCTAACATGAGCTAACACATGCTAACCTGCGAGTGTGCTCACGCTGGAACGTACCAAATTGTAATAACAAACAATCTCCAATCTTCAACGAGCTCCAACACACAATTCCATTTTGCACTTTACAAATCGCTGCAGCGCACAACAAAAAACAACAAAAACAACAAGTGACCGCCGTGATTGTCCCTCATTTACTATGTGATAAATTAGTAATAAATAGTTCATTTATTGCCTTATTATTTTCTTGATACTTGTTGAAATACAACAACAGCAAAACGTGTTGACGGCGTGAGCGTTCTCAAAGTGTTTTCATGTTTCTCAGTGGACGTGACTTTTGCTGTCTTAATGGCCGTCTTGTTAGCGTTTGACTCTTTGTGTCTGTGGAATGTGGTGTTTTTCGCCCCCAAAAGAAAACCAAATAAAATGTCAAACACCACGTTACATAGCGCTCACCTCTCTTTTTTTTTTTAGGCCTAGCCTACACATGCTAACGCGCTAACACATGCTAAAAATGCACGAGCGTGAAATGACATTCATTCACAAACATGTGCCACAAAAAAAAAAGACTCGGATGACTTGCAATTGCGTTGAAGTGGAGCGGTGGTCAACGAAAGGAATATTCACGAGTTGGCGAGTGAAGCGTTTTGGGAATAGATTTGAATATTTTGATAGGCACTTTCCAAAGCAAATCAACTTTCATTTTTGTGTCATGTTTTGTAATGTATTAAAGTTACAGTGCGGCAAAAATCCAACATAATTCAACCAACCAGCTGACTGACTGACTAACTAACTGACTAAGTCGATAACTGGCCGACCAACTGAGCTAATCGACCAACATAAACGAACCCACCGGCTTCCTTGTGTCTTGCTAAAAAACACATTTTCGGGGGGTTTTCGTTTCAAATTTCGCCTGCGAGTCGAATTTCCCGTCGCAGCTGCCGAAACGTTCCCGCGGCGCGTCGCTCAAAATTCAAAAGTAGTCCATTTGAGACGGCGGCCGGCGAAATTGGCAACAACAAAAAAACGGGCCACCATCAGTCATACGGCAAATGGTGATGTCAGCCTGCAGAACCCGATCAGTGCCGAGCGTCCCATCCCGGCAAGCTTCTTTTTTTTCCTTTCTTTTTTTATCTACACGGTTGCTAATGGCAACAGGATGGATGGGATGGAGGATACGGAGGTGGGGGCTGCAGAGGTGTGGATGCGTTCTTGGCATAAAGGAAACATCGCCTGCTTGGTGTGCGTCAATCCGCCTGCACGTCACACACAAATACAGATAAAAATATATTTGAAAATGGAGGCCAACGTCGCCGTGACGATACCCAGCAGCAACAAAAAGAAAAGAAAAAAAAAAGATGGCGTACGCTTTGGTTGTCATGGTGACAAACCAAGAGTTGAAAAGTGAACAATAGCCTGCAACACGCATATTCATTTTAATTAAAAAAAATTAAATACTTGCAACACTATTAGTAAAAAAAAAAAAAAAAAAATTCTTCTGGCAAAAAAAATAAAATAAAAAAATAAAGGAATATTCTCAAAATATCAACTTTATTCACGTAAAAGTAAATAAAAAACATTGTACTACTTGGACTTGTGAAGAAAAATAGAACTTTTAGCCGTATTTCAAGTGTAAAATGATGCAGATGTTGGAGATTATTCCTAGTCCTACACTGCCCTCTGGTGGTTGCAAATGCTCAACGCATTTTCACTCCAGCGCAATAACAATGTTTATATGAATGAGAAAAATTGTGTTTAAAAAAAGACCAACAAACAAGAAAAAGCTAATCATTTATATCACCGATCTTTTGCTGTGATGAAATACAAAAAAAGGGGGGGGGGGGGCGGGGTAACAACCAGTACGACTTGAAAAGGGCTGACTTCTTTTATTAGTTGTTTTTTTTTTAAACTGTTTAGCTATTTTACTAAATACGAAATAATTCTTGTGGAACTCAAAATTGTTAAAAAAGATGTTTGTTAAAAATGAAGACTTATTTGTGGCAACATTTAGACAGTTTAAAAATACAAATGTATTTTTATTCTTGACATATTTAAGGGGAAGAAAAAAATCTTGACAATAATCTAAATACGGCATTCTGATAAATATTGTGTTTGTGGGATATGAAGAAGAAAAATCCACCCGTTTTTTTTTTTTTACCCATCTCAAGGGGCGGCCATTTTGCCACTTGCTGTCCACTGGAGATGACATCACAGTACCAGGTCGGCTCAAGTAACAACCAATCACGGCTCACCTGTTTTTAGTCTTGGTCACGTGACGTTCGCAAGCTGCGCCTGCCGCACTGTGATGCCAGGCAAAATGGCCGCCCCCAGAAATGGAGAGAAAGGGCAGGATTTGACGGCGCAATTCATATTCCACAAACACAAAATATGAAGCGGAATGCTGAAATTGAACGAGTAACTACTTAAGCAACTGTAACCCGGCGGTACGCCACGCCCACGGCCCCGCCCAGGCCGAGGGCGGGCGCGGCGCCGTGGCCGAAGCTGTCCACCTTGGCCAGCTGGCGCAGGTGGAAGAGCAGCGTCAGCTTCCTGGTCATGGTGCGCAGCGCCAAGGCGGCCGCCGCCATCTGGGCCAGCGCCAAGGCCAGCAGCAGGAAGTGGACGGCGCGCTCCAGCGGGAGGATGAGCGCCCCCTCGTCCGTCACCAGGAACAGCAACGGCGGCAGCTGGAACGACAGCGTCAGCACGCAGAAGCAGCACAGCCGCGACACCTGCGCGAGAAAAAAAAGGGGAGCGCAACGCAACGGCTGCCGTCTCAGATGGAAAACGCAACTCAACCAGGTCGGAAATTGGAAAAAAATGCACCGCGGAGGCACGTTGTCCATCCGAGGTGTTATTTGATGACGCGCGTGCTCGATGACGCCTTTTCAAGTGCATCGCGTCGTTTAAGCGCACTCGCAAATACGATTGGAACTACTTCAGAAAATAATTCGATAAAGAACATAAAACAGATCGCAGACTTCAAGTACTGTCAACAAAAACAAAAATGGCTAAGTATACCTAAGTGCCTTGCGAAAGTATTAGCCCCCTTTCAGACTTCAAACAAAGATATGCAAATGAATTTTTCTTGTGACCAATCAACACCAAGTGGGACACGAAATCATGTGACATTTTAACCTTTCTTTCAAACGGATATAAAAAACAGAAAATTTGCATGTGCCTAAATATGCATAAAAAGTTTGTATTTTGTCCAAAATGAATTATTACATTATTATTATTTTTTTTTTTTTATGTACAATTAATACCTTTAAAAACAAATTTTCGACTTGCTGTCAACTGAAGATGACCTCACCTGTGCCACCAATCATGGCTCAGTATGCTGACCAAACCCAGAAAACAGGTGAGCCATGATTGGTGGTTACCGACGTCCTCAGCACAGGTGAGGTCATCATCAGTCGACAGCAAGTCGAAAAATGTGTATTATAGGTCGCTGGTAATTATTGCATTCGTGGAATATGAGTTCGGCAGCAAACTCCAGCTGTTTGTATCCACCTCAGGTAACATCCAATCACAGCGCAGCTTCCGAAAAACAGGTGAGCTGTGATTGGTCGTTGCCCGAGCAACTGTGATGTCATCTTCAGCCAACAGCAGGAAAATGGCCGCCCCCCCGAGATGGATAAAAAATGGCAGGATTTTGCTGCATGACTCATATTTCACGAATGCAATAATTACCAGAATACCAAATTTAGACTAATGAAGCTGCACAGATCATATTGTTTATGTCATTTTAATCAGAATGTCATGTTTCGATTAGTGAGGTCACATATTATTGTCACAAAATGTTTCAGGTCGACTTCTACTTAAAATATATGACATCAAGTATTTGAGAGGTCCATGAATGTGCTGAGGACGTAAATAAACAGGAAGGACCGCGCTTACGTTCTCGCGGAGGTTTCCAAGGTAGCCCAGGTAAAGTCGGAGAATTTCCACGACGGTGATGAGTACGATTCCGCTGACCTCCAGGCCTTGATAGTATCCTGGAAGGTACGCAAACTGGAAAAACAAAACACAGCGGCTTTCAATCCAAGGCCAACCCGGCCGCCGTCCACGTTTGACAACAAGTGGGACACGTGACCTTGACTTCCAGCATGCAGACGGACGAAAAGCACCAGCAGGGGAAATAAAACATGTTGAAGTAAATCAACATCTGCAGAGCGACGCTGCACGCAACCTCGTTGCACGCGCACCCTGGAAACAACAACAGGGATGCTTTTATTCTGATTGGTAAACGTTTTGGGCTAAAATTTGGATTTTTTTTTCACATCAAATATTTGCATGCATTTAACCTTTTTTATTTTTTTTTAAAAGCAATTTAAATCTCGGAATTAACAATATAATTAAAAAATGAAATAAAACAATATAACTATGTTCAGTAAGGATGGGCAAGTATTAGGCTCGACAAATAAGAAATGAGAAGAATAGAAAATCTCTATTATTTCGATTCAATTTGACTGAAAATGCAATATTGGGAAATACAGGTCTTTAAAATTATCTTTTTTTTTTTTTTTTTTTACTCGTACTGGTTTTGGTCTGATCTTCCCTAATGTTCACAATATTAAACACATTTCACAATAACAAAATACTATAAATTTTAAATATTCTCCCCAAAATGCAACATTCCATTTTTTTTCTCAAGAAAATGTGATTAAAAAAAATAAAATAAAAGAAATACATCAAAAGTTTTAAACTTAGAAAAATGTTTGACCTTATTCTCATTCATCTAAAAAATCCTTAATTTGAAAATTAGGATTTATTTGCAATAGTATTATCCACCCTGACCCCAAATAATACATCTGTCCATTTTATTTTATTTATTTATTTACAAGTCCTAATTACATTTCATACATTTCTCTATAAAAACAAACAAAAACACTTTTTTTTTGGTAAAAATACAACCTGTCATTTAAATACAAGCATGATTTTATTTGTCCTTTGTTTTTCTTAAATTGTCCCCTTTTAAAAGCCTTTTTTTTTTTCCTGGTCGTGCAAAATGTCCACGTGTTGCTTTTGGCTTTTCAGTGTCGCTAATCCTCGTCTGGCAGGAAGCCTTGAAAAAAAAAGCGTGTTCAAGGCAAGAATGAGGACAAACCTGAACGGGAAACTGAAGGCGAAGGTGAAAGGTCACGGCGCTCTGTGCGGACGTGCAAAACTCCCGCGCAGGCCCGACCCGCGCCGACGTCGTCGGGAACCGGCGAGTAGAACACCGGCATCGTGCACGCGCTCGCTTGCGCGCTGGCCGCTAATCAGATTAGCAGGCAGGAGGCGGGGCGTTTTGCGGACGAGGCGCAATCTTCTCCCACAATAACAATGTGCTGGCGCGCATGCGCAATTGACCCGCCAACTGGCTCAAGTGGCACAATTGCGCCAAGGTCATTCATTCTTCGCGCCTTCAACAGTCGCTGTCAAAAGGACTTTTTTTGTTTTCCGCAATTGGCTGCAATTGCGTCACAGCGCCAGTGAGCGGCGCTGTGGAGCAATCCGCAGGATTTGGGAAGGTGATTACTTCTCTTGAATTTTTTTGTAAAAATATGTGAATTTTCTTGAAATCAATTAAAAAACAGACTTAACAGTTTGTTTTAAATCACTCAAAAGTCCATTTGTCTCACAATTAAGATAATTTTTTCCTCAAAATACATTACTTTCATCTTCGTTTAAATTAAAAATGAAATGTCTTCTTGTACATGTAACGATATAAGTTTCTGGATTCCGCTCACATCCTGCTTCTATGTGCAATTAAAAAAAGCAATCATATTCTTGCTTTTCGTAATCATTTTTTTTTATTGCATCAGACAAGCGTACGACAGACGCGCACTGCGTCGGGCCCAGCGAGCCGTCAGAACGGAGCCGGGATTTTGTTTTTTGGAAACACCTTGAGGCTCCGTTCGTCATCAATGGCGTGCGCGGGACGCAGTGGCGGCGTTCGGCCATAGGGGGCATCACAGCTCATCGCGGGGAGCGCGCAGGGGAAAGTTCTGGAACTCCTCTGGCACCGCTTCGCCCTTCTGAGAGCGCTTGTAGAAGCCCAGGGAGTCCAGCAGGGCGGCGATCTCCAACGCCTTCATGCCTTTCACACCGACTGTCTACAAAGAAAAACATTGTTTGGAAAAACGGCATATTTTGTTGGGCTTTTTAGCTGAAAATAATCAGAGAAAAGGAAAATAGGTCTGTAGTCGGGATGTAGAAGGTCAGTAGGTCACCTTTACGACCTCATCCTTGCCATTGTAAAAAATGAGCCTGGGTTCCACTTCCTCCGAGGAATCGTACTCCAGGTTGTGACTGGGCGAGGAAATCTCAAGTTAAGGAAATTTGTCCCAAACAAATATCAAACCGACGTGTTTTTTTTACATGATAAGTCTTTGAGGACGCTAACACATTTTTTAAACATTGA
The DNA here is from genome assembly GCF_054856555.1 of Leptonotus elevatus. NCBI lineage: Eukaryota > Metazoa > Chordata > Actinopteri > Syngnathiformes > Syngnathidae > Leptonotus > Leptonotus elevatus. The sequence goes on from NC_141243.1 coordinate 884,920, forward strand.
AAATGCAGCCTTCAACAAAGAAAATCTACATTTGACAACAAACTCAATTATTTGGCTTTCATCCAGCGAACACTGAAACTTTAATTGGCAGCGAGGATGATCGTGTCTTTGACAACGCGAACGTTTCCGTTCAAATCAAAGATCGTTTAAACGTGTTTGGCACAACGACATACGTTTTTGCAAACATTGCGGATTTTGTTGTCACGGACGCTCACGTCCATGTTTTTATAAACACGGTTTGTAAACGTAGACGTTTTCATAAAGTTGTGAGTTAAGTTGGCGTGAAAAGGCGTCAATGGAAAAGGATACTACAAAGCCCAACGCTCCAACAGGAAGTGATGCAGCTCGGGCATTTTCTTGATGCCTCATCCGACTACGCTGGGAGCCTGAAAAACAAAAAAACGGTTAACAAAATGTAAACACGCACAAAGTAATAAATGAGCGTGAATGGTCGTCACTAAAAATGAACACAACTACTACAATCATCCATCCATCGCTCGAACCGCATGTCAATCTCATTTTTAAATGTAATGATTTGTATTCATTTACCTTGTTAAATAATTGGGTCTATTAAATGATTGTGAATTTAAAAATACAACACACAAGAAAATAACGGAACAATTTGACGTTCCCATCAGAGGTCAGTAAATTACTCATATGATATATTGTCTTTTTCTCCAATAATTAATTAACAAGAATTAATTAACAATAATTAATTAACAAGCATTAATGAACAAGAATTAATTAACAAGAATTAATTAACAATAATTAATTAACAAGCCTTAATTAACCAGCATTAATTAACAAGAATTAATTAACAAGAATTAATTAACAAGAATTAATTAACAAGAATTAATTAACAAGAATTAATTAACAATACATATTGATGTAATAGAATGTTGGACGCCGAAGACGCAAAAAAAGACTGACCAGAAGTTTCCCCCGCGCGATGACAATCAGGCCGTCCGGTGCCGGCGCGGTTCCGTCGCGGCTCGCCGTCGCCGCCACGACGGCGCCGAGGGTTAGCGTCAAGAAGGTGGACAACATGGTGACGTCTCCGAACCTTCCCCGAGTCGCTTTGACCCACGCCGGCGCTTCCACCTGGACTTGGTTCGCATGGGACGAGACCACCTGGCACTATTTGAGGGGGGGGGGGGGGGGGATTTCTTCCAATCAAGGAAATGCCAATAATGAGATTCGTGGAAAGCATTTTGGAAAACATCCGCGTCGGCGAAGGTCTTCTTGACTCGACTTTGCTTCTCTATCTTTGGATGGATTTCATTGTCATCCATTTAAAAGTCACCCGTCGCGCCCGAGCTTGTGGTACGGTCCACATTTGGTCACGTCACAGGTGACATCTGCGTTCTTATCACTTTTTCCCACATCGGAAAGCTACACGTGTTTTTGTAAAACACAAAGAAAATGTAAGATTTTTTCGTCATAACCATCAATGCTAATTCCTTCTGTAAAGAAGTGCACTTTTTTCTCTCTCTCATTAAAATCAGGTTGCTAAGAACCTCAACTTTGTGTTTTTGTCCAGTTTTCAATTGAGTCACACTTTGTAAACATCAATGCAAACGTTGCACTTCTGAATTCAAGCAAAAATGGATCCTTCCGGGACACAAACGTGTTTTTGCAAACACTGAAGTTTTCCTAAAAACATCAAAGATGGCTTCCAGTCATCCAAGAACCAAACGTGTTTTCGTAAACATCGAGTAAAGCAAGGTGGCCATTAAACGAGTGGACAATGTGAAGTTTGCTTTATAAAAGGACAAAATGTGTCTCTTTAAAAAGGGAAATGACATTTTTATTAGAAAAGTCTGTAATGATTATTTCGGAGTCTTTATATTTTCTTCGTGGACAATTGAATCATTGAATGAACGCAGATTTGAACTCTAACCTCAGGACGGTGAGGCAGAAATGCAAACCACTCGACATCATCATTAGGAATTCGGGTTCTTCTTCTTCTTGGATTGTTTGATTTGGAAACATTTGGCTCAAAACGAACATGACGATTATTTCGATTGAAACTTCTCATTTGGTACTTTTGAGAAATAAATCTTGCCGACTTACTTGATGACTGGAAACTCGGAAAGTAACGATATCCAAACGTCACAATACGATAATTATCACGATATTGCGGGGAGGTTGGCGATATTAAAAAAAAGGTTACAATATTGTAAAAAAAATAACTCATACTAAAAAAAAAAGCACAATATTGTGCTTTTGTACATAACAGCAATGCATATTCAAACCATCGACATTCTCTAATAAGACTTAATATTGAGGCGCTTAACTTGCTATTATTGCACGCACATATTAATTTCTTCCACATCTTGACTGGCTTCACGAGCATATGACGTTCTCCGTCATCTGACCAGGAAAAGTGGATTTGAAACATAAACATGGCTTATGAAAATGAAACTGCACTAAAAATAATAGCCACCAGAGGGTGCTAGATCTGCACAAATGGAAATCAACGTGACTTTTTTAACAGATGTGCTGCTTTTAATATTGTGGCAGTTAAAAAAAGAAGGAAGAAAAAAGAGAAAAAAAAAAAAAGGAAGAAAAAAAATATAATAATAATAATAATATTGTGGCAGTTTTAATATCGCGATATTGCCGTTATTCTTACATCCCTACCGGAAACGCACCAAAAAGATGCAGAGTCCAGTTTCTTATTCCCAAATGATGTTCAAGACAAAACTGGAATTGGCACTGAAATAAGCCAATATTATTCAAACGGTTTCTAGCTTTCAACATTTATGTAGGAAAGGAAATATTTGCACCGACCTTCTCACAAAATTTCATGCAGATTGGGTGTCATTGACCTTCACCGCTAAATAACTATTTTCCCGCCAAAAACGGTTCATGACTATATAATAAAATGTGAATTGACGTTTACTAAATTTCCCCCCCCCCCTCAATGGTCAGTGCAACGTGTTGCGCAACACTGCCGGGTAATGGGCTTGTGAAATCACAAACAGCCACCAGCTGTGGCCAGCAGATGGCAGTATTGTATCTCTTTTCAATGGGCTCCTGGTGGTATGAAATGACAATGAAACATGACGAATCCGATGAAATCGAACGTTTTCAAGGATGACGTGAATGATCGAATTCACTGAGTTTTATTGAACAAAAAATATTCGTGTCAAAGTCCCTGTTGTGCAGAAAACAGCTTGTTTTTTTTTCTTATCTTTTCAATTTTCGCTCAATGTCACTCAAATGACCTACTTTCAAATGTAATTAGTAAAGAACAGAAAAAGGTAGAAACGTACTTTTTTTTTCTAATGAAAGAATGGAACGCGCTGGCACTGTCAAGGTTGTTTTTGGGTAAAACGTGTGGCAGCAAAGATCATAAAGCCCCCCCCAAAACCGGGACAGGTGAGGTCAGCAGCAACAAAGCCAAGAGCGCTCTTTCAAAGCAGCCAAGACGATTTTGAAGACAATTTACGTTATTTCGCGTAAACACCGAATAGCATTTTAGTAAACAGCATACACCATTTAGACTAACCTACTTTTTTGGGGGTAAATCATGCGACTTATTTGTGTTTTCAGAATACAATTTCGTTTTTTTCCAAAAACGTCAAGAAAAATCACATGCTTTGTTGTCGCCGCGTGCAATCGAGCGCCCGCTGCCCGAGAGAGAGAAAGAGCGTGTGCCACTTTCACACACGCACACACATTTGGGCCCTATGTAAGAAGCGGAGAATGTGTGTGCGCGTTGGGGAAAGGGGGGCCGGGGAAGGGGGGGGGGCGGGGTCATTGTATAAAGAGTCTGCTCTCTGAGGCGCTCGTTTCACTCCGTCATCTCTCCTTCATCATCTTCGGTGATCGTCGCACGCCAACAACATGCCCAGCAAGAGGAAGAAGAACCAACGCCGCAGGAGGAGAGTGGTGAGTGACGACGAGCGCGGCGGGTCGGCGCTCAACAATCGGCGGCGCCGACGTTGACGATGATTTGGCAGTTGTGATGCGGGAAAGAAAAATTTGTTTTCAGCTGCTCGTTGGATGCTTTCATGCAAATTGCGCAACGTCACTTTCCTCCAAAGCCGACCCCCCCCCGTATAGTTTTCATATTTCAAAAATATTTGTGAAAATTCTATGAAAGAACGTTTGCGCTTAAGTCAAGTCGTCTGTCGCGGCGGTCAAAGCGCTTTCATCAAAACATGAACAAAAACCATCATAACAAAGCAACAAATGTTTTTGTTTCTTTCTTTGCTACGCAAATTTGATGCCGCGTCGTAGAAGAAAAAGGAGAGATTCAATCTTATAAATAGTTTCGAAACGTCATGGCAGTCCAAACATGCGTGATGTCACACCTAAAAATAGCATTTGTGTGACCATAATACGTTTCTTTTCATTTTTAAGGAGACGCGTACAAGCAAGAAGCCGACTTTCTATTTTGATCGTGAAGAAAAAACAAAAAGTGTTGGATTAAGTGGAGATTTTGAGCGAGGTTTAAATAGCCTGACATTCAGGAGGCTTGCCAGGCAACGCCCCCCCCCACAACCCCCCCCCCCCCCCCCAAAACCCCCGGTGTGAATTCCTGCCATACGAGAGCTTCCACGCTGAGTCACGACGCCAAATCAGACGCCAGCAATTGACCCGTGACGAACGATGGATGAACTCAACGCAGACATTTCGTGGATTACAAATTTAGTTTCTGACAAACTTCGCTTTACAAACATTAAAAATACAAACGAGTCTTCACCAAAGCCGACGTTCGTGTTTTCCATAACTGATTTTGTCAATCCAACAAGAGGTCTTTGTGATTTCTCTGGGTGTCCCAATACTTTTGGACCACATACCTCCCCCGTGGTGAACACGACCAAATATGGTCGTATGTCCAAACGGATCGGACGTCTGCACAACGTCGCCGTCTTCTACTCGCGCTTCAGAGGGGCTAAAAAAAAAAAAAGTCTTGTGAAGTTATCAGCCGGCGCCGGACGCCGCGCTGGGATGTTGTTGAAGGCCGTTGACAAAAAAAACGGTTGCCAAATTCAATAAAGACGATTCAGAGAAAACAATTCTCGATTCGATTTAACTAGCGTACGTTTAGAAAACAGTAAAAAAACGATTTAGACACTTCGATTGAACTATAGTACGTGTTTTGCAAACAAGTCGGTCTTCAACAGACCTCGTTTACATTTTTTGTAAACAAAGACAATTTAGAGACTTGGGCAACGTACAAAGCTAGCATTGCGTTTTTATAAACATCTAAACTATTTAGTCTCCGACAAACTTAACCTACATTTAACATTTAGTCTGCCATAGCTAGCGAACGTGTAAACGTTTTGGTTGTCAACAAACCAAAAGTACATTTTTTGTAAACATTTAAACAATTTAATGGATTGTAAACTAACGTACGTTTTTTTTTGCTAACATTCAAGACAATTTACGACAGACGTTGCTAAAGCTAACGCGTTTTGGAAGCATTGTGAATTTGGACTTCAACAAGACAAACATACCATTTTTTTTTTTAACACTAAATATTATTTTTGTGAATATTGACAAAACTAATGTACATGTTTTTGTAAACATCACAAACAATTTAGCCTTTGTCAGAGCTAATGAATGTGTTTTTGTCTGACATAACACAAGTTGGTCTTTAGCGCAGCAAAAACGGTCTTTTTGTAAACATCGGCATCAACTTGTTGTTGTTTTTCCTAAACATTATTACCCGTTTTGAGTCACAAGTTCGGCTCAACATTAAAGACAGTTTGAAGTCGTACGTTGCGATCCATCTGGCGAGGTCGAGCCACGTTTGTACGTTTTGGTGAGCGAAGGTTTTGTTTGGACGGCGGCCAACAAAAGCATTTTTGCCACCCGCGATTGTGTTGCGGTCAGCACGCGGCGCTGATGCGATTAGGCTGGCGGGCTGCGGGCTGGCGGACGGCGGGCGGCGGGCCGGCGTCTGTGCGGCTTCTGCTGACGGTCACGCTTTCACGCTCGTCGCACCCGTCACGACGCTTCGGGCACCGACCGCTGCCGTTGCTCCAGTTACGTAACTGGCGGGCTCTGTTGATGTTTTTCTCAGACATCTGATGGATAACCAGCGCGGGGGACGATGTGACGACTTCCAGCACGCTTTACGATGAATGTGTGGGTTTTCGGAAAATACGATTTAGCCTATTTTTTCTTTTTCTTTTTCATAATTGGAAAACAATGCAGTCAAAAAATGCGCTTTTGTAAACAACAAAAATTGTCTTGGACAAACTAGCCATTTGGGGGTGAAAAACTTTGCAAAGTATTTTTTTGTAAACAGGCAATGTTAACAAAAAATTTTGGCACTGCGAACGTACGCGTTGGCAAATATAAGGTGTGTAACAAACTGATTTGAATGGGAAAATCGGTTTATACAATCATATTTTTATAGATGGACGCACCAAATAAATAGGAACTCGCTTGCTCCCAAAAACATATAAATACGTTCTATTTTAAATGAAGGTTTTGATGCAGCCTCTCAACTGCAAAGAACGGTTGACGAAATGGTAGTTATTACAAAAACGGCAGAGCCAAAGAGATCAACCAGGGCCATGTAGAAAAAAAGCTCAATTACTCACAATTCTAAATAGATTCGTGAATAATGATGAAACTTAGCTATATTCTAATATAATATAATATAATATATAATATTCTAATGCTAATTGCTGCAAAACGGAAACTGATATAAAACAATACTTTTTTTCCCCCTGAAGAGACTCTAATCTTTCTTTTGGTAGGTTCCATGTTTATGGCAATAGAGCACAATATTCTGTGGGCCTTGCAAAATCTGTCCAAATCCAGTAAAACAGCTGGGAGCGAAGGGGGTTGCTTCAGTCAAAAGGAGTTAAAAAAAAACGTTTCAGTAAAGTACATTTTGTTATTGTTGAAGAGTCAGTCAGTCGCAGAGCGATTATACTGTACACATTTTGTCAACATCGTAGACGATCGAGCCAGCAACGAAGCTATCGTACAAGTTTTTGCAAACAATGTTGCCGATTTCACATTTGCGTTTGTTGTTCCATTTCCAGCAGAAGCTGCGGCGAGCGCTGGAGGAAAACAACATCTGCGGCTCGCCCGCAAAAGCGCCCAAAGAACAACAGACCAAAAGGAGCGCCAGGGTCCAACCCGAACCGCCGGCCCGGGTCGGCCCGGCGTTACCGGAACCGGCCCCCACTGAGAAGACGCATGGAAAAGCAACAAGTCAGGTCAGAAACCAGCACAGGTGACGTATTTCCAACTTCACGCAGCGCGTCTGCACAAACAGCAGCATCAGAGACAATCTGTCATTTCTCATACTTTTCACACAAAACCCCGCAAAGGCGGTAAATCTCTACTTACATACAAAGACACACCCCAACAAAAAAACTGAAAGAAAGGAAAAAAAAGTCAGGAGACCTTGCATTTGTCAGAGAAATCGGTCAAATCAGGAAATCTTCACTCTTACACAGAGATCCTGCAAAATTACCACAGAATCAAAGTAGAAGATCCAGCATTGCGCAATTATTTACAGAGCCCAGGAAATGTTTAATGCCATTTTCCCGCAAAGATCCTGCAAAACTACAGCATTAGAGTCAACATTGAAGTCCAGCATTTTATAACTTTTAAACAGAACCCAGCGACAGGGGTAAATTCCCTACAGAAAATTCTAGCATCGTAGAAAGATGTGAAAAATCAGAAGACCCATCATTAGTCCAACATTCACACAGAAGTTCTTTTTCTTTTCTTTTTTTCGCAGCAGAAGGGGTACATTTCTGTTTTCACACAGAGACCCCACAAAATTCCCAACTGGTCATATATAATGGAATATATATATTTTTTTGTAAAGCAGTTTCTTCCTTTCAAGTGGAGCACCCCCCCCCCTCCTCCACCACCCCTCCCCCACCCGCTCTGCTTTTTCGGCATCCATTTTGGGACGTAAAGCTTAGCTCGCCTGAATTAAAGATGAATGGCAGTAAAATGGATGAATTATTGAATGTCAGACTGTGCGAGGCTTGCAATTATTCATGTGGCCTCAAACATGGGGGGGGGGATGGGGGGGGGGGGGTCCTACCCAAGTAGCAAGTATCCTTCTTTGGTTTGAGTTAAATCCAACTTTCTCATTTCCCAGTTAACAACCTTCATTTTGGGTGTCTTGTCTACCAACAAACGGATTTTTTTTGCCACTCATCGACCTCCCTGGCATCGAACCTTTTTTCGTACCGATCTGACCAACACACTAATCCGCGATGCAAGTCAGAGGTTTGGTTCCCAACTGGAACCCAAGACATCCAAGTTTCTCACATTTGTCGTCCTCTCTACAGGTCAAGGCCAAAGTCTTGGCACCGGAAGCAAGTGAGCCCGTTTCTGCCACTGCACCTGAACCAAAACCAAAACCGGCTGCCAGAAAGAAAGTAGAACCCAAATCAATGCAGCAAGTGGTTTCCAATGCACCAGAACCAGAAACCGTAACGAAGGAAAGAAAGTCAGAAGAGCAAGTTGCCACTAGCGTACCAGAACTGGTCAGCTGCACCTTCGACCCAGAACCAGCGCAAGTGGCAATCCAAAAGGTGGTAGAGGAGGTCGTCTGTAGCACCTTCGACCCACAACCAGTAATCGAAGCAGAACTGGTCGTGAAGGTGGAATCGGAGTCGGTTGGACCGGTTGTCGCCAGTTTACCAAAACTGATCAGTTGCACGTGTGACCCAGAACCAGTAATTAAAGCAGAACCGGTTGTTCGGGTGGGACCACAATCAATTGAACGGGTCGCAACCAGCGGACCAGAACTCGTCAAGTGCACCATCGACGCAGAACCAGCACAAGTGGCAATCCAAAAGGTGGTAGAGGAGGTCGTCTGTAGCACCTTTGACCCACAACCAGTAATCGAAGCAGAACTGGTCGTGAAGGTGGAATCGGAGTCGGTTGGACCGGTTGTCGCAAGTTTACCAAAACTGATCAGTTGCACGTGTGACCCAGAACGGCAAGAACCATCTGCTGCAACTGAAAAAGAACATGTGAAACCCAAGAAGATTCCTGAAGCAGAACCCAAGGAGAAACCTGAACCAGAACCAGAACCAGTTGCTGGAGGAGAACAGACAGTCCAACCCGTGGCAGAACAGATAGTCGGCTGCTCCCTCAATCCAGAACCGGTAGCTGTAGCAGCTGACGCGGTGCAGGTTGTCCTGGTACAGAAACCAGAACCTGAGGTTGCTTCTTGTACACCTCAAGCAGAACCACAACCGAAGGCCGCAGCAGAACCTGTTGCTGTTCCGGTAGAATCCGAATCAGTAGAGCAGCTAGTTGAAATCCAAGAGGTGCGTACCACACACGTTGAGGTCCGTCTACGATCTTCGTAGGAAGACAAATGTTTTTTGTCCCCCCCCCCCAGGACGGCGTCTCCGGCAATCTGAAATGTCCCTCGGAAGGAAGCAGCGCGCCGTCGCGGCAGATGCACGCGGGTCCAACGAAGGTGAGGAGGAACACGCGGTCCACGTGTGAAAAAACACTTTTGTTTCCTTGTACGTAGATTCAAGACTTTGTGTGTGTGGTCAGGAAACCGCGTTGGCGCCAGCGATGAAAGGTCACGTCGTACCCGAGGTCTCCATCGAGGGATAGACTTTCAACACTCCTCGTCTTGGTACATTTTCTTCATCCATCTTGAGCCGTCTTCACTTTCTGGTTTCCTCAACTTTCCTCCCTCCAATCTTTCTATCGACTTCACTTCCTGGGTGAACTTTGCCTCCGCCGATACTTTGCACCGTCTCATCTCCTCTTTTTGTCTTCCTTCAGATACTTCGCCGTCATTTGGTGGCCTGGAGGACTTGCTGCAGATGAACCGGATGACTTTTCTTTAGTTTTATATTCAGGGCTTAGAGCAGGAAATGGAAGGGACATCCACATGTTAAAGTGCCTTGGTTCCTGTCCAGACTCCCCCGAACCCTCCCCCCCTCCCCCGTCCCCGTTTCAGTACGCACCCTCCAAAAGCGCCAAAGGCCACGTGCACCCAAGTAGAACCACATTGCGGATCTTCTGGCATGACAAACACGCTGCTCGGGCGTGTCCGCTAAAGACTCTTGAGGGACATTCAAGCCTGGGTTCGACCGAGCATTACGGCTCGGTACGCGCTTACAATTTTGAGGTGTTCAAACGCACCAGCAATCAACATCCACCGATGGAAACGCAAGCTTCGTCAAGATTTACCGATGTGCGCCGATCTCAACCGGACCGATTGGCGGGAACGAAGCTAACGGGGATCACTTTGATGTTCGAAGATCCCATTTCTTTCTCCACCTTTTCTACTTCCTTTTGTATCACGTGACGTGTTCTGTCCTTGAGGGCGAGGCCTTGAGTGCACCCGAGGCACCTCGTATTAAATAAAGCTGTAAAAATGTGCACGTGCTTTCTTTTTCGGGATGCACACACAACACGCTCACTCGGAGCTGATTATTAAGAGGTCATGACTTTTGGACAGTACCGCGTCCAATTAGCTTCATCTTACACGAGGTCGCTAACCGAATGCGCTCACTATTTCATTAATAGGTTCAGGAAGTGCAGTCTGTTAGCGAATTAGCGATATAGCATGAAGCTAAGGCCACGTGCCTGAAAATCTTTGTAATCTCAGTAAAAAAAATGAAGAAGAAAAAAAAAGACATATTTCCCCTCAGAACTTTTAATGGTGCTTTTTCTACATTCATATTCATTAGTTATGACAATTTGTTTTCCATCCTTATGATCGTACTGTCAACTCAAATTAGGAAATAGCACAAAAAAGCAAGTAAAAAAAAAAAACACAAATATGTATAACAAGATAGAAGGATATATATATTTATATATTTGTAAAAAGCACATTCATATTAATAACGACCTTTGGAATGAAATCAAAGAGGCCCCCCCCCCCCACACGCACAATATATTATGTGAAAATTTTACTTATTTTTTTCCTTCAAATTCTATATTGTTTGGAATCAGGCATGAAGGGAATGTCAAAGAAAAAAAGAAAAACTGATAATAATAAATAAGAAGATGATGATTGGATTGGCCCATGAGGTAAAAATGTGAACTAAAATGACGTCAATTAACAGCAGCGCGTGATGTTATTCTTAGAAAACACACGCACGCACGCGCGCACGCGCGCACGCGCGCACGCACACACACAAGGACCTGTTACTCAAATGTCATCGTCACAAAGTCACTTGATGGATGTTTTGTATTTACAAGAATTACGCACACAATGAATGGACCCCGCCTTCCTGAAATATACGAAAAGCCAATCAATCACGCACCCTGTTCCGGTTAATAAATGTCAATCAAAAAAAAAAACATTAGCCACACCCACTCGCAAGTTAGCAAGCGATACTAACAAGTGTGAGCTCGTGCCGACCTTCAGTGTTTGTGCGGTTAGCATTAAACTATGCTAGCTTGCCAACTTCACACGGTCTTCGTCGGGTGGTTAGCGTCATAGCGTAGCATTAGCCTAACTCAATGCTTTGCCTCATCAAAACTAGCCTGACTGTTATAGGGTGGACGCGGTTGGCGAGTTAGCACAGCATAACGCTAACTGAAAACGCTCCCTTCAACATCAACTGCTTCATAGTCGGAGTGCATCGAGTTAGCGACAGAGCGTAGCATGAGGCTAAATTGTTGGGGTGCACGATGTTAGCGAGCTAGCATAGCATGATGCTAACCGCATGCACACCCCCCTAAGTAATTAGCATGGATTGCCATCCTCCTTCTTTAAGAGCCTTATTGTTTGCGGTTAGACACGTATTACAGCACGAGTGGACGGCCATAATAATAACAATAATAATAAAAAAAAGAGCACTTTTGCTTATGTGGGAGTTGCTTTTTTTTGTCAGAAGTTAGCACAAGGCTAAAAAGGGCATGCACAGGGATGGGGAATCCAGGACCAGAATGTAAAAACCCTGAAACGGTTTGGCTTTAAGCCAAAAGGCGCTTCGACTCAAATGGCAGCTAAACGAGCTGGTCGACGACACCTGCTGAGTTGAGGCACCCGCGGCTCAAAGCTAAAACGGTTTCAGGGTTTTTACATTCTGGTCCTGGATTCCCCATCTCGGCACATGCGCGAGTGTGAATGTCACAACAGTACCCGACAGACGCATCACATTAAACGTTTGGCAGCCATTTTGTATGCTTGTCTGCAATACTGACAGCATTTGAGACTTTTTTTTTGTTTGTAAAATCCATTACAATTTCTCAGTATTTGACAATTCTTCGTTCTCTCCTCGATTGTCACTCCTTGAACGTTTGCAGTGTCAACAGTAGAGTTTTTGTTTTTTCCTTTCACGAACGTAGCAAGGACGTGGAACGACAGTGAAGGGAGTGAAAGAGGGGACACCTCCCAGAGGTGTGCAACGCCGTCCATCCTCCCCCCCACCCAAAAGAAAACAAGGCCCAATGTGGGCTCCGTCCTGTCCAATCAGGCCCCAGGGAGCTCGATATTAGTTCAAATGCAGCCCAGATCCAGACCGTCTCTTTTTGTGTGTGTGTGTGTGTGTGTGTGTGTGTCATTGTTGTTGCTTGTCCTACTAAAAGAGCGCTTTGGATCCCTGATTCTCAAACTCTGACCAGGCGTCGTTCAGCTCCATGAAGATCATCTTTGCGTAGTCCTCGTAAGGCTTCCCTGTTGCCTGAAGTCGAAAACAGGGAGGAGACAAAAACGTAACTGAACTCATTTGCTCCCAAAAACGGATAAATACGTTCTATTTTAAATAGTACCATGCTCCCAAAGACGTATTTATACATTTTTAATGTTTTGTTTTGATGCTAGCGCATACAGAAGGCTTTGATGCAGCCTCTGAACTCAGGGGATTGCTTGAAGCAATGGTAGTTATTACAAAAACGGCCAGCAGGTGGCAGCATGGAGAGATCAACCAGGGCCATGTTGCAAAAAAGCTCTTTCTCCCAGTGTTTTAAACAGATTTGTGAATAATTGCTGCAAAATGGAAACAGATAGAAATATTCCTTTTCCCTGATGAAAGAAGAGACTCTAATCTTTCTTTTGGTAGGTTCCATGTTTTTATAGGAATAGAACACAATATTCCGTGGTAAAAAAACAGCCGGGAGCAAAGGGGGTTGCTTTAGTGAAAATGGCTGCGAGTGAATACGTTTAAAGAGTGGCTGTCAGACAACTAATCATACATGAAATTAACTGTTGAAATTAAGATGAATCGGCCTTATTACATTTAAAATGGTCCAAATCCTCAGATTCTCAGCTTTTCAAAAGTAAATATTCATAGATTTCATAGATTTGTAGTCCTCCATTAAAGCAGACTGATGTTTTTTTTTTTTTTTAAATAAGATGTTCACAAACATCATCATTATTTAGTCTGGTTAGCATTATGCTACCTTATTGAGGCCACTGTGTGATGTGCACGCGGTTGGCAAAGTAGCATAAAGCAAGCGTGTCCCAAGCGCACCTTATCTGGATGGACCACCAGGGCGGCCTTTCTGTAGAACTTCTTGACCTGCTCCGGCGTCACCAAGTCGGCCATGCCCACCGGCCTCCAGCGGCTCTCGCCCTCCCACAGCACCGTGTGCAGCGTCGACAGCAGCGCGCGGATGTTCCTCTCCTTGCCCTCGATCCAGTCAAAGATCTAACGGGACGGAGGACAAAATGCTATCTGGATGCGCGTGGCCAAAGCTAATTCGGAGTTACAAGCTACTACGGCGACAACAGCATTTCTGCAGGTATCAGCAAGTCTAATTGAATGCAACAAATGCAATGCCCACGTCGTACTTTATACACACACACGCATGTATTGTACATACATGCTTATATATTAGGGTTGTCAGTTGATTAAAATTTTTAACCGTAAATAAGTGCATGATTTTCATACTTAACGTGCGATTAATCGCAAATTAATATGTTTTGAATGTACAGAATTTTTTTTTCACACTCTTGTTAATTAACATTAAAGTGGACACATTTGGTTACCAAATGAAAATGTGGTTGTATCTTTTCAAACACTGTTAGAGTAAATTTATAGTAAGTCATTCATAGTTATTTGAAGTTAAAAAGACATTGGAGTGTAAAACTTTTAAGTCACGCATTTGTGTTGAGATCATTTTTCTGCCACTCGATGGCATTAGTGTTTCATGCTGGACATTGGTGACAGGATCAGTACATTTTTGCTTTCATGCCTCTTTTCGAACAAAAGTCACTTGGAGGAAAAAAAAGAGATCACCAGTAGAAAATGTGATATTTTCCAAAATAAATAAATAATATTTTTTAACTCATTGACAGCCAAATTTATTTCTAGTTTTTAAAGTAATCAGTAGAACATGGGCTTGTTTCATGAAAAGCACCGTTTTTTTTTTTTTTACTAAAAGAGATGAAAACGAGCCGTTTGAGGCATACTGTATTGTTTTGTTCACCTCAAACTATAAAACCACAGAAGCAAGACCGAGAAAGGGATTTGGTGGCAAAATAAAAACATCCACGAGTGAATGAGTCAACCGAGCGCATCCCGGCTGGGTCGCATACCTGCAGTTTTAGGGGATCCATTTCCTTCGTGATCTCCTGCCTCCTCATTTCTGCAATGGTCCTCTGCCCTTTTTTATCCGTCTTGGAGGAAAAGCCCTGCGTGGACAGCAGGTCCCCAAAGTCGTCCTCCTTGACTTTGGGCTTGGGGCCTGCGTCGAGACAACCCAAAGCGTGAGAAACAAACATTTCCAAACGACATTTGCGACACATAAACGTGACTTTCGGGGAAATACCGAATCCTGGAGGTCGAACGCCTCTTTCCTCGCGGCCTCCGATGACGCTGGGGAAGTTGAGGTTGTAGTTGGGCTTGGTGGCCTGAGCGCCGGCGGACTGGGGGGCCGACGACGCTTTGGGCGCGGGTCCGGACTGCCAGGGCTTGTTGTGGCCCTGGGGGGCTTTGCCGGATTGCCAGGACGACGGGCATTGAGGCTTAGCCGAACACGAAGAGGAAGAAGAGGACGACGGTGGAGCCTTGGTAGGCCCGGAGACGTTCGTGCTGGCAGAACCTGCAACAAACAAGTTGGAGCACTTTAGCTTCATTTGAAGGAAACAACTCATATTGAGATTCAGTTTTAGCATTGAAATTGGAGTGAATCATATTCTTTACAAATTAAATTAAAACATACAAAATCATGATGAACTCATTTGCTCCCAAAAACATATCAATACGTTCTATTATAAATATTACCATGTTTCCAAAATCATATTTGTACGTTTTTTAAATATTTTTTTTATATGCTAGAGCATACAGAAGGCTTTGATGCAGCCTCAGAATTGAAGAGAATGCTTGAAGCAATGGTAGCTACGGCCAGCAGGTGGCAGTAGAGTATAAGAGACCAACTGTTTTAAACAGATTTTTTAATAATGATGAAACTTATTCTATAATTGCCGCAAAACGGAGTTTTAGCATTGAAATTGGAGTGAATCATATTCTTTACAAATTAAATTGAAACATACAAAATCATGATGAACTCATTTGCTCCCAAAAACATATCAATACGTTCTATTATAAATATTATCATGTTTCCAAAAACATATTTGTACGTTTTTTAAATATTTTTTTTATATGCTAGAGCATACAGAAGGCTTTGATGCAGCCTCAGAATTGAAGAGAATGCTTGAAGCAATGGTAGCTACGGCCAGCAGGTGGCAGTAGAGTATAAGAGATCAACCGTTTTAAACAGATTTTTTAATAATGATGAAACTTATTCTATAATTGCCGCAAAACGGAGTTTTAGCATTGAAATTGGAGTGAATCATATTCTTTACAAATTAAATTGAACCATACAAAATCATGATGAACTCATTTGCTCCCAAAAACATATCAATACGTTCTATTATAAATATTATCATGTTTCCAAAAACATATTTGTACGTTTTTTAAATATTTTTTTTATATGCTAGAGCATACAGAAGGCTTTGATGCAGCCTCAGAATTGAAGAGAATGCTTGGAGCAATGGTAGCTACGGCCAGCAGGTGGCAGTAGAGTATAAGAGATCAACCGTTTTAAACAGATTTTTTAATAATGATGAAACTTATTCTATAATTGCCGCAAAACGGAGTTTTAGCATTGAAATTGGAGTGAATCATATTCTTTACAAATTAAATTGAAACATACAAAATCATGATGAACTCATTTGCTCCCAAAAACATATCAATACGTTCTATTATAAATATTACCATGTTTCCAAAAACATATTTGTACGTTTTTTAAATATTTTTTTATATGCTAGAGCATACAGAAGGCTTTGATGCAGCCTCAGAATTGAAGAGAATGCTTGAAGCAATGTTAGCTACGGCCAGCAGGTGGCAGTAGAATATAAGAGATCAACTGTTTTAAACAGATTTTTTAATAATGATGAAACTTATTCTATAATTGCCGCAAAACGGAAACAGATGGAAATATACATTTTTTCCTGATGAAAGAAGAGACTCTAATCTTTCTTTTGGTAAATTACATGTTTTTAGAACAATAGAACACAATATTCTGTGGGACTTGCAAAATCAGTCCAAATCCAATAACCGGGAGCAAAGGGGGTTGCTTCAGTAAAAATGGCTTTGAGTGAATGAGTTAATAGTATTGAATATGAATTGGAATGAATTACTTTGAATCATAATTGTAGTGAATCACATTGATTTGAAATTAAATTGCATCATAATTGTGAATCGCATTTTGTGAGTGATTAAAATTGTATCGTAATTATTGTGAATCATATGGGAACATCGTGTAATTGAAATATTAAACAACTGAAGTGAATCAAACGCTGTTCAACTGAATCATACAGTACGGTAACACGAGTAAATTGTGCCAATTCGGAGTTAATCCTATTTAAATTGGTGTGAACTGCATCGCACCGCAGTTCAGAACTTCAGACATCATCAGTATTAAATTCAAGCGGACACGTTAACACTTACTTGGTAAATTTGAGCCCAAGTTTCCCAAATCAGCGAAGGGATCAAAGTTCTGAGACTTTGCCTTGGACATTGATGACATGCTAGAAGCTACGAGTACACAAATACGATCGTGAGCCAGAAAACAAACAATGGCGTTACAGTATTTTTGAAATATGGAATCCCATTGTTACCTGTGCTGATGTATGTGGGCCTGCTGGCAGCGGCGTTCATACCCGCGGACGTGCTCGGCGCCCAGCTGTCCCACCCGCCCAGGAGGTCCGGGTGACTGGCCGACGATGTCATCTTGGGAGCGTTGTTCACTAACTTATCTGATAGCGACAACAAATATGAACACGGCCGCATCAGCGCAATGATGCAACCGCGGCAAGAGGTGCAACTCACTGAGGTTAAAAAGGCTGGCGTTGGAAGTCGGAGCGGCTTTGCCCGGCGCCGAATTCTCGGACCCCATCAAATCTCCGAACAGGTCGGGCCCGGAGGCCTGCCGGGACGAGCCCACGCTGGAGCCCACGCCGGAGCTGGAGCCCATCCCGAATGGGTCGAATGGGTCGCTAATGGCTGCCCCACCCAAAAAAAAAAATTTTGTCAAACATCGAGTACAATTTCTACAAACATAACGACCAGAAACTGCGAACAAGCTTTCGTTCTTTCTGACGCACAAATTTATTGGCCAGTCTGTCAAACCGCTGCAGCAAATGCTGCGGTAAGGAGGACTTAACTTTCTTCTTTTATTTTCAAATTGCTCACCTTTACCCTCCTGTTAGGTTGGCTTCTCAAGAATTATGTTCGCGGGTCAATTTGACCCAGGCTATATTTAATGATAAAAACGCATCTCAATAAACGTTATTAACAGCTTTCATTGCAAATATTTCAAGTTAATCTTTTTTTAAAAGTTTCATCTTAAAATAATACTGTTTGTAGTTCTTTAACTTTAAAGCAGATCATTTTGACCCGGGCTATGTTTAGTGTTCCAATAGTGCCCTAATAATGAATTATAGTTTTGAAGGCAAATATGTCAAAATGAACCATTTTAATTGACGAGAAGTTTCATAGGAAAAAAAATACTCATTTGTATCTTCAACGAATTTTTTTTTTAATTGCCAGAAAAAAAGAAAAAAAAAAGACATTTCATAGCAAAAAAACTATTTATTATATAATGGGTCAATTTCACCCAAAATGTTTAACATAAAAAAAAATAATAATAAAAAAACGTGTTAAACCAGCTAATTATTAACCACTTTCATACATGCAAATTAATAGTCTCTTGATTTGAATGTTGGGTCAGCTTGACCCCATTACATGCTTAATGTTCCTTTGAAATATCTACAAAAGTTTTTTCAATTGACTGTTGGTGACACGTTTGATGGCGAAAAGCTAACATTTGTTCTTTAAATTGAAAGTGGATCATTTTGACCCAAAACATAACAGGAAGGCTGAAGTATCGTGACTGGAATCAACAGCCTTCACAAGAAACTGATACATTGGAAATGAGGCCGATATCAGCCCAGTACTAATAGCTGGTATCAATTCTTGCACATTCCCGCATTTTACCTTGAAAGTTGCATGAAACAAGTCCGCAGTTTAGTGAGAAGATATCAACTCCGAAGTCAAATATCACAAAATTTAAACTGTAAATTTTGACGAAAAATTGCAAAAATATTTCCAACCACTGTCATGTAAGTCAATTAAAATGACTTTGAACACATGATGTTTTGCTTAATATCATTGTGCGGCTCTAGATCTCCAACCAGTGAGCATCAGGAGTAAAATGGCCTTTGAGTTGCACAATTCAGAGTTTAACCCACATTTTCGGGAAAATACACATTTCAAGACCCATAAAACTGGAGTTGGAATCACACTTCAACACAAATCTTCTTGCTTACGTTTGGAGCCGCCAAAGAATAAGTCCTCCTGGGTCGCCGGCGCGGGTCCGGCAGGTGGGGCAAACAGGTCGTTGAGGAGGTCGCTGTGGCTGGACGACGCCTTCAGGCCAGCGGAGGACGACGCTTGGGGTTCCGAGTTCAAACCTAACAGATCGGCTGTGTTGTCGGCGGGGGAATCCTCGGCGGAGGGGGGCGGAGTCTTGTTGGAGGGAGAGGGGGACGGTGTTTGCGTGAGACAGCAAATATGCATATGCGGCTATGTACAGTTCAGAACTATTTTGTTCTGGGCTCCTGTTTATTTTGGGTGTAATTCCACTGTGGACCTCTAGATGGCAGCACACTATTTAGTTTGACCTTGAGGCTAAAAATAGGAAATTCAGTATTTCAGGCTGAAGATTATTAAATGTTAAATCCACTGCGATCCTGCTTTCTACGCCTACAGAAAACAACGGCTGCACCTTCATTTTAGAGTGTACAGTGCTTCCTCACTTTTCGATGGTGACACATCCCATGAATTAAGAATTTTTAGTGACAAGATTCATGCTGCCAGTAGATTCACAGATTCAAATTCTTGAACACGTCACAGTCTGACAGCCTGAGTCCACCCTCAATCTAGACAGTCCCATCAGCGTAGTTCAGAGGGAAACGTGGGGGGGACAAAATGGTTAACCTAAACTGGCTCCATGCCAAGCGTTAACCGTAAAGTGTTAAAAAAACAAAATCAATCTAGAAATGGCAACGGGTTTCAAATGACTTGGGCACAAGCTCAATGGTAAATCTGCCTGGCGAGGAAACAGCCACATGTTATTCTTTACATACCTGGAAGTCGGCGTCAAAGAGTTGCTCGCTGGTGTCCCGCGACAGAGGCTCCCCGCTGGGGGCCGAGTACGAGTAGGATTCTCCTTCCGACTGGTCGCTCAGTTCTTCCTGTTCATTCGAGGAGCCTCCCGTATGGACAGCGTCCTGAGGCCCGCCGACAACTGAAAACAAAAAAAAAAAGACAAGAGGCTCCATGGAATCCATGTCATCGGTTCTTGAAAGGGTTCAGTTTCCATTGGAAGTGAAGTTTGGGAATTTTGGAAAGATTCCAAATTGATGTAATTTAACTGGTAATACAAAGTCAACCATGCAAAACGGATGACTTTTTCTTTGCCTACAGAATCCAGCTGTTTTATTCCACTGGCTGGTTTTTCAAAGGGTCATGTGGAAGAGAGTCTCGCCAAACTTATCAGCGAAATTCAGGGTTGGAAACAACTGGAAGTGGAAATCTGGGTCATATTCTCCAAAATCTTGAACTTGCACTGAAAGTTCTGTTAGTAATTTTAGTAACCGTTTATGTACTTTTTATTTCATTACTTTGCTTTAAAATTTCTTTTACTCTTTGGTTTTCAAATGCTTTTAAATGCTGAACTTTAAAAAAAAAAAAAAAGTGAATTATGTGAAGCACGTTGAGCTACCAGGTGTATGAAATTCGCTATTTCAATAAATCTGCCTATGTAGGAACAGAGAAATAGATTTTGTTGATTTTTGTGGGTCGCACAAAATCAGTCAGGACTGAATGAATTTGTACCTTCCCAATCCAGTGTCTGGAAGAAGTTGTTTGCATTGGCATCGCTGCTCACGGGAGATTCCGTGTCCGAGGCGGTCGAGCTTTCCGACGTTTGCGCTGGCTGCTGCGGCGGTAAACTGGAGTCATAGAATGCTGACGACCCCGGTTGACGAGGCAGTTCCGGTTTACCTAGAGGTCAGAAAAGGTCAACGAACCATCAGGCCTTCTTCTACTTTCAAACTTTAGATGTTTTAAAAATGGGTTCAAAAATGGCCGGCAGAGTTGAAAATGGAGATTGCTCCTAAAATGTGCAAGTGGTGCCGCCTACCAAACTTGCTGAGGATCTCCTGCTGCTCGTCGCGAGACGAAAAGAGGATCTTGGGGTTGAGGCCCTTGGTTTGGAAGCCGTCCCACGGCGGAGTTTTGGCGCTGGGTCGGTCCCGAGGCTCCACGTCGATGTCCAGGTTGGCCTGGAACAAGTCCGGGTATTTCTCCTGGATGTCGCAGGCGTCCAGGTCATACCTGCCCATAAGAATTTAGAGCAGTGGTTTTTGAGACATTTTCCGAAAGACTACTTAATACAAAACTAAACATAACCAGCACAAGTAATGGGAAAAGTGCTGTATAAATCTGATTTATTATTATTATTTTTTGTGTAGCCCGAATGCCACAGGAAGCCAAAAGTAAACTATTTTCCCAAAAAATAAGACGTAAATATATGATGCTAGGAAAAATGAAACTTTTTTTTTTTTTTTTAAATGGAAAAAAGTTTTAAATTGCAGAAATTAAAGTACTGTAGTGTATTTTCAAGAAAAAAAAATCAAATTCTTTATAAGCGTAAAAATCAAATTTTGTTAAGATAAAAAAGAAGAAAAAAAAGAGAAAAAAACTTTTGGGAGAATATGGAAATGTTTCCGGGTACAAAATTGCCGCAAATTGATACTTTTGTCGAATTTTGTGACTTTGAAAAGCAATATATTCTTGTATTTTAGGTAACCTTATATGCATGCAAAAATAATAATAATAATAATAATAATAAACTAAGCTCGATAGCATTTTGCAACCAACGATTTTTGCTTCTAAGCCGAGAGCGAATTCTTTATCGTTGAATACTTACTTGGCAAACTTCACAGTGGTGGCGTTTCTGGGAACGAAGCCTGTGTGGAACTGGATCTGAAACATTTTCATGGAGGCCATCTGAAACAGCAAAGAGAGAGCAGAGTCGTCAATGTGTTACTCCACCAAGGAAAGGAAGACTGAATTCTTCAGAAATTCAGCGCCTGGAAGGTTGTTGTGAAGGTTCGACATTACAATTAGTAGGCAAGTCTATCATGAGTAGACGCACACAAAAAATATATCATTGCTTGGATGTGCACATTTTAGGGACATTTAACTCTCAGAAGAGCTTGAGAAAACATTGTCAACTTTTCTTTCCTCATTTTCTTTAATAGTTTGCGTATCATAATAAACCTTGGCCTGCAGACGACCTCCCAGTGTAGACCTGGCGTGGTAGATGACAACCAGCACATCTCCTTGGACGGTGACGTTCAGGGGAATCTCTGCTCTTCCGTCCTCCATCTTGAAATCCCTGCAGACGGAAGACAAAGCCATATACAGCGTGGGCCAAAAAGTAGGTATGCACTACTACAATATTTCATTATAATTATATTTAATAAACAGAGCTTAACAATGGAAATGCTCAAAAAGTGCCCTTTCAAAAGAGCACCACTCTTAAAACTTCTCCGGAACACTGCAGGAAAGGAGAACAATGTCCCCAGCAAAACTGAAGTCACACAAGCTTCGCAGGAGGACATGGATCAATGGATAGCAATATTAATTATATATTAATATTAAATATTAATTGGAGCAGCGTTAATATTGGAGCAGGTGGTAAAACCTAAGAGGATGAAACGGGACCCACAGCTTGCTTTCTTCTTGCTAAAAAGGTAAGACCTCGTCACCAAAATGCAAGAGGGTCTATTTATGATAAGCAATGCACAATTCCACGAACTAACGTCTCGGCACTCTGGGCGCGTGCACGTCGCTGGCTTCCATTCCGCTTTTCGCCAGAGGGGTCGCAAATCCACAAAAACTCTCTGTAACTTGCGACATGGACCTTTAAACGTTCACATTTCTTTGTTTTAATGTTGAAGAAAAAAAATGTTTCAGAAGGGTCCCAGAGTCATCTCTCATAAAGTTAACTGAAAATGTAAGTAAATAGTTCTCCGAGATTAACATTTTTTAGATTTATATTTTATTGGCTGTCAGATAATAAAAAAAAAAGGGCCAATACTGATATTCGTCAAAAATGCCTATCCCTAACATTGACATTTATAACGTGTTTTGTATCTTGACAATTTTTGAATCAAGAGGAAGTTGCCAGAAGTTCTGAAAAGAAAAGCAAGCCTACTTCATCCTATCGTACTCCTGCGAGGTCGTCAGGACTCGCTCGTCGCCGACGTAGACCTCGCAGAAGGGACGGCAGCCGTTGCGCTGCTTGTTAAACAGCGGCACAGGCGTCATGGTGATGGCGCGGATGACCACGGGCTTGCAGTGCGGGGTGATGGGTTCCTCCGCCATCATGTCACACATGTACTCGATGTACCTGCATTTAAAAAAAATAAAAAAATAAAATCACACACAGATGAGAAAGTGACTGCGGTGTGATTTAAAAGAGACACAAATGCGGGGGAGGCGTTGGCACCTCTTGTGCGACGGGGCTATGCCAGGCGGGCATCGTTTCATGGAGAACATGTAGACCGCCGCTTCGGCCGTGGTGAAAAGGCGGCAGAAGCACAGGAAGGAGCAAACGGCCACCGCGGACGCCGCTCTGCCGTCCTGCGGCAAAAAACAGACAAACGTGAAGCCGCGCACGGTCAAACTGAGCGCGCGCGGTGTCGCCACACTCGTCCGCTTTCGTACCAGGCAGTGGACCACGCAGATGTTCCTCTGGTCCTGCTTGAGCCACTGGTGCATGTTCTTGCACACGCTGTAGAGACTGCGCAGGTTGGGAGAACGACGCACCTGCCAGTTGCATTCGGACACCTGGGCACGGAAGAAACAGCGCAGCAAACACGGGCGGCGATGTTAGCGAGTCACAGCGGATGTTCGTGAGAGGCAACGGAGGCGAGCGAGAGCAAGCAGATGTTTGCCTGACAAAGTTACAAGCCTGCTTCACGTGGATCCGAATACGCCAATTTGAATCAAGTACGGGTGTTCCATATCATACCTTCTACGATATTACCGGTGTATTTTTTGGGGTGATAAAAACACTATCTAGTGATTTTTTACGTGGCGGTTTTCAAACACCACACACACAACTGGCCTATGACGTTTGCGCTCGTTTTTAACACAATCACTTTAATAAAAGTGTAAAAGCAACTACTGTCAACTGAACGTCATCTTGACGAATCATATCATGTTTACATCCATCTTTCCCATGTCCCGTAAAATTGCTGTTGTAAAGCACCAGATTGGAATCGGTCACATAACATTGCATGGTTGACCAGAGATCTTCGGTCGCAATGACCCAAAAAAGTCCGCAAGCGAGCGGTGGACGTTCGTGAGTCAAAGGATGTGAGTCACAATGTATGTTTTCAGAGTCAGAGAATATGCTTAAGCACCACAGTGCACGTTGATGAGTCATATTAGATACTAGCACGCACGCACATACACATACTCACCCACACACAAAAAAAAATAATAAAATAAAAAAATAAATAAATATATATATATATATATATATATATATATAAAAAAAAAAAAGAAAAAAAAAAAGAGCAATGATGATGACATTTCCGAATGAACAATACTGAGCTCTTAAGAAAAAAAAAAAGAAAAAAGAAAAAAAAGGACACTAGCAAGTCTGAGTCATCAAGCTGCCCACAATCACTCGTACCCGGTTGTGGAAGCGGGACGGCCTGTAGGAGCGTCTGGAGAGGTTGTAGACGGCGTAGTGTCCCGGGTGACGCGAATCCAGAAATAGGCGCACGTCCTCGATATTGTTCTTAATGGCCGACTCCACCCCTTCCGCCGGGAATGACATGACTGCACACAAAAACGCATTCGCATCTTACATTGACGGCACTTGTGAAGGACAGAACAAAATGGTGGACAGTTGCGGTTCAGATGCTCACCTGCTATTCTGGACGTGATGTAGGATAAATCCAGGTCACCTTTGGCGTAGCTGCAAAATAAATTGCAGGGTCAGAAAAACATGCTGTACATATGACGGCAAGCATATTTAATAACCCTGCCGATATGTTGCTGGTCAGATGGACCTGTTTGAAAGCATAAAAATGAGGAATGTGTATATCAGAAACCTCCTGTTATGTTTTCTCAAGAGTAGAAAAAAAAAATCATATTTCAATCTGTTTCCTAAAGAAACAATCCAAATAACTACAGTTTATTTCCTACAGTTATTATCATTATTTGAAGCTGCAAAGATATGAAATGACATGTTGTCATTGTCTGAGCTGACTTCACTAATTATGGTAAGCCGAGGTTTTAGACTGACAAAATGCTTAATATGTGCAATCAACATTAGAATTGAAAACAGTTCATGTAAATCCTACAAATCCACAATATTGTCTTGGTTTCCTTTGGGTCGAATGATTTGACCCAGAAGATAAGTGCTGTGTAGAAAGAAGGTGTGTGTTTTATTTTTTTCATGCTCAAAAGTTTTAACAAGCTTCTATATAATCCGCTAAACTAATTGATGCTCTGTTAGGGAGCATGTGACGCTGGTTAGAACGCTGCTTAGTTAGCAATCAGTCATGCAATGACAAACGTCTCTGATTCGTTTTTAAAAGGGGACACATTATGACGTTTCATTTCAAACACAGAATTGAAATGATTGGCGCTCATTATTATGATTGCCATGATTTTATTTTTTCCGAAATATTCAATCTTTGAAAAACAACAAGATACTTTTGCAGTGGATTCAATAAAAAAAAAATGAAGTTGGGAATCAGCAAAAAAATGACTGCAAATAACATGGAATGGGTTCACTGTACACACTTGCTTATTAATAGATTAGTTACATTAACAGCTTCTTTCTTTCTTTTTAGGAAAGGTCAAGTTAGTAAGAGTTTGTCCTCACCTTCAGTAAAATGCAACAGCAGCAGTTACCTTTTTATCAAAGGTTAAAATTCACGGTTTAAAAAATGCAACCGTTGCAGTTTGTCTTTTTAAAATTCTTTATCGGAAAGTGTGTCAGGAATCTTCCTGTCCTTTATGTAATAAGTCCTGTGTGAGAACTTGCTTTTGGAAAAAAATAACTACGGTACTTGTAATGTTTCACCAACTTATTGCAAGTGTTGATGTATCTGATGGTAAAGCGGAGATCACTGCTCGCTTTGGCTTTTTGAAAGAATAGCACACCTTCGACCAGGCAGCTTTCCATAATATGTCCCCTTTAATTCAATGGCAGGTGCCATATTGAAAACAAGCTTATTAAATGACGTGTATGCGATTATGCTCGTGTGGGAATTCAAGCGAGGATGGAACACGTGATGTTAGCACAAAATCAGAAGTTATTTTGCAGACAAAACAAACGCAGCAGAGTTGAACTCCTCTAAATCAAAACACAGAAACTACAGGAGCTTGGCCGAGGCTCATTGTTTACCTTGGGTTGCTAGGAGATGGAGACAAAGTGAGGGATTGGAAACGGGGGAGAAAAGAAAAACAAATAAACAAAATGACCAAAACAATGAATACACCCAAACAGATGGAAACAAATGGAAGACTCCAACACCTCCACTGTCATTTTTAGACTTTTTTTTTTAGGTAGAAATCATCAATGGGAATTACCAAGAATTTATGGGAATGAACCAGGAAATTTGCAACAGACTGACCGCATGGCTCCAATTGAATGTCGGCGGCTTTATTTATTTACATGGCGCTCATCATTCACTCTGAACCTCTCTCACGATTGCGAAACATGTTGTACAAGGCAACGTGAAGAACCTCACAATTTGATTTCATTCCGATTCTTTACATTGCAATATAATTTAATTTGGACTATTTAGGTTGTGATTTGATTTGACATTGATTTAAATGCTTTGATATCAATTCAGGAAGATGAATTTATTTCCATGCCCATGTGAACATGAGGTATATATAATGTTATGTCACATTTTTGGACTAAAACATCTACAAAAAATCTACAATAATAACCCACTTGTGCTTATGAATTACAAAAAGAAAAAGAAAGTCAGTCCTGTTCAAACACAAAAAAAACTGCATGTAATGTCAAATAATATTTCTGTCTTCCTGTAAATTGAAATGAAAATACAAATTGTACCCGGCACAGCGTATAAACGATCTTACTTTTCCAGGGCAATCCCAATTGCAGATTTAGTCGAAGTTGCTTCACGCTGACATTTTGTTTAGCGTTGGTCAAGTGTGAGCTTCGTCATATACAATGCAAAACACGCTTGTCACTGACCAGGATGGGAATGGATTCAGAGGAATTGAATTGCTGAGAGTCTCTTCTAACAGAAGAGGGTCCAGTTAAAAAACACACTGGAAGGACAGCTACGTCAACGCAGAGGTGGGTCGTAACGCGTTACATTTACTCCGTTACATTTACTTGAGGAAAAAAAAAAGTATTTCGAAGAGTAGTTTTACCACACAATACTTTTGATGAGTGAATAAGTCCCGCTACTCTTCCTCCGCTGTATTGGGCTACACTAGAGTCGTTACCCGCAGGCCCGTTCATACATTCGATTTTGCGCATTTCCACGTAAGCGCTCCGCTTGACTGACTGTGTGGCAGCATTTCCGCGGACACGAGTGATTGTTACGTTCACCAAACGAATCGAGTCTTTTGAACGGCTCTTCAATGTGTCGATGGGAACCGAGTCTTTATAAAGAGACCCGTCCCCCCCGCACGCCACCGTTCGGCTTTTGGAGGGAGCGCCATCGTGGCATATTAGCGTCAATCAAACAATGAACTTGTAAGTGGGTCGTTAAGCTCTGAAACAAGCAAAAAAAGAAAAACAAACACTGCATTGCGCATGCCTGCACAATGGCAGAAGTTAGAACATGAGCTCAAAAAGCTTGTTTTTTTTTATTTTAGGATTTGAAGATGCAAGCATTTGCACATAATTTTATGTTTTTTTTCTATCTGATGACAATGTCCTTAAAAAATAAATCAGACTTTTTTTTTTACTTGTACTTGAGTGATTTTTTTTAATTACTATTTATTTTACTTGAGTAATATTATTTTTGAAGTAATGCTACTCTTACTTGAGCAAAACATGTTGGCTACTCTACCCACCTCTGCGTCAACGGCAGTCAACGGTTGGATTCCGCAACAGCGAACTCGTTAAAATACAGTAATGGTCTTCCATGTAGACAAGGTGATCTTAAAGTTAAATAATAATGCTTGAATGTGACACCTGCCCATTAATTACCCTCGCTTCTCAGGTAATTCCAACTAATTCCCAAAGAACGTTACCAATTGGGCAATATTATCAAAATTCCCCAGATCCAGTTAATTTATCGACAACGCTCCATTCATTTGGAACCCCGGTCCTTTTCAAATGGCTCACAACGCAATTGCAATCAAAAGATAACGGCCGACAATTAAATACAAAAGAGATCATAACACAGTACAAGACAGTGACCAGAGTGTTAATGTTGGTCGATATAAAACTTAATTAGGACTGACGGAAAACAGACGGAACTGCATACTATGCGGAAAACAAGCATCTTACCTGGCTACAGACTGGATGACCTTGGAGGAGGTATCCTTGATGTTGGTCAGGAACCGCTCCGTTCCTCCCTTCAGGATGTCCAGGAAGCCGCTGCCTGACTGCTCGGGGTCGTAGATGCCTTTAGAATATGATTTTTTTAAGAAAAAATAGTGAGGAAAAATATATTTTTGCAAATAAAAAAAATCTTTTGTTACCGTTAATATGGAAATGGTTTACATTTAGTTTTACTTTATAAATGTTTTTTCATTTTTTCATTAAATACGTACACATTTCATTGAGGTTGGTTTTATTTTTAAATCAATTAACAGTCAATAAAAAATATATATAGATTTTGACCATTTATTTTAAATTAATTCAAGTAAACAAGTAATATTGTTTTAAGTATTTTAGAAATGAGCAGTTGTAGCGCAAAACCTAGCAAGCCCCCCCATTAAACCAAAATAGGGCCACGCCTAACAGCAGACGGACCATCCTCGTCATGATCAGCCGTCATTTGGGAACATGGAAACCTTTTTTTTTTTTAAATATGGTACTCGGTTCATAGACAACAACAAAAAAAGATCACTCACCGGCATTGCTGTGAACATTGTGTTGAACCTGCGCAGGCGCCGCCGCCACCGCCGCGGTTGTCGCCGCCGCCGCCACCGCCCCGTTACTTCCGAAGCCTCCGTTCTGCTCCAGGAGCTGCAGACATTCATACCCGTCATACACGGGACGCCAGCAGTAGTACGCGGTCAACATCATTCCCTTCAAAAATGTTTTTCAAATAACAAAATCCCAAAAAGATGACCCCCGCGTTATCTACTCGGTTTTCCGCCCGGTCATGCCTGTGGTCGGTGGACGTCTGCGGCGGAAGTTCATAAGGAGGCGGAGGACAATAATCTTCTTACGGCCAGCAGGGAAACCCCTTCTTAATGCTAATCAGATTAGCCTTCTTCCCCTCGACACGCACTCGCCGCCCTGATTATGGAAAGAGTCGTTCGTCTGCTGGAAAGCAGTCGCTGTTCAAACTGGGGAGCCTCCGCTTGGGGATTCCTCAAAACAATGCGGTGTGTCTTGAGATACAAGCGAGCCCAATTCATAACTGTCGTTTGGCTCATTTTTTGCTTGGACTTTCGACTTCCCAGCTGACGTTGACCCTCAAACAAACTCAAACTCACTCGTATATTTAAAACAACCCCATAGCTTTGCTTTAGGTAAATCTCTTTAGCTTAATGCTAACAAACAATGCAAAACGCCATAGACGGGCTAAGCAATAGCATCGGTCTTATGTTATTATGGTACCTCTTCAGGGAGCTGATATTGGAACACAATATGTTGAGTAGCACATGTAGAGAGACAATTTTACAATACACACAAAGCATATATTCTTTATCTTCTATGAAGAAAAACACAACTACTGTAGCTGACTGACTGAGAAGTATTGACCATCTCCATGTATATCTGTTTGTCTGTAGTACACAATGTGCACACATCAGAAGGAGATGCCCTATGTCCATAGAATCACAGCAAAAAATGTGGGGAAAACGGCTTAATTCTTTACATCCTAGTTAATTCCTTAATTAGTGCATACTTTAATAAAGTAACACTGTCTATTAGAGTAATAAGTAATATTTCTCTTATTTAAAAGTGTCATTTATTTATTTGTGGGAGGGTGGCTGAAACGGGTTGATTACATTTGCATTCATTTCAACGGGCAAAGATGATTTGAGATAAGACAATTTTGATGAGTGTATTAAAAAGTGCATACACTTGGAATCGCTGACCCAATAAAACCATTCAACACGTTTAAATGTGTTTTAATGAGTTAAACTGTGTTTAAAGCATGCGGAATACCAAATTAATTCTGGGCTCTCTCATTTGCTGATTTGCATTGATCATGCGAGCCACTGCCGTAAAGTAATTTATTTTGATGGCACCATCCAAGCAGACGAATGTGGATATAATGGCTACAAAATGGCAGCTTTTTGACCTTGAAATCAGCTTTGAATAACTCGCAACTTCGGTGGAAGATTTGCTCATTAGTGGCATTATTGGGGATAAGGATTGTGACTTAACTGCTAAATTGTGAGGCGCCGCGCCAGGGGGGGGGGGGGGGGGGGCGCGAAGGCGGGGGGCTCAAGTGGTGATTTGCTTTCATTTCGGTCTGTCTGGCTAACGCGGTTAAGTCAATAATTCCAGGTTGGTGACAAATGACTCCGCTCACATGCGAGTGCAGCGCCATAACGTGACAAAACCAATCAATCCAAACATGCTAAACTACATTTGCCCCCAGCGCAAAAATCCAAATGTGCCAGTTTTGACGCCGAGCGACGTGAGGTCTTTACGAAAAAAAAAAAAGAGCCGTATGTGTATTCTGTATTCCACGAGATCTCGATTTATACGTGCAAATGTTCATTTTTGCGTTGTGAACGGTCACGTGATACGATGCGGTCTCGGATTGGACATCCCAATTCAGATCAATTTAAAAGTATCGTCCGATGGTGGGTCCGATGTCCGCTCACAGGGCGGAGAATGCAAAAGGTGACACTACCTCAGTGATGGGAGACTTGGGGTTGACGTTGCGCGCCGCCGCTATTTCCTGAAGCTGGTTGACCAACTCTGTGATGGAGAGACGCTCCACGGGGTTCACCTTCAACATGGCGCCTGCGAAGACGGAAGGATGACGAGCACAATACGCCCACGCATTGGCGGTATTGGCTGCAGACGTGCCGCGCTTACGGATGAGATCGTGGTAGACCGTGTACTTGGTGTCGTTCTGTGGCATGGAGTACTTCCCGTTGACGATCTGCAGCTTGGCGCCTTCCTCAAAAGGGTGCTG
Organism: Leptonotus elevatus; assembly: GCF_054856555.1. Taxonomy (NCBI): domain Eukaryota; kingdom Metazoa; phylum Chordata; class Actinopteri; order Syngnathiformes; family Syngnathidae; genus Leptonotus; species Leptonotus elevatus. The sequence goes on from NC_141243.1 coordinate 915,773, forward strand.
CTTGAAACACAGCAGGTAGAGGATGCAGCCCAGGGCCTGCGGGGGGACAGGACGGATTTAGGGAATTCATTGACGGCTCATCAAGCCGATTCCGCAACCATTTTTATTGGGTGAGGATATAAAAGTAACACGGACGGGTTTGTATGCGTTAATATTAGGGCTGAACAATTATGGATTATAATCCAATTGCGATCCCCCCCCCAAAATTGCGATTGTGATATCATATGCGATTCATTTTTTCAAGGTCCTTTTCAATGAATTTTTTACCCAACAAAAAGTTAAATATAATAAACAAGATCAGATCTATTATAGATTACAGGACCTTAAGATAAAGGCGAATGAAGCCATATATATATATATATATATATATATATATATATATATAACTATATATATATATATATATAACTATATATATATATATATATATAACTATATAACTATATATATATATAACTATATATATATATATATATATAACTATATATATATATATATATATAACTATATATATATATATATATATATAACTATATATATATATATATATAACTATATATATATATATAACTATATATATATATATATATATAACTATATATATATATATATAACTATATATATATATATATAACTATATATATATATATAACTATATATATATATATATATATATATATATATATAACCCTATATATATATATATATATAACCCTATATATATATATATATAACCCTATATATATATATATATATAACCCTATATATATATATATATATATAACCCTATATATATATATATATAACCCTATATATATATATAACCCTATATATATATATATATAACCCTATATATATATAACCCTATATATATATAACCCTATATATATATATAACCCTATATATATATATATATATATATATATATATATATATATATATATATATATATAACCCTATATATATATATATAACCCTATATATATATATATAACCCTATATAACCCTATATATATATATATAACCCTATATAACCCTATATATATATATATAACCCTATATATATATATATAACCCTATATAACCCTATATATATATATATAACCCTATATATATATATAACCCTATATATATATATATAACCCTATATATATATATATATATATATATCACAGTTTTTTTCTACTACAATTACAGTTATAGTTACAATTTACCACTTCAACATATCCAACTTTTCATGTCGCATGAAACATGGCATGTAAACACGATATCAATAAAGACATTCAATATACATATCAAAAAAATAAAACGTAGCAAGTAAAATGATACCTGCTTATATGACGAGTTGATTAAAAAAAACTACTAGCATTCGGTAGCAATCGTTGTGGGTGCGTAGTTTCCCATGGTCTGGACGGTCCGTGAACGCAACACAGACTTTTGTCTAAGCGGATTTGAAGCTATTGTGTTCTGGCCGACAGTTACTTGCAAATTGTCATGAAAGAGTTGTTGCTTGTTCGCCGCTTGGCCTGATTAGTTCACCAACGCTACAATACATGTGGACTACGACAGCGGCTCCTAAATGGCGGTGAGTAATGACGAGCAATAATCATTTCGTTCGTCCTAATTTTCATTCATGAAATCGACACAACATATGGCCACATACAGACCAAACATTTTGAGTTTAGCGTGCCAAATATGGATATCCATCCAAACATCAGCATCTACTAGTATTGTGCTAAGCTAAGCTAATTAGACACTACATAGTACAGTAAAGCGGAGGTCTAACCCAGATGTCTTGCTTCTCATTGATCGGATAGTTGGAGTAGAGGTCGATCATTTCCGGGGTCCGGTATGCTGGAGTGGTGTTCCTTGTGATCTATGGGGGGGGGGGGGGGGGGCAGACAGAGACAGAGTGATTTCTACAATGCTAACAGTAGCGATGCCATCACATAAATCATAACATGTAGATAAGGCATTAGTTTGGTGAATTTGGTCTTGGAAAATCTGAACGTGATCATTTGGGGGATGTGGAAAAATAATAGCTCGATGTCGTTAATGAGCTAAATGTGGACAGAATAGCAACAGTAAAAAAAAAATAATAATAATAATTGACCTAATTTGGGAATTTCGTCTTGGCAAATTTGGAAATGTGACAATTCAGGGAATGTAAAAAAAAAAAGGTTTTATAGGTGTTCTGAAAAAGATGACTTTAAAATGTGGAATGGTTTGAATCGGTCAAGAATTGTGGATAGATTAGGTAAAAATGTATACATTTTTGTATTAATTTGCCAATTTGGTTGCGCAAAGTTTTGGAATGTGAGAATCATTTCTTGAATGAACTGAAGAGCCTGAAGTTGGAATGATTTGAACGAGATGAGAAATGTGGAAGGATGAGGTCGTTTTTTTTATTGGGATATTTTTCATGGAAATGTTGAGAAAGAGTAAAAGTAGTTTTTTTTTTTTTGAATGCTCTTCAGCATCCCCACAATAAACGGTGACACTTTTAGGATAGGCAGAATGGGCACGTGATCATCCAAGAAAATAGGCGGCGTAATACACGTGGTGGTCATTAGCGTGACGGATGTTAACGGGTTCACAAGGCCAATCTCTCGGGCGCATCTCATTTGGAGGCAAAGCCGAAACAAAACATCCTGGACTGCCGCGTGATTATTTCATCAAAAGCGTCTGGTGTCTGTCAAAGTCATTTCTCAACCGGATGCAGTCATGAAAAAGGAAGAAGAAGAAAAAAAGGCTTAATGGCCTTTTAATGGGAACGAAGGCCTTATCTTGTCGTATAGATTTCAACACTATAAATCGGGGGGGAAATACATTTAGATCCTTTTTGTTACATTGCTTGTTATGTATATTCAAATATTAATACTTAAGATTACAACACTAAGAAATGGAATCAAATCAAATAAAAATACAGTGAGAAATTTGAATGCATAGCTTGAATTTCAAATAATAAAATCAAAGGTATCTTCATTATAATCATGACATAATTAGATTTTGATTACTAAAATAAAATCATATTTAAAGTATTAGGAATTTTGAAGGAAATACAATACACCTATAATAAAACATGATAAAATACAAAGTAGACATAGTCAATATTCATAATTATGTAATGAATTCTGAATTAAACAATATATATATATTTTATATATGTTGTCATTGATGCCTTTTTCTGTTTGCTTCTAGCGCCACCTGCTGCTTGAGCCTTTTCTTTGATCTCGGAAGGCATTTCAATTGGACTTTTTTCTTCTTTGGAATTCATTTGTGTCAATTGTGAAAAGGCCCCTTTTGCGCGTAAGGAACGTGACGTTGCGCACGTACCTCGTCCTCCACCATGGACCTCTTCTGTGCCGACCAGCTGTAATCGGGGTAATGAGCCACGGTGGTGGCGCTGCCAAAGTCGCACAGTTTGATGGTGCCTTGGTTGCTAATCAGCAGGTTCTCAATCTGTAAGCCAGAGATCGCGGCACAGCGCCAGCTCAGCTTTTTTGCCGCACCACCACAATTACGTATAATGCAAAGCTGTCAAAACCCACGGATTGGCTGCATTGAGCAAAAAATGGTGACTACTTGACTGTGTGCATGTGATTTCGTACTTTTTCTTTCATGAATACGTTTGCAGAAATTAAGAAAACATTTTTTCATGTTGTCAATATGGAGGCATAGTGTGTACAATTTTGAGGCGAAAAAAAAAAGGTATTTAATTTGAGCTGTCACTATCGTACGGAAGAGGATTAGGGCCAGTGAAGAGAGAGAAAAAAGGTAAGCAGGATTCTGACTTTATTCTCAGAATTCTCCCTTTAAAGTCCGAATTCCGACATAAAGTGAGAATTCTGCTTTTAATCACAGAATTCTTACTTTATTCTCACATTTTTAAACTACATCGCCCGTGATCCTTGTTGGTGTTTATGCCGCTAATTCAGCGACATTAAAACACACAGCAGATTGGCATTTTAATAATCAAGTGCCATGTTTACATTTTTGGGATTTCCCGAAAACGAGTCAAACATGATGTGGTTCTTGTAAAAAAAAAAAAAAAAGAAATGAAAAAGTGTGGCCCACCTTGAGGTCTCTGTGAATGATGTGTGGCTTCTGCTTGTGCAGGTGCTGCACGGCGCGGCACGTCTGGTAGAAAACCTTCAGCACCGTGTCGCAGGACACGAGGGCGCGCTGCTCCACCCGCCGCACGAAGTCCACCAGCTGACCTGAGGGTGAGAGGAAACGTTTGCAGGGGTCCGCATCGTCCCCACCACAACCCGTATTCAAAACTGCCTTATAACGTCGAGATAGTCCGCAGGCATGTATTCCTTATCCTCTGCAAAAAAAAACAACCAGCTAATCGCTTGCTTGATTTAATTGGACAATATCAACCCTTTTCACATCAGCAAAAATCAACAGATTATTTTGCCAATGACATTTTTTTTTTTTTTTACACATTACCAAGACAAAAATGACAACATTCAAACAACCATTATAAACAATCTGAAGACAAAGGGACCATTTTTGCAGATTTTTCTCTCTGTTGTAAACAAATACTAGAAGACAAAGTAAATGTGTTGCCTATAATTGACAACATTATTGTTGGATGTGTTAAGTAGGGCCCGACCGATTAATCGGCAAACAAGCACAATGTGGGCGCTGCTATATATTCGTGGTGTGTCCATTCATTTCAAACAGAAAAAAAAAAGAATAAGTTGCCCTAGTACAAGCCTTGAAAGCAGTCGTAGTAAAACGCCTGAGTGAGCAGACAGGAAGTGGGTGAAGGTTCAGCGAGTCCGTAGACGGACAGGAAATGGTTTTGTCACCGTTGCCAAAAAGGCACGACTCAGCGCTAACTACGCGCCGCCGCCATGAACGTACCTTTGCAGAGTTCCGTGAGGATGAGGAACTCGGCCTGTCCCGTGTCCGACTCCTCTTTGCCGATGGAGGCGGCCGAGCAGAACTGGACCACGTTGGGATGTCCCGACAGCTTTTTCTGCACAGGTGGCATGAGGGCGCACGTTTTTGAAAAAATACCAAATTAACACAGAAAGATGGTGTCAAATGAAAACGGGCAAAATGTACCATCAAGCAAACTTCCTGGATTATTTCCTTGTTCTTCTCATCCTCGTTGGACAAAAGTCGCTGGAAGCAAACCAAAAGAGCAGAATTTGATGTGTTGTGCTCACACACAAAAGCTGAAGGAGTAATAATTAAAGCATCCAATTAAACAAGTTTCCTCTTACCTTGAGGGCGTAATCTTTTCCATTGCTGATGTCCTGGGCTTCGTAGACAAAGGCAAAGCCACCTGAGGTAAACACAACGTTAACCATTCTTCCCACGTTCTTCTTATTTGTCACTTTAATTCTTATCATTTCTCAGTTACATTTGTTCTGCGAGGGAGAAATCCAGTCAAAAAAGGTTGCTCTTGCTAAATCTCTCTCTTCTTTATTGCTTTAATTCTTATCAACTGGCTGTTTCTCAACACTCTAACTTCATCTTTATTATCACTTTAATTCTTACCATTACTCTGCTTGTTCCTCAAGGATAAAAATCCGCCCTTTTTCCTGCTTGAATTCTGGTTGTTTCGCGCCACTCTCTTCTTTTTAGTTGCTCTAATTCTTATCGTTACCTGAGTGTTTGTTTCTCCCATCTTCTTCTTCACTATTGCTTTAATTCTTACCTTTCCTATTGCATTTGTGCAAGGACATATTACACCCTAAAAACGGTGTCGCTGACTTATTTTTTTTCAACTTTCTTTGTATTTTTGGTTATTGGTTATATTTGTTTCTCCCCTCTATCTTCTTTGTTGTTTTAATTCTTATTGCTACTCGACCTATGGTTGCCCAAGAGGGGATAATTACTCAAAAGATGTTTACAACCTTGTTGTTTTATTTCCTATAGTTTTTGTTTTTTTTGCCCTGTAAGGAGAGCTTCATCGCTGTCTCCTTGTTTGTCTTGCAAGTAAAGGACCAGTCGAGAAACTTTTGGTCTCTGTTAGTTTGTCACTTTATTTCTCATAAATACTGTTGACTTTGCGCCCTTTTTTCTTTACTGCTTTATTTCTTATCTTTCGTTACTCAGTCGCGTTTGCCCTGCAAGGAATAAATACAGTCGAAAAAACTTGTTTGATGCTCTTTCTTCTCCGTTGTTGCTTTAGTTTATATTACAGGTGCAACGCTTAATCGCCAATTAATTATCAAATTGATGGCTTGTTATGCTTAATAACTAATTAATTGTTTAGATAGTCATTTTTATTTAAAATTGTCCAACTGCTCGGAATTTCAGCTTCTACTTTGCTGCCCTTCTTTCTTACTGATTTCTTCTTCTTTCTGCTTCATTACTTCTTGCTATTTCTTCTTTATTCCTTCCCAACCTGTTGAATGGGCGAGCTGCCGGTTTCCCATCCCTAATCTAGGTCATCTTCGCAGTTTGACATTTATGTCAACTGCCTGTCTACAGATACAGATGTTGGCAAAACACAACTTTAATCTTAAAGAAACTGCAACTTAATTCAACACAGTTCCTTGGCACAAGATTCCACGAGATGGTGTCAAAAGCAATACTTTAATCTAGGCTAACCACAAAAGCAGCGACTGCTTGAGTTTTGCACCGAAATACAGATGAATTCATTTTCTTGCAAAGCGCAACATTATTTTTAGTTTGGAGATTAACGTAGCCATCCAGTCGCACTCCTGTTTGAAAATATAGTGAAAGCAGTGTAATTGCACCAGGATGTAATTGATTGATAAATATCGTGTTAGTGTTTCTGTCATTGGATAACTGTTAGCAGGTTAGCTTCCCCGCTGCTAGTTAGCACCAGCTCCTTGTCACCGAACATGAATCTATCGCCCTTTTACCTTCCGCAATCACCCTCTTGATCCGCAGTTTCATGTCGCCCAGCTCGACCATCTGCCCCACAAAGTCGTTCTGGTCCCGGCTTGCCGCTCCGACAGAACCGGGCCCGGCGAGGAAATCCAGCGCCGATTGGAACAGTGACATTTTTGTCTGTTTTTGTGTGTGTGTGTTTTTTTTTTTTTACTTGCTTCTTCTTCCTTCTAGCCTGGCCTAGCGGACGTTGGCAGCTCCGACCGGGATCCGAGTGGACTCGTTGGTAGTTCGCTTAGAAGAGTTGCAAATGTACTAACATTTTCTTCCTGTTGTCGGGATGACGACGAGAGGCCGCAACCATCACTTCATTCCAGCTAGCGAGTGCCTACTTCCGAGGTGTGTGGTGACGTCACGGCACCAGCCGATCACGTGAGAGGAGCCGGCGCAATACAAAATAAATACAAATATTTAAAAAAAAGGAGCCGGTGTTCTTTCAGATTAGCATACCCGTATAGTAAACTGAGCTCTATCTATTTGTAAACACGCCACAACATAAACTCAACCTAACACCCAACCTGTTCTTACTCCGCGTGACCTGTTCTCTACAGCGCATGTACGGAAGTGCAAGGTATGCTACTCTGACGGCTATGCTGTTTTTGTCGAGACGCCGGTGCTAACAGAAATGATTTCAAAGTGTTTTAATGATTTCAAGATGCAAATACCTCAAGGCGAAGCCACACATCAACAGTTGGAAGAATAATCTCAAACTGTACAAAATAAATAAATAATCATGCTTGTATTTCATGACATGCAAAAATGCCCAGAGACTATTTTCTTTAATTGACCTTTTTGCTCTTTTAGAAAAGACATTCTAGCAATTTTATTTTATTTGATATACTTTTTCTTTCCTTATATTTTATTTTCTTCCTTATTATTTTAAGCTGTTTCAACAGTGCAATGTTGTATGAAAACGTGTGCCTTATGTTTGTACTGTATATTGAAATTGTGATTACAAAAAACAACAACTGTTGCGGTGTTTTCTTTATCTGAGTGGTTTATAAAAGTAAAAAAAAACAAAAACGGGATCCGGCACTGGTTTCTGGGACAGACTGTGGCGTCAAAGTGATGTGACCGAAAGTAGGACAAATAATCCATCCATTTATTTTCTTAACTGCCTGTCTATAGCAGATTGACAATAGCTAGGTTATGACTTTATGCTTCTGAACTGGCCCTTGGATCCAACCAAGCCCTGAGATCTTGCTGATCGCTATGGAGTCCACCAGATAACAGTCAGCCGGATCGCAACACAGATGTGTCATCGATAGGAAACTGGAAGTATGCCTCATTAAAATCTGGCACATTTTTGTGTAATTTAGTCACATGGAAATAAAAGAATATGAGATGTGTGTCAACTAGTTATCATTGTGCTATCATATTGCAATAAAAATAAGTTATATCTCACAGGGAAGGTACAGCGCCATCCAGTCCACACTGATTTTGAGTCCACAGGTCACATGACCTGCAAGGTGTTGAGCTAAAATGCTCATTTTTTTACGTCATGTAAAAATTCATAAAAAATATTGAAAGATGTGAAATTTAAAAACAAGAGGCGTATTTCATGCGGGAGGCCCAGCACTACTATCCCACACCAATGTTGAGCCCACAGGTCACATGGCCTGGAAGCTATTGAGCTAGAATGCACATTTTTATGTATAAAAATTCATTAAAATTTTTGAAAGATGTGCAATTGAAAAACAGGAGGCGTATGTCATGCAGCAGGCCCAGCAATACTCTCCCACACTGATTTTAAGTCCACAGGTCACATGATCTGGAAGCTATTGAGCTAAAATGCTAATTTGTATGCATAAAATTCATAGAAAATATTGGAAAGTGTGAAATTGAAAAACAAGAGTTATATCTCATGCAGCAGGCCCAGCAATACTCTCCCACACCCATTTTAAGTCCACGGGTCACATGACCAATTTTTTTTACAAATAAAAATTCATAGAAAATATTGAGACGTGAAATTGAAAAACAAGAGACGTACCTCATGCGGGAGGCCCAACACTACTCTTTTACACGGATTTTGAATAAATTGGTCACATGCCCCTGAAGCTATTGAGCTAAAATGCTAATTTTTACATGTAAAAATTCATAGAAAATATTGAGAGATGTGCAATTGAAAAGCGGCGTATCTCACATGGCAGGCCCAGCACTACTCTCCCACACTGATTTTGTGTAAATTGGTAACCTGGAAGCTATTGAGCTAAAATGCTCATTTGTACGTATACAAATCCATAGAAAATACAGAGAAGTGTGAAATTGAAAAACAAGAGGCATTTTTCATGCGGGAGGCCCAGCACTACTATCTCACACCAATTTTTAGCCCACATATCACATAGCTCGGAAGCTATTGAGCTAAAATGCTATATTTTATGTATAAAAATTCATAAAAAATATTGAAAGATGTGAAATTGAAAAACAAGAGGCGTATCTCATGCAAGAGGCGCAGCACTACTCTCCCACACTGATTTTGAGTCCACAGGTCACATGACCTGGAAGCTATTGAGGTAAAATTCAAATTTTATGTATAAAAATGTATGTGAAATTGAAAAACAAGCGGCATGTCTCAGGCGAGAGGCCCAGCACTACTCTCCCACACGAATCTTGAGTCCATAGGTCACATGACCCTGAAGCTATTGAGCTCAAATGCTAATTTTTTTACATATACTATTGTTCAGTCCACACGTGTTTCTACAAATTATTTGCCAAGCTAAAGTGCTGAAAATGGCTTGTTGTCTTGGGTGATGCAACGTTAATGGCTGAACAAACACGCTGTTTTTGGGGTCTCCTGAAAAGTGACAATGTGCTTTAGTTTAGGTCCGACCGGCCGACACCAGCTATGATTGAGTATCAAGGGATCTAAGATGATCTCAAATGTTCTTTTTGATGTGGCAAAAGTGAATTTCAGATGGCAACAAATATCCAGTCTGGCTGTTAAATATGGAGAGAGCTGCATACAGCAGGCCACATGAGGCGGCTTCGTCCCCCTGCCTCCTGATAGGGCACACCCCCTCAGCGTCACGTTCTACTCGTTCTCCGATTGGCTGCCGCCGGGGAAACATGCCCGAGCTGGAAGACCTCCCGCCCCCGGCTCCGCCCCCACAAACCCAAAGTCTCCCTCTCCTCCCCGAGAAATGAAGCCATCTGTCGGCTGATGTGGAACCAGAGCCCCGAGGGCCAATCCGAGCCCGGCTCTCTTCTGACAAGCAGTTTGGGCGGCGTGCGCGTCAAGGCTGTCGTGCGCATGCACGTTGGGGAGACATTCAAGACATCAAGCTGTAGGATTAGTGAACATTTCAAATCAGTGCATCTGCCTAGAAACAATACATGTATAAAATAAAAAAAAATACGTTCATACTGTGTTGCTACTTTTTTAATTTACTATATATCTAAAACAAGTTAATATTTTAGAAAGTAAAGCCAATCAATTGTATGTGTTTAATTTGCAACAAGTCATTTTTTGGAAACATCTAAAGGAGGTATTTACCTTCAACAATTATATATATATAGTCTTATGCATAAATACACAATATGCATTTCAGGTGCATGTTTTTTTGTCTATTGTAGTTTGAATGTGTCTGGCTTGAAAAGGCGGTGCCTGGTCTGGTGAGTGTTGTGGGTTGACACGTTCCACATCTGTGTGAAATGAGCCCAAACTTTGGACATTCTCTGTCTTTTATGCACTCGCAGTGCTAATTTATGTCTATGTGGAAATGCTGCAAAATCTCATGATGTAGCTTAAACCATGTGACAAATAATGCAATTGTCAATACATGTGAATGTGAAGAGCGCACAACAAATGATTCGGTCCGGTCGAGCAGCGCTGTTCAACATTGTTCCGAAGAATAAATAAATACATGAATAAAAAAAAAAAGCGAAAATAGTAAATATTTGGAAACATCTACAGAATTGTACATGCTATTATTTATAACGAGTACGATTATGAGTAGAGCTAAATAAATTAATTGCAACGTAGTATAAATTAATAAAACACGGATTAGCGTTGCAAGAATGGAAACGTTGCTAAAACAGGTGCTGCTCTTGAAGATGCCGTATTTCGTGACGTCACATCACCCGCAGCTGTCGATTCCTTCCAGGCCCCGCCCCGGCGGACACACTTCCTTGACAGCCTCGCACAAGCTCGAGGTTCCTACTGGAGTTGCACGGACGAGGCGGCCAGCTGACTGTTAGCTTAGCTTTGTAGCATTTAGCGCGAACGAACGAACGAGCGAGTGAAGTGAAAAGACGCCAACATGTCCAAAGACAAGAGCGACACGATCATGGAGACCAACAAGGTGCTATGGTACCCGGACTCCAAGAGGGACACGCGGATGGACCAATTTAGGCGGCAGGTGAACCGCGAGCACGGGATCGAACTGGGTGAGTCGCTCGCTCGAATTGTCTTAAGTGGCTTTAACTTCGCTCTCATCGTTGTGGGATTACTGGCCGGAATGAAGCATGCAGGACAAGTGAGCGCTCTGTGCCTCTGCCATGGCCGGCCAGTGGCAATATTAAGGTTAACAGGTTTTTCCACCACCCCAGCACAAACAGACAAGCATTCATTGCTTGCGGTTTATAATAACTTCCTTTTATAAATAATAATAATAATAATAGTGATAATAATTAGAGAACATTATATATCAGGGAATGAGCCGTTATCATAAAAACGTGCATGAATTTGTACTCCGGTCAAAGCCACGGGACACCCAGTTTTCAAAAATGTCTGAAAATGTTCATCTTTTACTTTTCTTAGTTGTAATTTGTGCAGAGTTCCCAGAGTCAGCAGTATCTCTTAGCTCAAGTCAACTGAACATTTCAATACATATTTCCCTGAAGTTAACACTTTTTTAAATTAATCTGTTATCGACCAAATGATTCTTCAAAAAGGCCGATGCCGATATTCGTCAAAATGCTGAATATTGGCGCCGATAATTAGCCTGGCCGATCACCAGTCTATCCGTACACTTGTCAGCATATACCTGCTTTTTCAATAATTTTTGGGGCTAACAAAAAAAATCCTACATTTTTTTTTTTTTTATATCACCGCACTGCAATTATGATGTGCATCAATTATATGCAGATTTTCCCGATTCGGAGGCTGCCCCCGCGAAAAGCACGGTCCACTCACTGTATATTACAACTTTTGGCATTTGGGTTGCCAAGGAATTAAAAAAGTGCTTTGCCACCATTTTGTGGCATCAACAGCAAGTACTGTGTCACTATTATGTTTGAATCTTTTCCCATTTGATAGAAGCGCAGACCAGAAGTGCACGGTAGCCGTTAGCATGTAGCATCATTAGCCTTCACAAAACCTTTACAAGTGTGAACTGTGTAGCGATATTATGCAGTTGTGATTTTTACCGTTTGACCCGTGTTGTTTGTGTCTCTTACCGCAAGTCAACTACGGGGACTTGTACCAGTGGTCGGTGGACAGACACGCTGACTTCTGGTCTCATGTGTGGAGCTTCTGCGGCGTGGTGAGCTCCCAACCCTACCACCAGGTGAGTGGCGCTAACTCTCCCTTAAAAAAAAAAAATCCTCATTTTGAAAAAGGATATGACAATATTTGTATTATATCGCAACTGTGTGTGCCATCGCGACTTACCATATTTACTTAAAACAACCGTTGTGGGCAATCAAGTTTTGTACTGTTGCTTTCAAATGATCAGTGTATGTGTGTGCGTGTGTGTCCATGTGTTTACGTCTGTTTTTGTTGTATGTGTTTGTGCTTGTGTATTCCAGGTAGTGGACGTGTCCAAGCGTATTTCGGACGTCCCCGAGTGGTTTTCGGGTGCCCGCCTGAACTACGCGGAGAACCTGCTCAAACACGCCGAGCAGGACAAAGTTGCCCTTTATGCCGCAAGTGAGTATACGACACACACCGGAGAGACAGATTTCATTAGAATTTTGTATTTTTTTTGGCTGGGTGGTGTGATTTTTAATATTCATGCATCACGACTCGGTCCGAGGAACACAATTTATTTATTTATTTAAATTGCAGAATTTTTTTAAATATATTTTTTTAATGATTTAGCATTTTTCATTATCTGTTTTTTCTAGTGTTTCACATTTTACCATCGCTTTTCTATTGTGGATTAAAAAATAAAAGTAATTATTCATTTGTATTATCTGCCAGTGCTTTTAGGCTACGCGATCGATGTGCGTCACCTTTATTACATGACCGCACTCTGGAATGAATATGCGTGAGTGCATGTGTGTGCGGGCTGACTAAAGATAGCTAGCACTCGCCCTGTGAAGCTCTAATGTAATTATGGTTCCATCAATTGGCCGCTGTTACCCACCAGTGTTGTCCTGCTGCACTTGCTTGCTGTCTGCTTGTGTTGTTGCCGGCAATACTGGGCCTGTATAAACAGTGTTTTAATGGTTGATGCTTTTGCGTCAGCTACTCTCTCGTCTGCACGTTTCATCAAATACTGTATCTGCAAATATGAATTTTTAACTAACAACCAATTTTTAACTAACAACCCAAACTGATGTAGAACTGATGGGCTTCGTGTTGGAAAATTCTAAGCTAACTGAATTAGGGTGACCATATTCTACCAAAAAAGAGGACACTTGCCCCCGGTCTTGAAATTGTGGTACGCAGTGCACTTCACCTCCTATTAGTCACACAATGCCAACCTGACATTTTCATGAATTTATAAAACCCCTGGACGCCCGAACAGGACGTAAGAAAATTATCTGTCCTTCAAACTGTCCTCCCAAAGGAGAACTTTTGGTCACCCTAACTCAGGGGTAGGCAAGTTCGGTCCTAGAGAGCCGCAGTCCTGCATGTTTTTGATGTCTCCCTCCTCGAACACAGCTGAGAGGCTCCTGCAGAACATAATTATGAGCTGATGATTTGAAACACCTGCGTTGGAGGCAGGAGACACTGAAAACATGCAGGACTGCTGCGGCTCTCTAGGTCCGAACTTGCCTGTCCTTGCCCTAACTGAATGATTGATGGGGATTTTTTTTTTTTTCCAGCCGAGGCGAACGAAGAGATTGTGAAAGTCACCTTCCGGGAACTGAGGCGTGATGTGGCGTTGTTTGCCGCAGCCATGAGGAAGATGGGTGTCCAGACGGGAGACCGAGTTGTGGGTGAGTTTCCAGAATGCTAATGCTGACGCGAAAAACAACACAAACAAAAAGAACAATTGATGCTGTCATTGACAAAATGTGTTAAAAGTGCTAAAAACGTGTCCGGCAGATATAGCCTACGCGTGGGGTCAATTGATCCCGAGGTTCAAATAAGTTGAGAAGAAGCTAACTTTTCATGCTAATGCTAAAAACAAAACGAAAACAATCAATTGAATTTTTGACAAAATGTCCGCCATGTTTGAGGTTGATCTTCAAATACATTGAGAAGAATCTAACTCTGAATGCTAATAATACTAGTAAAAAGAATCAATGCAGACAAAATTGACAAAACAAAAACCGTCAAATGAACGAGGGGCCATTTGAAACAACAAAGAAGATGACTTTGTATGCTAATGTTCAAAAAAAAAAACAAGCAAAAACAGTGCTGTCCTTGAAAAAATGTCGGACACACTCAAAATGTATCCGACAGATCTACGAGGGGTCATCTGAAAAACAAACACATTAAGATGGAGCTGACTCAGAATGCTACTGCTAATGCTAATGCTAAACGCAAAACACAATGTCCAACACAGTAGAAATATATCCGGAAGTTCTCTGAGCTCTCATGTGAAACGACAAACATCCAAACAAATTAGGGTGACGATTCGTTATGCTAATGCTAATGCTAAAAACAAACCCATCAGTGTTGATGATGAGATTGACTAAATATATGACATGCTAAATTGTGCACGACATATCAATGAGCAGTCACCTCAGAAGGCTAATGCAAAAAACTAAACGAAAACAATTTTGTGGTTAACAAAATGTCTGACACGCAAATATTTCAGACGACGCGATCACGTCAGAGACAACAAACAAATAATAAAGAAGCAGATTTGAACTGCTAATGCTAAAAACAATGCTAATAAAAATGTGGCTCTGTGTTGTGAGTCCGTTTTGTCGTTGGCACACGTTTCAGCGCACTTCTCGACGTGGCCGCTAATATTTGTGTTGGGTGGGATTTCTCTGGCTGGCTTGAAGCATCCGGTACAAAACGAAAGTTGCATCCTGCACTGCTCGGACGGGGAGCAAATACCATAAACGTGACATCAAAGCAAAAGCAAGAATTAGAACAGGAGAAGGACACAAAAGGTGTTAAAAAAGTTGTGTAAAGGTATAAGAAATAAAAAAATCTTGAGTGTTTATCTTTATGATTTTATGCAGTGATGGAATCGAATCCTCTGAATAACAGGACGGAAAAATGTGCTCATGTAGGAAGCGTTGTCTGCAATGTCCTTGTCCTTCCTGGTTACTATGGAGACGATATATATGAGCACTTAGCTGATAAGCTAGCGCGCACACACACGAGGGTGCTTGCGCTATTAATTGTGTCAGTAAATCATTTATGACTCCACCTAGCAGAATGGTGGCATTTTCATTCCATGCAGTAGCACTTCGCTCGCATGGTGTTACGTCTGACGTTCGGACACCCCAGAAACTACTAAACGGTTGTTTGTCAATGTAGATAAAATCAAGTAAGATAAGATAGACGCCACGGAACAGAAGCTAAGCTGCTTCTGTTAGATGGACCCAACTGATTCACCCTTTTTGGTTACATCCGCCAAGCACAAAAAACAAAACAAAATGGAAAATAAAAGATAAAGAGGCAGGCTTATAAAAAAAAGAAAGAAACCTTGTTTAAAATATGCAACATCGATGAAACCCCGAAGCAAAACTTATGTTTTGAAACATCAACTGCTTTGTATGAAGTGCAAATAACGTTGCTCTTGTTTTTACTCGGTCTGAATTTGTGTTAATGTGCATGTGTGCTTGTAGGTTACCTTCCCAACGGCGTCCACGCGGTGGAAGCCATGTTGGCAGCTGCCAGCATCGGAGCCATTTGGAGCTCCACCTCTGTCGACTTTGGAGTCAATGTAAGCAAGTATAATTTTTTGAAAAATCATTTATTTTTTAACAAACAAAAATTGTCCAGATATAATCATATGGAAATGTGATTGATAACAAAGTACAGAACACTACATGGCCAAATGAGAGCTTGTACTGCATGTGCCTGCTGGTTTTCTGAGCTTTAAAAATGCAACCGCTTTTTTGTGGTGTTGCAGCGCCCCCTCTGGAGTAATAGTGGCACAGTAAATTCAATATACACGCAAAGAGCCCTGGACTCAAGTAATGTCCTGTTACTATAGAATAACACGACTCAAGTAAAAACTAGTAATCGTACTAATAATGACTTGAGTACGAGTTAATAATTATAACTGGTGACTACGTTAGTTTCTTGTCAGAACAAAATTTCAATTTGCACATTGAGATTTTCTTTCCTTTTATTTTTTTGCTCTGATGTAAATAAGAATTACACTTGAGTAATTATTTTCAGTATTACTTTTACTTGAGTTGTAGTATTCTAAAGTAACAGTAGTCCTACTTGATGACATTTTTTGCCTACCTTTGCTTAAAACCCTACTTTGAAATCCTCATCCTGACGCTAAACCTTAATTTAAAACCCTAACATTTGTTTATAACCTTATCCCTGACTTCAAACACTAATTTTAAAACCTCAACCCAGACAAGCATCCCTCATCTGAAACCCTAATGAAAAACCCTAACCCTGGCTTGAACCTGTGAATTCAGCCCTCCTCTAAAACCAACTCTCAATTCCTAATTTGTAATACTTCTCCATACTCACAATTCTAAACGTGGCTCGAGACCCTCCTTTTAAAGCCCTAACCCTGGATTGAAACTATCATTTGAAACCCCAACAGAGGTGGCAAATCCAGGTCCAGAAAGTAAAAACCCTTCCACAGTTTGGCTTTAGCCCCTAGTGCTAGCTAGCTAGCGCCATAGCATTTTAACGAGCACCATGGGAGCTAGCTAACTAGCACCTGAGGCTAAAGCCAAACTGGGGCAGGATTTGTTACTTTCTGGTCCTGTATTTGGCACGTCTGAACCCCAACACACCCTACCCTACTCTTTGTGGTGTTGTCAGGGCGTTCTGGACCGGTTCTCGCAAATCCAGCCCAAGCTCTTGCTGTCTGTCGCCGCTGTGGTTTATAACGGGAAAACTCACGACCACCTGGAAAAGCTCACCTGCGTCGTTAAAGGTTTGGAACACCAATTTGAAGCCCTAATCCTGACTCTCACCTTTCAGTTCCTGCTTTGAAACCCAAACCCTGTCTTATAGTTAAAAAGTAAAAAAAATGCCTCGCACGCAATGCTGCGTGAAAAATAACAAAAAGTTGTGCGCGTGTGTGTCCCGTAGGTCTTCCTGACCTGCAGAAGGTGGTGGTAATTCCATACGCTCGTGACCAACAAGACGTCGACCTCTCCAAGATCCCCAACAGGTTTGCTCACATATAGTCGCAAAATACACGTTGTAACGTCAATGCTAATTTCTACTAGACTAAGTGCAATTTCGGCATAAATTGCGTGGGAATGCTAATAGCTGAATGCTAAGCTAAATGCTTATGAAGCAAATTGAAAGATACATTTTGTGAAAATTGCAAAGTATTAATTGTAGTTGAAAGATAAATGAATAAGAAGAACATTTGAACCCGGGAGGCGTGAATTTTTGAAGCAAGTTGAAGTTTTGACTGGTGTAAATCATAAGTATCATGTGGGAGTTGTTTCACGGCAAAAAATTGGGGAGAATAAAAATTACAATAACATATGTGGGGATGCTACAGTACATGTTAGCATTAAGCTAATGGACTTCGAGTGAATATTTTGGTGTTTGTATACACCTGTGTATGTAAAGTAGCAGTTTGAAGGTTTATATCGACTGTCACATTGATGCTAATTCCCTTAGCGGCTAAAACAGCATTATATGTTAGCATTAAGCTAGTGGGTAAAGTAGCAGTTGTTTGAAGGTTCCGAATTATCGTGACACTTATGCAAACTTCCATGAGCCCTCTCCATGGTGTTTAGCATTGTAGCTTGCATTAAGCTAGCAGACTTTTAAAGGGATAGTTTGGTTGAACTTTTTGGTGTTTGAGAAATTCTCTTTTGTTGTACAGTTTACTTTTTGCATTTATTGCTGCTCCGTGTGTAGGCTAGTTTCCTTTAGCCTGTCGATGGCACTTCACATTATATGTTAGCATTTAGCCAGTGAGCTTTTGTTTTGAGACATGGTTTGGTTAAATAATAAGCTGAAGTTTGTTTCAATAATCACTAAGCTGTATCTATTTTGGATGCATTTATTTGTATTGTTCGGTCCAGTGTGTTCATCGGCGACTTCCTGGTGTCCGGTCGCGGCGATGGTGATCAGCTCCCCCAGCTGGAGTTTGAGCAGCTGCCCTTCAGCCACCCGCTTTTTATTATGTACTCATCAGGAACCACAGGAGCTCCCAAGTGTATGGTCCACTCGGCCGGGGTGAGAAAAACACAATTGGGCATTTTAAACATCAATACTATATGGAGAGAAAAAAGATCCATTGTCTTGACACCCCAACTATGGCTTCAAACCCTACTTTGACACTCTAAACCAGAGGTGGGCATCGAGGGCCGGAGTCCTGCAGGTTTTGCATGTTGCCCTTCTCCAACACAGCTGATATATGAACGGCTCATCAGCAAGCTCTGCTTAAGCCTGATAACGATCCTGTTGATTGGACTCAGCTTGTGTTGGAAGTGAGAAACCTCCAAAACCTGCAGAACTCCGGCCCTCGAGGACCCAGATTGCCCACCTCTGCTGTAAACCAAGCTTTATGGTGTTGGAGCGTCTGTGTGGAATTTTACTGTCATTCTGACATTTTCCACCAGAGGGCAGCAGAGTTCTATCAGCACATGGGAGGAGGGTTGAATAAGTGACTACGTAGCCTAGCTTAGCCACACACACACACATTAAAAAAAAAAAACCACTTATTTGAAACGGCCCACAAAGTTCATTTTGTGGCTACGTTTTGTGTTGTAAAATTGGATTACTTCAAAGTACAAGCGGTATCGGTATGCGGTATCAGTGAGCACTCAGAGTGAATACACATCTTGGTATCAGCCTGAAAAAAGTGTTTATCAAACAAACCTGATTATGACATTTGGTGTGTGTGTTTCCGTTTCTGCGTGCAGGGCACCCTCATCCAGCACCTTAAAGAACACATTCTGCACGGCAACATGTGCAGCAGTGATGTCATCATCTACTACACCACCGTAGGTTGCCACGACGACGGGGCCTCATTGCCATGTCGTGTTTTTAAATGAGTGCATGTGTGTCATCAGACGGGCTGGATGATGTGGAACTGGCTGGTGTCGTCCCTGGCGGTGGGCGCCTCGGTGGTCCTGTATGACGGCTCGCCCCTCATGCCGACCCCCAACGTCCTGTGGAACCTGACCGAGACTCTGGGGTGAGTGAGTGCGCAATCCAGCCACCTCGCTTTGACTTTCGGGGTGTGACTGGAAGACATGGAGTCATGTGGGCGGGGCCAATGAGAAAGGGTGGTTTGCTTCGTCAGTTGAAATGAAATGATGTCACAGATTAACCAACAAAAGATGGAAGTAGAAACCAGCTTTTTTTTTTTTATTGAAGGAAAACATTCTACTTTGTTGTGTTGAGTGTTTATAGTCTCACTGAAACTTGAATACTAAGTGGGTCAAAATGCTTTTAGAACAGCAGGCGATATGGGGGGGGGGGGTGGTTCTACTTTCCTACATTTTTTTAGGGCCTGACCTATTAATCGGCCAACTATTGCCCTATTTTCCCGTTAAAACGTAGAAGAAAGACGAAGTTTCCGATGCTGTGAAATGACCCTGAATGCACCATTTTGCTTGCGTTGCATTAGCAACTAGCAAGTGTGTAGCATATCTTGTGCTGGTTATTCTGTTGTTCCTAAGCGTCCTTAAAGCTGTTGGAGTAAAGCTAAACACATGACGATAAGAATTACATCCACCGTATATTGAAATACAAAACAGGCTTAGTTTTTAAAACATCGCTAGCCTAGCGCTAATGCTAAAAGCGAAGGGAAGATTCCATTTAAATGCTAACAGGAAGTTAGCATCGACTGTTTTTCTTTCAAATAACGAATATTCACACACAAATGCTGTTAGAACATAATTTTATACATCAAATATATGTTTTAAAATAATCAACAGATTATAATTGGTATAATTTGTATTTTTTTCTGCCGAAAATCGGCATCGGCCTATAAAAATGCATATCAGTCGGGCCCTAATTTTTTCCGATTTCTGTGATCAGTGTTTTTTTCCACCTTTTTAGACCACAACATCACAATCAAGATGTCAAAATTTCTTGACAAAAATATGTTCTATGCAGTCTAAATATGGTATTCTGGTTATTATTGCGTAAGTGGAATATGAGTTAAGCAGCAAAATCCTTCTGATACTGATAAAAACTGCTGGATTTTGCTGCTTAACTCATATTCCACTTACGTCATGTTTAGACTAGTGAGGTAACATATACCGTATTATTGTCAAGAAATGTTTAAGGTTGACTTCCCTAGTCTGACTGTTGTTGCTGAATAAATTAACAGTCACATTTTGACAAATTAAGGAACAGAAAGCTCATATCTGTTTTAACATGCAGAAAATAAAAGTAAAAAATCAACAGAAAAATAAATATGGTACAGAAACCTGAAAAATGTACTTGAGCTTAGTAACAAAGTATTTCTTTGTACTTGGGCCCACTCAGGGGCGGGTGTCTGCTCAGTGCACCTGTTTAAATACGAGCTGAGGCGTGACCGGGACGCGCTCACTGGAGCGTCGGGCGGAGAAAGACCAAAAGAAAACAAAAAAGCCAATCGGGGCCATCGGCTGTGGCGCCAAGCAAACAATGTAAAGTCAAAGATAATGCCGCTCGCGCTTGCGTAATGTCTCCTCTGATCATCCGGAGCAGCTTCGATCGCTATGGTAACCGCGAATGCCCCCCCCCGTCCTTCAAAAAAAAAAAAGACGAGACATGCGTCCCCTTGGGGGGAGGCAAACAGCAGTGTGGACACGGAGTGATGAGATATACTCTGTAGGTTCAAATCGATCCATTCTCATCTGAGCTGTTGATGGGGTGAGAGTGCAAAGGTCGCCACGAGTTACATCACAAAGTGAAATACAGTCGAACTGTGAACACAATCTGGTCAGGGGCGCTGGATCAAGCATCCATTTTTCAGGTGTGGAAAATTGCTCCATTTATCCCAGGTGAGTCCTACAAATTGATTTTCTTGAGGAATCATTTGAAAATTCAGACCCTCAAGGAGGTTTTGCTCGGCAGCATGAGATTTGGTAGGCATGTCGATTAAGAGTAGAAAGTCTCTAGAAGCCATGCCTGAAAACGGACGGGATGTCAGCCATTTTTAGTTCAATGTGAGCATTTTAGAATCATTTTGAAAAATGTGGCCAGTTCCACTTGGCAACATGAAAATTTCCAACAGCAAGTCAGCCATTAAATTTTTGGCAGCCATTTCAGAGTTATTTCCAGCGGTTATTCAAAGACAAACATTTTTCAATTTCAACCCCTGAAGCCAGTTCCAGTTTACACCATGTCATTTTGTAAGTACGGTAAATCTTTCATGAGTCTACTAACCAAAAGGTCTCAACAAGCCTGAAAACACACAGGAAGTCAGCCATTTTAGTCCAAAGTGACCACTTTAGAACAATTTGGGACATTTCAACGGGTCCTTTGAATTGTTCGAAAAATGTGGCCAACATGAAATTTGCTAGATATGTTTTAATTATTATTTTTTTTATCATGAGTCGACCCCCCCCCCCCCCCCCCAAAGTTTCAATAATCCAGGCTTAAAATGCACAGGAAATTCGCCGTTCTGGTTTGAAGTGGCCATTTTAAAGTAATTTCCAGGCGTCTTACGAAGTTGAACTCCTCCTTTTCATGAAAAATTCAGCCCTCACTTAACTCAAGCAATAGAAACCCTTCATCATGAGCAGGCCTCGCAAAAAGTCTCAAGAAGCCCTGCCAGAAAATGTACAAGAAGAAGCCAGCCGTTTCATTGGAATTGTATCATGAGTCGACCCGCCAAGAGAGTCTTTCATTTTGGTTTTAAGCAACCAGTAGAACCATCTTGGCCATTTCCAGATGGATGACATCAAATTCCCGATCACGGCCGGCCGGGCGTTGGCGGCCAAAGTTGACGACTGGCCATAAAACAGATCTCGACCAAACATTTCTTGTGTGATGAAGATCGCGGTATGTTTACGTTAAGAGATTCCCATCTACATGTGTGGCAAAAAGAAACGGCGAGTAGCTGCAAATGCCAATTATAGGACGTAATAAGGCGAGTGGGCCGGTGGAAGTCCAAATCAAAAGCCAGGAAGCTTCACTGTGAGTTTAAGCCTCTCGGAGACTCTGACAGATTTAGCCCCAATTAAACGCTCCAACCTCCCTTCGCAGGACCGGGGTGTAAAAAAATGTTCTTGTCAGCCGCTCCCACAGGGCTTTACCCCCCCCCCCCCCCCCCCCCCCCGTGGCGGCACTGCGATGTGGGAAATGTGTCTGCGCCCTAATTGGTTAAAAAAAAAAAAATGTCTCTCCCGCTTTAAAAGCTCCTATCTGTCTTGGTGCCACGGCAGCAGCTTCTCTCCGTGGCCGAAAAGCCCAAAAAGTACTCGCACCTTCACCTCCCGTGAAGTTAAAAGTTCTGTCATCGTCGTAATCAATTAAAGCAGCAGCAGCTTTTTGAACAAGTCGCTTGCTATCTTATCAAGATCCAATAAATCCCGAAATTCATATTTCCTGGTGAGATGTGAAAGGAGCTCATTAGTCAGCAATTTTCTTCTTTTTTTTTTTTTTTTTACTTAACACGTCTCCCGCCACAGTTTGCCGTCCTTTTTGACACCGACGTTCTTTTGCTGACGGCAAGGTGCCATTTGGAGCGCGCCACCTTAAATCGTCACACTTTTGCTGACCGCAGCGCGCATTTTAGTCGGGATTCGGAAGCTGACGTGACACAATCCTCAATAGTATCCCTCCCCCCCCCCTAAATAAGAGCGGAATTTATTTTTTTAAATCTTATAAGTGTTGAAAAACTTGGTGCAAAACAGAAACAAATAGAAATATACTTTTTTTCCCTGATGAAAGAAGAGAATCTAATCTTTCTTTTAGTCGGTTCCATGTTTTATAGCAATAGGACACAACATTCTATGGGCCTTGCAAAATTAGACAAAATCCAGTAAAACAGCGAGGTGCGAAGGGGCTTGCTTCAGTGAAAATAGCTGGGCGTGAATGAGTTAAATAAAGATTTAAAAAAAATTCAGCTCCTGAAACGGTTATCCCCAAGAAGTCTCAAGATGCTCTGCCAGAAAAGACACAGGAAGTTTGAAGTCGCCATTTTATGCTTATTTTTAATTAATTAACTCCTTTTGAAGTGTTTTCAGAATTCATCCCGTTTCGCTTAGCAATGTGAAATTTGTCTATCATGAGGAGATCCCGAAAGAAAAAAGCCTCAGCCTAAGAAGACACGGGAGGTTGGTTTTAAGTCGTCATTTTGAAAATCCAACGCGTGAAGGCACTTTCAGTTGGCAAAAAAAGTCTTTGTCTAAAAAGTCACATGACGTCGGCCATTCTGGTTCGAAGTGACCGTTCGAAGTCGTTTCCAGACAAAGATGCCGCGAGAATCTTTTGAAAATTCAGCCACTGAGCAGTATGAGATTTGCTCGGCATGTCAATCATGAGCAGACCCACAAAAACTTCCCCAAGCCATCCATGCCTGCAAACAGACAGGAAGGCAGCCATTTTGATGATGATTACGACCAATTATTTCCGGCTGATTGAAGCGGTTTGCAGGGTTTCTTAAACGACAAACTCTGACGAGGCTCAACCCCGATGAGTTGGAAAAGGGGCACCTCGGAAGATTGAGGCGCTGACGGAATCCACCCTGAACTTTCAAGAGCAGCAAAAAAAGAAAAGGCGCATTTGGAACATCATTGTCGCGTTTGAATCTTCTGATAAGTGTTAAGGAAACTGATAAACATCCTGGGAGGGATTATTTGTCTTAAATGTTAAAGAGTCAATCCAAGTGAAAAAGTTGAAAGTGTCGTCGCGATGCTTTGAAAAGGCTGATATCGGCAACATCAATGTCAGCTTTTAACGCCTCGTTTGCTGCTTTCGTTGATGTGAGGTTCACGTTTGGGAGATTTCAAGAGACAAAATGGCAGATCAGGTGCAGAAAAAGCGGTAGAGGAACTTTTCATTTCATTTCATGTTATTACATTTCACATTTTCTTCCTGACAAAACCATTTCATTTGGTTGCGTACATTCTCGCCTTTTATCTCATTTTCAGCTATTTTCACTCAAGCAAGCGTTTTACACCAATCAGCATTAGGGAAACGGTGCTTTGGCCCTGGCTGATCTCTTATACTCTGCTGCCACCTGTTGGCCGTTTTTTTGGTGTAATAACTACCATTGCTTTAAGCGACCTCTTCAGGTCAAAAGCTGCATCTAGAAAAAAAACATAAAAAACGTATAAATACAAAATACGTTTTTGAAAAGGGAAGGATTAAGTACTAAAAACGTATTTATACGTTTTTGGCTTTGAATGAGTTAAAATGGGCTTTCAAGCCAGGGTTAGGGTTTCAAATAAAGGATTGGTTTTCCAGTTAAGAGTGTCAAGGCATGTTGTGATTACACACAAGAATCGGGTTTTAAAAGTCGTGTTTCAAACCAGGGTTAGTTAGTTAGTTAGTTAGTCAGAGTTTCAAAATAGGCTTTAAAGGCCGGGTTCGTCTTTCAAAACCGCATTTAAAGACAGGATTAGAGTTCCAAATTTGGGCTTCATGCCAGGGTTAGGGATTGAAGCAAGCTTGAAGGTTCCAAAATCAGGTTTCAAGACAAATAAGGGTTTCAAATAAGGTTTAGGGTTTCAAGTAGTTTTCCAAATTAGGGATAAGGTTTTCAGGTGGTTTAAGCCCAGGTTATGAAAACCCAAGCTTTGAAATGTATTGTTACAAATCAAAACTGGGTTAAGGCATGTCATGCTTTCAAATCCAGGTGGAGACTGTTGACAGTTGGTGTCACAAGTGGGACGCTTTCAGTTCGTGTTTTTACTGCGTGACCAATATTAGAAAACGGCACCTAATTGAATCTTTTCTGTCTTTTTTTCTGTCCTCTTATTATTCAGCATCAGCATCTTCGGCACTGGAGCCAAGTGGCTGTCGGTGCTGCAGGAGAGGAACCTCAAACCTGGTCAGTTTCACGCACGCACGCACACAAGTAAAGTTGTTTGTACACCCCAGACTCCTGGTGTCAGAAGTGGGACGGTGGGCCGTAAGGGAAAGATGTGATGATCAACCTATTGTGCGAAAGAGCCTGGCCTTTTTGGCGTCGTCATCTATAGAGCCAGGTTTTGTTCTCGGTTGTACGTACTACTTCACAGATGTCTCTGGCAATTGGTGTAAGAAGTGGGATGCATTGTTTCCATGATCAGATAGATACAAGGTGTTTGGCATAGGCAAGGGGCCCGCCTGAAGGAGCGTGCTGAGGTTACTCACGCTCAGCCTCCTGGTGTCAGAAGTTGGAAGTTCAGTTTCGGTTAGTTATGATCATGGAGTTGCTACAGTTAAGTGTACGAAACCTGACGACTTTAATCCCCCCCCCAAAAAAACCCGCTACCGCTCCTCATCCATGTTGTGACCAGTTCCTCAAAAAAAGAGCATTGTCATTTCCTCATCAGCGTCAAATGAAAATGAAAGAATGAATGAAATTTTTGGTTGTGCGAAGTGGGACACGACTAGCCTGTCTCAAATCTCTTGTGCAATGAGGAAGGCGGAGCTTGTTTCCTGGCCGCCCCAACGGAGGGGCCCTTTTCCCCGGGCTGACATTTGGACTGGACACCTGGTGGCACCGTGGGGGGGAGGAGCAAGTCTTCCCGCTCTGCGCTTCTCTCCCACTGTGTGTGGGTGTGTGTTGTGTGTGTGCGTGTGCGTGTGTGTGCGTGTGTGTGTGTGTGTGCCTATGTCTTTGCTTCATTGTGGGGCCCATACACGTTTTTTTCCAGGTTTAACTACCATTGTGGGGACAGACTTGAAATTGGGGGACATTTTGGTGCTTCCCAAAAAGTTCAGACCTCTTTTTGAGGGCCAAGACTTGGTTTTAGAGTTTAGGTTTGAATTGGGTTATGGTTGAGCTTAGGGTAAGGAATGAGGGCAGGCAATCATTTTTCATGGTTGGGGTTAGGAAATGCATCGTGTCAATGAGATGTCCCCACGATGATACAAAGGCAAATGTGTGTGTGTGTAGTGGTTTTCTGACACCACAAATCCTTGCAGTCGTCGCCACAACCACAAATTGATTGTTTCCACCCACGTCCCACACTGGAGCCAATTTCCCAATCCATTCAATGAGCATCCAACTTCTGACACCGCTTTGAGTAGCTCACACCCGTGGTGGCAGTTGGGCAGTTTATCCCACTTTTGACTTCCAACCTGGAGCACGTCATTTTGTTCATCTGTTTTAATCAAGCGCAACTCAAACCGCCTCGTTAAGAGGCGCCGGTGAATCATTACGCCCCTGACGGTTTATGTAACCAATTTGCCGCATTTATGCTGATTTAAAAAAAATTTTTGCTGTCGAAAACAAGGGCAACGACGCGGCCGTTGGCGGAGAACGAGGACTGCACGTCAGGCTAGGCAAGTGGGGGGGGGGGGGGGGGGGAGGAGGTCGTAAGATTAGCGGGGCGGCTAATAAGCAGCGACAGTGCTCCCATTACGAGCGCCGGCCCGTTTTTCCATCTCGAGAGAGCCGCAACACTAAAAGCAATTAGCCGGCGCTCCCGGTGACTCGTGTGAAGAAGCGTAACGGGCCCTTTTATGGCGGTGATTTAGTGTCAAGCGCGGCTAACTGTTGCTTTCGCCGCCTAAACGGCCGAAATGACATTAGCCGGCCGTGGCCCCCTCGCCGTCGCCATCGTTAGCGTTATCGTGCCCATCTGCTCTTTTGGTACGAGCGCACATTTACTGCCGACTGCCGTCAACTGCTGCGTGTGGGCGCGTATTCAGGAGTGGGTCAGTGTGTACTTTTGTGTATTTGTGTATGTTTGTGTTGCTTAGCAGGTTTGAGGTTCCTCTTTGCTGGACAGCACAACCTCTCTGTGCACGTTGCCAGTGTTCTAGATTTTTTTCTGTCCAATATTTATTTAGTATAAAATGTATTTTTTTTTTTTTAAATATACAGTACAGGCCAAAAGTTTGGACACACCTTCTCATTCAATACATTTGCTTTATTTTTTCATGACTATGTACATTGTAGATTCTCACCGAAGGCATCAAAACTAAGACGACAACTATCGAACACATTTGGAGTTATGTACTTAACAAAAAAAAGGTGAAAATAAATACATAAATAAATAGCCACCCTTTTCTCTGATCACTTTTTTGCACTTTCCCAACCGTTTTTTTAAGGCGTTCCCAGACGTAAGAATGACAAAAAAGTAACCAGAGCAAAGGATGGCTATTTTGAGAAAGCTATAATATAAAACATGTTTTCAGTTATTTAACGCTGTTCATTTTGACTGCAGATAATTCTTTAGCTGACAGCGGATGGTTACGTTTTAAAGGTAGTACAAGTTGTGCATTGAAGTAAAGCATTTTAATAAATGTTTGTGTATGACTTTCAGAATATTTGTTCATGTCAAAATATTCTGAATGATGCAAGTAACTGATTAGAAAAAGAGGAAGATGAGAGCGTGCAGTGAATCCTAAAAAATGTTGAAGATGTCCTCATAACATTAAATGTCGCCAGAATTAACATATAACAGAAGCTCGTCAACATTGGCGGGCAAAACATGTTGATGAAAAATTAAAGTGATTGATCCAAATTCTAATATGTAACTAGAAAAATTACCGCGGAAATTTTGAATGGGCCTGCTAACTCTTTTCAATGAGCTGAACAGTTTAAACTTTCAACTATTGAAATCGGTCAAGAAATGTGGAAGTTAACCATAATCAAGATCAAATAAAGTATCTTACTGTCCCTTTAAGAAATATGCACATTCACGCACACACATTTGATTTTAACCAACATTTCAATGAGCTGAACAGTTTAAAATTTAAACCATTGAAATCGCTCAAGAAATGTAAAAGTTAACCATAATCAACAGTATGTTACTGCCCCTTTAAGAAACATGCACATTCACGCACACACATTTGATTTTAAGTAACATTTCAATGAGCTGAACAGTTTAATTAATCTGATAAAAAAATGGAATCGTTTGACAGCTCTGATAGATAGATAGATTTCCTACACCTATCCGTCTTCATTTCTCAATTTAATAAGAATATTTTGTCATCTTTTTTCCCCCCCATCTGCAGTGGAAAGCCACAACCTTCAGTCTCTGCACACCATCCTGTCCACGGGCTCGCCCCTCAAGCCTCAAACCTACGACTACGTGTACCGCTGCATCAAGAGCGACGTGCTGCTGGGCTCCATCTCGGGTGATTTTTTTTTTTTTCTCTTTAAATCTCTTTTATTCCCCTACGAGTGGTTCCCCCACACACAAGCTTACAAAAAGGATTGACACATAAAAAGGGGAAGATGTATGGAGATGTACATTTTTGCACCCACGCACCCACCGAGGCCCTTTCAGCCCATTGTTGTGTTGACAGGGCGGCAGAATGCTATCTGTCTCCCGGCGTGAGCTCTGAAACGTTTAACATTTACTGACTGGCACGTTACGCGCGCACGCACACACACTGAATGGCGGTAGACGTGAAAAGAGTGAAAGGCTCTTACACGTCCATAAATAGATTTTCCCTTGGACCAAATACTACACCGAGCCATTTTTGATGTGCTGTTTACTGTTTTTTTTTTAACAAGCATTCAGCCCCGAAAGTGAGTTTCACTTAGCAACGTGGAATTTGGTAAACTTGTTGATAATCGGTAGGCTCGCAAAAAAATTGAAGCAGCCATTTCAGGACCATTTTTTTGCCATGTTTGCCATTTCCACGGGTCCCTCCAATTGTTGAAGCGTGAAGTTTGGTAGTCATGTCTATTATTAGAATAGACAATTCTCAAGAAGCGTTTCCTGAAAAGTTACAGAAAGTCTACTATATTTGTCACTTCAGGACCTTTTTTTTTTTTTGCCATTTCCAAAGGTCCCTCAGAAGTCTTTCTCACTTAACGACATGGAATTTGGTTGCTCTGTCTTATCATGAGCAGATAAAAAAAAAATCTCAACAAACCAAGCCTGAAGACAAAACAAGTCTGCCATTTTGGTATGAAAAGACAATTTCAAGGCCGCACCCAAGCTTCCTTCAAGCCCTCAAATATGAACTAAAAATACAGGAAGTCCACTATTTTGGTTCGCAGCAACCATTTCAGCGCCATTTTTGCTATTTCCAAGGCTCCCTCGATTTTTTAGGGTCAATTTTTTGCCCAACTTCATTTTGCCCAATTTTGTAGCGACCCACTCATGTACATGCTCATTTGTACCCATTTCAACAGTGAGCCGCACCCCGTTTGCTTTTCCTCCTCGTTGTCAAGGGCAACAGCAGGGCTGCGATGCTATTGGCTGCCGGCCCACCTAACCTTGACCCCCGAGGCCATGACTGTGTATGCGTGTCAGGATTTATCCCAGCATATGTTGCCGACCGGTGGTCACTGTGACATATGCGACGGGACCCCTTTTGCCCATTTCACCCTGACAGCACACCCTCTCTGCATAAGTGTGTGCGTGTCGCACTGTGTGCCTGGGAGAGGGAGAGAAATCATTTCAGCAGGTGATGTGAGACCCCCATGGCTTCTCATTGGGGGATTTTAACACTGACTGCTGGGTTCACCCCATCCTGATTTCAGATTGTTTGACTTGCCATATGTCACTCGCTCACTCTGCTTTCGTCTTGCTTTGGGAAATTCAGCCCCCAAAGCCCATTTAAGTTGGCAAAATGAAATTTGGTAGACATGTTCATCACGAGTCGACCCACAAAAGAGTCTCAAGAATCCATGTCGGAAAAGCAACAGGAAGTCTGCCACGTTAGATGGAAGTGGCCAGTTTCGATCAGAAACACGACTGCTCCTTTTGACGCTTTGTCATCTCTGAAAATTCAGCCCCCAAAGCCCATTTAAGTTGGCAAAATGAAATTTGGTAGACATGTTCATCATGAGTCGACCCACAAAAGAGTCTCAAGAATCCATGTCGGAAAAGCAACAGGAAGTCTGCCACGTTAGATGGAAGTGGCCAGTTTCGATCAGAAACACGACTGCTCCTTTTGACGCTTTGTCATCTCTGAAAATTCAGTCCCCAAAGCCGGTTTGAGTTGGCAAAATGAAATTTGGTAGACATGTTCATCACGAGTTGACCCACAAAAGAGTCTCAAGAATCCATGTCGGAAAAGCAACAGGAAGTCTGCCACGTTAGATGGAAGTGGCCAGTTTCGATCAGAAACACGACTGCTCCTTTGACGCTTTGTCATCTCTGAAAATTCAGCCCCCAAAGCCCATTTAAGTTGGCAAAATGAAATTTGGTAGACATGTTCATCACGAGTCGACCCACAAAAGAGTCTCAAGAATCCATGTCGGAAAAGCAACAGGAAGTCTGCCACGTTAGATGGAAGTGGCCAGTTTCGATCAGAAACACGACTGCTCCTTTTGACGCTTTGTCATCTCTGAAAATTCAGTCCCCAAAGCCGGTTTGAGTTGGCAAAATGAAATTTGGTAGACATGTTCATCACGAGTTGACCCACAAAAGAGTCTCAAGAATCCATGTCGGAAAAGCAACAGGAAGTCTGCCACGTTAGATGGAAGTGGCCAGTTTCGATCAGAAACACGACTGCTCCTTTGACGCTTTGTCATCTCTGAAAATTCAGCCCCCAAAGCCCATTTAAGTTGGCAAAATGAAATTTGGTAGACATGTTCATCACGAGTCGACCCACAAAAGAGTCTCAAGAATCCATGTCGGAAAAGCAACAGGAAGTCTGCCACGTTAGATGGAAGTGGCCAGTTTCGATCAGAAACACGACTGCTCCTTTTGACGCTTTGTCATCTCTGAAAATTCAGCCCCCAAAGCCGGTTTGAGTTGGCAAAATGAAATTTGGTAGACATGTTCATCATGAGTCGACCCACAAAAGAGTCTCAAGAATCCATGTCGGAAAAGCAACAGGAAGTCTGCCACGTTAGATGGAAGTGGCCAGTTTCGATCAGAAACACGACTGCTCCTTTTGACGCTTTGTCATCTCTGAAAATTCAGCCCCCAAAGCCGGTTTGACATAGAAACATGACATTTGGTAGGCATGTTCGTCACGAGCAGACCTACAAAAAAGTCTCATGCACGCATGCCTGCAAACACACAGGAAGTCTGACATTTGAGTTCATAGTGGCCGTTTTAGGCAGAATTTTGCCAATTCAAGGGGTTTTGAAAATGCAGGCTCCAATTCCAGTTAAACCTGAAATTTGGTAGACGGGTCTACCATGACCCACAAAATGGCTGAAGAGTAGACTTTACACTGTACTGCTCAGATCGTTCCGTACTTTGTGTTTTGGGCACATCTTATTATCGGCTGTAATGTTCTGATTCGCCGACCCGATCCATTTGAAATAGACATCACAAACGTATCTTGGCAGCCACCGACAGGTTTTGGGACTTTCTTCGATTTTTAATTTCTTAACTTGAATCGTTGCACGGAGAAGCTATTCTGCTCCTCGCGTGCTCTTTGCGTGCCTCTGCCAATTGATGCCAGTAGCGCTTTGCTTTGTGGTAAGATACTGCAAATGCGGTACCTTAAATGACGGAATATCAAAAGTATCATGATACAAGGTTGAGAATCGATCTTGGTGGGATCAGAGGCATCCACAGCGCAAATCGTTTTTCCATCCATCCACGCCACTCGAGCAGGCGTAATGGCCGTCTCCTCGTCACCGTCACAGCACATTTGTTTTGTTTTTTTGCTGGGAAAAAACAACTCAAATATTTGCCGGGATATTCTGAGTTTGGAATTACGTTTTGTGAAGCAAACCAGTCACAAGCACGACTCATAAATCCACAAGTTACTGTAAGTTCTTTGTTAAAATACTTTTGAAAAAGGTTCCAACTCAAGTCTTTAGTAGTATTTTTTCTCTCGATTCCATGTTTTGAAAGCAGCTATACTGTGACTAAAAATCAAGTTCTGTTCATGTGTTAATGACAAAATGTTTTACATTCAAGTGACACTCGTTTTTTCCCCCCCCCCCACCTTCTTTCCATTCCTTGCGGCATTTCAAAAATGACTAAACATTGAAAATGCTCAAGAGCACTTCTGTTTATAAGCAAACACTGCAACAAGTATATGCAGTAATTAAACATTTTATTTGGACATTTTGCTCCAACTTGTCGGTGATCAGTTGTCACTGATTTTGATTGGCTGCCATTTTGGATGAAGTGGCCATTTAATGGTCATTTCAGCAGTCTTTCATAGAGGACTGCCTCTTTAGAGATTTTATCCAACTGCTACCGATTTGGACTATGCGTACTAGTAGAGCTGTCGACAAGTCATCGATTATTAAATGAATCAACTAATTTAATAATAGAGCAATCACTGATTTCTGTAGTGCTTCATGAAACAAGACTGATTATCTTCTGTGTTTAATCAAAATAAGACATTTGCAAACATCTGTTTTAAAAAAAAGAAGAAGCTTTTTTTAATACACGTCAGTGCAAAATCTAAATGAATCCGATTAATCGGTTAACTAATCAGTAGATTAATTGATTCTAAAAATAGTCCACAGTGACAGCACTACATACTCGACAAATGGGCAGTACAAAAAACATTAAATAAAAATGAAGAATCCCATGGATTTTGTCCATTTTCAGTTTTTCATTTAGATTTTTTTTTTTTTTAGATCTTCAGTAATTCAAATGAAGCCTCTGCCTCGGGACATGACCGCCAACTCTTGCCACAGGTTGTGAAAAGTTCTCTCACATGAGAAACATTGAGATAAATGCAGTACACACAATGCGAGCATCTGCCACATTCTCAACTCTCACCTGCGCACGACACCAGAGAAGCAACAGTGCCTAAAATAGTCTCCGCGTGTCCGCCCATGCAAGTCAGCACAATAATGAAATAATTGCGCATCTTCCCACTCGTGAGCCTTCGCGTTTAATCAGAACTTGGTTCGGTTGGACCCCCGTGGGATCTCATTAAAGCTCTCTATGAGAGCCTGATATCATAAAAGTGAGGCCCAGGGATTGATGAGAAGAGGAGGAAGAGATAGAAAGGAAGCAAGGAAGGGCAGAGAGCAGCAAACAAGATGGATGACGGCGGCTGCCATGCATACCAGGTAGACGCCGAACAATGGCGAGAAAGGAGATGAATGGGAGACGTCGGGAACAGCACATTATTGGAAAGTACAAAGAGACAAATGGGGAAAAAATTCTGCCCCGAAGCCATTTCCACTCAGCAGCATGAAATTTGGTGGGCATCAGAAGACCCGCAAAAAAAAAAAAAAAGTCTCAAGAAGCCACACCTGAAAAAAGACACAGGATTTCTGTCATTTGAGTTTGCAGTCGCCTATTTTGGGGTCACCGGGATCATTTCCAAGAGGTCAGACAAACACAAACTTGGTGAAGCGTTTTAAGGTTAAGCCCCGGATGACTGCTTCACTTCCACCTGCTGACCAAATGTCATGTTGCTACCACGAGGAGACCCACAAAAACGTCCAAAGACTCATTCCATTTGCTAGTGACCATTTTTAAGGGTCATTTTTGGCTTTGAGGTTTTTTTTCTTTTCTTTTTTTTTTTTCCTTTTTTTTTCTAAGAGCTCAGTATTGTTCATTCGGAAATGTCATCATCATTGCTCTTTTATTTTATTTTTTATTTATTTTTATTTTTTATTTTTTTTGTGCGTGCGTGCGTGCGTGTATTTGTTAGCTCACCAGAAAACCTATTAGAAAAAATCTCATACCGTTCACCTAAACCGAACACCGCCGTCAGGAGACCCGAGGAAGGACCAAAGAAAACCAAGGAAGGTGAAATCCAGCACCGACCAGACACCCCCCACCAGAACTCCTCCCCAGCCCAAGAAACATCCAGACCCCAACAAATCCAAAAAACATAAAATCAGGGAGGCCTCAAGAGACCAACGGAGAGACCGAGAAAAGGAAGGAAGGACAGACGAAGCCGCGTGAGATCCGCAGACACCAGCCAGCCTCCACCGATTCAATGACTGGCATGCCGTGAATCCGAATATCAACCCCTGGCGCCCATCGGAGGTGAATCCGCTCGATCCCGCTGGCAGCAGCCGGGTTCCTGACTATAGAAACACGACCATTAGCTTTGAGATTTTGAAGCCACTTCCACTTAGTAACATGAAATTTAGTAGCCTTGTCATGCCCGAAAAGTCACGGGAAATCTGCCATTTTGTTTTGATGTTGCCATTTTAAAGCCAGTTTCCAAGAGGTCTCCAATGACAAACACGGCAAAGAGATTTAACCCGTCAAGGCCTAAAGCGCCTGGCAGAACACGTCTCGGAAAAATCTTCAGTCACCCCCGAAAAATAATAAATCAAATAATTCCCAAAACATTTCTGAGCTTGCCCCTGTGGCGTTCACACAAACATAAGTTTACCTTCAATATAAAAAAAAATATCAACAAACAAATGTCGCATCTGCGAGTATATAACTCCAAATATATTTACTTTTAACACTGGAGCGCATAGTTGCAATAACCTCGGGGAATCGAGTGGTAATTATTCCTCGTCCATTCCGTTGCAAATCAAAATGCTCAAATAAAATTCCAGGACGCGCTACGAAACCCACGTCGGCCTCTCGTGAATATTCGGATGCGTTTCATCGGCTAAGAGGCCGAGAATGAGTCAAAAGAAAACAAAATGACGTATTCCGCTCTCCCGGCCTTAATGGGGAAACAGAAGACAGTTTTGTTGCAAAAAAAGTTAACATGGCGGTCAAGTTGGACGACTTGCCATAAAACCTGAAACTCAACTAACGCAACCAGATTTTATTTGGACCTTCCGGAAGTTCCCTGGAACCAGTTTCACTTGGCAGCGTTAGGTTTTCTCGGCAACTCACGAAGATCTAGATTATTTGGAATGAAATGTGGTCAATGTCTGTCATAAGGCGACCCACAAAAAGTCTCCAGAAGCCACGCCCTAAAACACAGGAAGTCTCCAGAAGCCACGCCCTAAAACACAGGAAGTCTCCAGAAGCCACGCCCTAAAACACAGGAAGTCTCCAGAAGCCACGCCCTAAAACACAGGAAGTCTCCAGAAGCCACGCCCTAAAACACAGGAAGTCTCCAGAAGCCACGCCCTAAAACACAGGAAGTCTCCAGAAGCCACGCCCTAAAACACAGGAAGTGTCCCATTTTGCTTTAAAAACGGGCAACTTAGGATCCATTTGCCAAACTTCGAGAGATTTTCTCTGAACCGTCCATCTTAATGAACAATTTACTGTCAAAACTCACTTTTGTGTTGTCTGTCCACAGGCGGCACAGACATCGTGTCATGTTTCATGGGTCAGAACCCAACAGTTCCGGTGTATCGGGGCGAGATCCAGACCAGAAACCTGGGCATGGCCGTGGAAGCGTGGAATTTCGAGGGTGAGCAGTCGGGAGTGGGTTGTTTTCGGGGGGGCCGGCATGAAAAATTAACCTTGGGCAAGGAGCTGTCACAACATCGCACACTTGTTCTCCTGAGTGGACTTTTTAATCCAAGAGTAATTAGGCGGAACATTCGCAGGGTAAACGCGGCGGGAAAAAAAAAACATAAGCCAATTTTTTAATAAGAGTTTTTATCTCGCTTTAAAGCCCTTCCTGCTGGCCAGTGAATCTTTTTAAAGACACTTTGTGAAAGGAAAGCGCTCACTAAGCCCCTTTCACACCGTCCCGAGGGAGAAGAAGTGCGGGATATGCCACCAGGTGTGTGTTGAATGTGTGTGCGTGTGCGGCGCAGGTAAGCCTGTTTGGGGAGAAAGCGGCGAGCTGGTGTGTTTGAAAGCCATCCCGTGCCAGCCCACGCATTTCTGGAACGACGACAACTGCAGCAAGTACCACAAAGCCTACTTCTCCACTTTCCCGGGTCAGTAGGAAGTCGACACGCGTCATTTTCACACTTTGAAATTCCACAGCTCGTTTTGGTTTTTGGAAAAGTGGCACGAAGGGTAGGAATGACGCACACGTCATGAGTTTGCTCGCTGCTGTGCAAATTATTTGCCGCGAGTCGTAACGTTGGCAAATATGAAATGGAAACAAACATGGATATTAGGAAAAATGCTAAATACCAGACTAAAAAACATTTTTTTTTAAATACAAAAAACATTAAAAAATGCACTAATATTAGAAATATGTTCACTAATATTACAAAAATAGAGTTGTCCAAGTATAAAAATGTCTAAAGAAGACACACTAATATTAAAAACATCTAAACATAATGAATTCTAATACAATGAATAAAAATGTTAGAAAACAATACCAAAGTATTAGTAGCAAAATAGAATGTGTTATTTGCAAAATACACTAATATCAAAATAACACAATATTAAGGGTAAAAAAGAAAAGCATTACCTGAAAAAAAATATGTACATATTAGAAAAAAGCAAAGTAATTAAACAAGGCAAATATTAGAAAAATACAACAATATTAATATGCTTGATATATTACATGTAAATAGATTCATATTAGAAAAATACCCAAATATTGTAAACATTTGCTGAAAAATTCTGTAATATTAAAAAACAAAAACAAACATTAGATGTGAAAACAATATAAAAAAACAAAATATTAGAAAATCTCGAAAAATATTATGAAAATATTAGAAAATACAAAATAAAGAATAAACTAATTATTCGAGAAATACAACGTCATTAGGGAATATAATTTCAATTATTTCTACGGAATTAAGTTGCCTGTAAGAAAAGTGTTCATTGCAGGGGTGTTAAACTCATATTAGCTTTGGGGCCACAAGGAGGAAAATATATGTTTTTTATGTATTTTTTTGTTTTGTTTTTTGAAGGGTGCGGGAGGGTTGTCGGCGCTGGTCCAGTGTCACGCTGCAGAATCAGGAAAAAGGGCTGCCAAATTGGAACTAAATATTGATTTTGACCAATATTGAACAAATATCTGAACTGAATTGAGAAAAAAAAAGAAAAAAAGAAGAGGTTTGCCCACTCTGGTCCTGGCGGGCTCATTCAACTGCCTGACTGGTCCATTTGCAAGAATACCATTTTGTGTGCTTGTGTTGGTGTTTGTAGGCGTTTGGGCTCACGGCGACTACTGCAAAATCAATCCCAAGACGGGAGGCATCGTCATGCTCGGCAGAAGGTCAGTGGAGTGCGCCGGCCGCTCGTCCCCGTTTTTAAAGGGACCGGTTCACGGAAGCATTTATGCTTCTTTCCACTTTGAACCGATGTCCAGCGCCACACGTGGACTTTTTGGTGTTTTCTTACTCAGCACTATGTTAGAAACCACACTTGTAAGGTCACTAACCTGAAAAGAACCTCCACTGAATTTTTAGTTCAAAACGTGCTAGAGACAATTTTTTGCAGCCCTAAAATTAAATCAAAAAATGCTCGCCACAAAAAAGTGAAGGTTTAAGTTGAGGTTTTTTCGTTTTAGGAAAGTCGTGTCTTGTACACACGAAATGAAGGTACAATGGTAACAATTTTTATTTTTTTTTTAAAGGGAAAAAGAAAAGAAAAATCTTGTATCATTGTTAGAAAATAGTACAAAAATCAAGGATAAATATATACAAAGGCTTACAGAAACTACCAAAAAAAAATTTGGGGAAATGCAACAATAATATAATATTTTTGAAATTTTGTTAATATTACACATAGATGATGAACTCCTTAGAAGTATTAAAATTACTCAAATATTAGAAGAAATGGAAAACTATTAAAATAAATAATTTCATAAATGCATAATAACATTCAAAAACAAAGAGAGAAAATAATAATGTACTAAGAACAATTTAATATTAACATACATTTTGTATTATACTATAAGGTACATGTTACTAAGATGGTAGACTTAAAAAGAAAATATTTTTTAAATATTTCTAAATAATTGAAAAAACAAGCCAAAAGGTAAATTAGGGCCTACAAACATTGCAAATGATTACACAAACACACATTTATTAGATATAAATATAAAAAAATAAAATAAAAATAATAATGGACAAAAAAAAGACTCAATTGTCACCTATTGGAAAAAAGAATGAACTTCTTTGATCAAGAAAACAATGGCGGCTTGTCTTGACAGTATTTTTAACTCCTCCTCCAAACAAACTAATCATCTTTTTTGTGCCGTATTTGCCCCGCAGTGACGGAACGTTGAACCCCAACGGCGTTCGTTTCGGCAGCTCGGAGATCTACAACATCGGTGAGCCTCAAGGAGAATCAACTTTGAAGTTGATTAAAAAAGAAAAAAGGAAGAAAAAAAAAGCAGTCCTTTGGCAGGTGGTTGCTTCCTGAAAGTTAAACACAAAAAGTGCAAAAAAAAAAGTGCAATGTGAGAAAACTGCAGGAATTATGAGCACTTCCAAATGTCAGTGAGTTGTTGCCGACAAGAAGAGCAGGACTTAGTTTGGGGTACTTTTACATGGTCGCCAGTGTGTGCACATTTTTGGGGACAAGTCAAGAGGGGTGTGTAGACTTTTCCTAGCCAGTGTCGCCTGACTTTTGCGTGTCTGTCAGTGGAGGCCTTCGAGGAGGTCTCGGACAGCCTGTGCGTGCCTCAGTACAACGCCGATGGTGAGGAGAGGGTGGTCCTCTTCCTCAAGATGGCGCCCGGGAAGCCCTTCACCGGTCGGCTGGCGGCCGACGTGAAGGCGGCCGTTCGGAAGGCGCTGTCCGCTCGCCACGTGCCCGCCGTCCTGCTCCAGACCGCCGACATTCCCGTAAGTCAAAAAGCAGACGCGTTGACTGCGTCAGTCCTGAAAAGCTTGACTACATTTTGCCGTCAGTCGCTGCAACGTTTATGCACCGTTTGAACATTAACACGATGCCGAAATGGAGAAAACCAATTGGAATGTTACCAATGTCACAATTAAGTTAACATATATTGAATGTAAAAGGAAAAAAATGACCGTGATGAAATGCATGCGTTTTGGACTTAAATGGTAAATAAAACGGCACTGCAATCTTTATTTAATTAAATTTGACGAAATGTTAAAAATTGAACCCTGTGGAACACCACACGCTCCGATATACAGGTCAATTCATATTGCGCATACTTGTCCCACCACTTTTTATTTTTACAAGTTCATATGAGGGGATTACAATCATAAAGAAATCACACGACGAATTACCGTCACAACAGCCACAAATCGACAAGTGAGCGCACCAAATTTCCTGCAGCACCAAATTTGCCAAGCAATAAATTACTGAGGCTGACTCACGGAACCAAACGTTAAGAAGCACTGCAATAGTTAGTGACCTTTTTTTTTTTTTTTGTCTTGAACTTGACAAATACATAAAAATATGCATTTAAAAAAAATCATATTAAATGAACAAAACATTTGTCAAAACAAACCAAAATCAAACAACATTGAAAACTGTTATCAGAATTGGTGACAACGCAGCCATCTTGTTATCTGCGTTCTTCTCCATCTTGTTGTTGTTTAGTACACGCTGAGCGGTAAGAAGGTGGAGGTGGCGGTCAAGCAGGTCCTGGCGGGCCGCGAGGTTTCCCAGCGAGGGGCTTTCTCCAACCCCGGCTCTCTGGACCTCTACAAGAACATTCCGGAACTGCAAAACTTCTGAGCCACGAGGAAGTCGCAAAAGACAATTCCGTTCAGCTGCTCAATTAAGCGGAGAGCCGCGAACGACCGCTGCCGCCAACCAGCAAAGGAGGTACTCTTAGCTTTGACATTAGCATTAGCACTTTGGTTCGACATCAGCGGCCATTTTTTCACCCGCTCTGAACTTACAAAACCGCAGAACGCAAGAATCACGCTAAACATTCTCGATTGACGGTACAGCAGTTGACGATGAACTTTAATTCTTATTGTTGTGGTCTGATAAGACAAGATGGACAAAAGTATTTGGACAGTTTGTATTTTCTATAGACTGAATGCACAGAAGTATTGGGATATCTTTCACTCTTCTGGGAAATGCTGGAGAAAAACTGAATGCTTAACATTTTAATGGGTAATATTGCACTGGCTTTGAACTTTAATTCTTATTATTGCTGTCCCATGAGATGAAGTTGACTAAAGTATTGGAACAACTACAACTTCTTGGGGTGGGAGACATGTTCAATCATATTTGATTAAGATTTGGCTACAATGGATGATACAGCAGCTGGCTTTGTGCTTTAATACTTATTATTACAGTCTGGTGAGTCTATGAATAAAGTTATTGGTACGGCTTCTATACTGTGAAATGCCAGGTAAACAAAAATCTCGTTTCACATGCTGATGATTTACAGTGAGGGACAATTGGCTTTGAACTTTAATTCTTACTAATGCGCCTCATAAATACATTATTGGGACTCAAAGTATTGGGACAGCTTCCAATCTTGTAGTACTTGTTGATTTACATTGTAGCAGTTAACAACAATGGATGCGTGGCTTTTAACTTGAATTCTTATTATTGCGCTTTAGAAATAGGCTATTTAGACACAAAGTATTGGGACAGCGTCCACTTTTTTTTCTTTCTTTTTTCTATTAATTGCTGGATAAGAAAACTCGAATTTAACATTGTAACGGCTACCAGCAATAGAGTGAGTGGCTTTGAACTTTAATTCATACTACTTTTGTCAATATGGTGTAAAGAAAGGTTTGGACATTTAAATGTCAATTTTTTTAAATAACATTTTTTTTTAACAACATGATAAGTGAAAGGTAGTGTGACTTTGGTCTTTTGGTTCCATGAACCAGACAAGTACCCAGTTCGTGTCAACCAAACTAAAAGTGTGTACATATTTGTGTCCCAAAATGTGAAAATATGAGCATAAACCTATATAATTTTTTGGGGGGGTCCATTCCATGCAGACATGTCAGTCAAGTCCAAACGTCAGACATTTCTTGTATATTGATGTTGTATATTTGTTAAAAGGCTTGGGACAAACTCCATTTTCTTAAATCTGGATTATGAATGTTGTCCTTTTGCATGTTGTCAAAGTGGAAAAAATATTTATATTGACCTCACGATATGTCAATGTCCAAAATAAAACAAAATATGGGGGACAATCATTACATTTAATGACAGTGTGTTTATTTTAATGTATTTGATTTATAACATGCTTATTCATAGAAATTGTTTGTTTTTGTTCATTA
Organism: Leptonotus elevatus; assembly: GCF_054856555.1. Classification (NCBI taxonomy): domain Eukaryota; kingdom Metazoa; phylum Chordata; class Actinopteri; order Syngnathiformes; family Syngnathidae; genus Leptonotus; species Leptonotus elevatus. Next base: position 956,908 of record NC_141243.1, read on the forward strand.
CCATTTGACCAATTTATTAAATTTAAAACACACAATTTAGCATTCATTTGATTTATTTGATTGTTTTAAATTAATAAGATTTAAGTATACAGTTCAAATATGACATTTATAATGTAGTTACATAATAGTAGACGTGCATAGTCATTTAAAGAATTCATTTACTTCAGTCTATGAAATTTGTAATAAATAATGATTATATTATTCAAATATGTAATATTTATAATAGTAATGTCATAATTAGTATTTTTTTATTTTTGTAATATTTTTTAAAATGGTTTCATTCCTTTGAATTGATTGGATTTTGCCTACATTAACTATTATGATTCATGTCAATTCCATTTTCATACATTGAATATGTATTGGATTTATTAAAAAAACAAAAAAAACTTTTCAGTAGAATGCATTGAAGAAAAATGACATTGATCCTATTCAAATCCTATCAAGATCTATATCACGTTATGATATTAAAATAGGAAATAATGGGATCAATCATTTTATTAAAATAGGATTTTTATACATATGCAGTTATTGTACATTTAGAACAGATTCAAAGTGTGTGTGATTGATTTGTGATTAATCGCAATGAGAACATTGAATCGACGAACATGCCTAATTAAAATGCATATTTAGTTTTGTTTGGACAGATCATTTTGCATTAAAATAAAAACAGCACAAACAAATGTATCGGAAGAAGACATTTTGTGTGCGTGCGCGTGCCAGCCTGTCATTTTGATGGACACGCGGTTTGGTTTGCCTTCTATCGGGCTCCGAGAAACTCCCACTAACCTTTCGGAGTGCGGGCGCTCGCACCTGTCAATCAACGAGGCAAGTACGACTTCCACTCCAAAAAAACGAAACAAAAAAAAGTTGTGAGTGTACTTGAAATTGTTTGCATTTTTGTTGAGGAGCTCAAAGTTCTTCTCGAGTGCAATGCTTTTAAAACAATAAGCACTTTATGAGACTGAGCGTATTAAATTATACAATAATCGCTAATGACATCCCGGTTGTGCGTTGGGAATCGAGAGGCTCGTTTAAGCGCCTTCATTACGACAAATTCCTTCGGTAGCACTTTTGCCCATAGATTGTTTTGGGAATTGCTAAATAGTGAGGTGCACATTTTCTTGTGCTTTTGGACTGGGAAGTCAGTCAAGCTTATAGACGAGCACATTTACGTCTTCCAAGATGTAAAAAATTTAAGGAATGGTTTCCGCCCTTGACTCAACTATATAACCCATCGTTTTAACCGTAAAGTCAACGATATAATCTGCAATATTAAAATCCATATTCAAGAGTGCAGGTATACAATTAATATTATATACATACACATCTTTATCGCATTTAATGAGTATTCAATGAATTGTTTCTACCCGAGACTCAACTAAAGTCCACTATTGTAAAATCCCTTTGTACTAATTAGGGAGTATTCGATGAATCATTTCTACCCTCGAGTACGGTACATTATATAGTCCACAATAAAAAATAAAAAAATTCCCATATAGCTCTCTAATTAATTAGCCAGTCAGTCAGTTTCTGTAGCAAATTAGTGAAATAGGTTGACTAACTAGTCAATCGCTGTGCTACTCTGTCTAGCTATTTGTTGGTACGAACTAGTCTCGTTAGTTCATTACGAAGTTGTTGCAGTAAATTAGCTCGTGTGTTCTTGTCACTAAATTGTGTGTGTTTTTAAGTTTTGTCAGTTTTCACAAAGTTGACAATTATCGGAGTAAAATTTTTCTTTTTTAAACTAGTATGTTTGCTGTAGTGAACAGTTTGTACTGTTTAACAAAACATTTTTTTTTAGGGGAATTAGTTCTCTACTTTGCGTGTCAGATGGCTCGCTAGTTTGTACATTTGACTTTTTTACAAACTTGCTCGTTCTTGTGGTTTTCTTTGTTATGTTTAATCCGTTTCCTAACGAGCTTGCTTGCTTGAGAGTTGAATTGGGATGTTGGTTTGCTAGCGAGTTGCTGTAGTTAGCAAAAGAAGATATGATCATGACAGCAGGAGCGTTAACACGCACTTTACTGCCCCCTACTGGACTGCAGTGCAAATTTCACAGCTTAAGATTCAGTTGCATTCGTTTCAAACTGCGAATGGTGCAACAGTTTCTGGCATTGGAGTGGAGCGGAAATGTCAAATGTATAAATAAAAACATTTCATCAACACTTTTTTTTTTAAATTTACCATTTCAATGTGTCAATCACATCTTTCTTTTTGTGGATCATGTCTCAGCAGGAGGCGCCATCTCGCACTTCCACCGTCACAGCTTGATTTGTGTCCTGTTTGCGTTCTTCCTCTGCCAACCTCAAAGTTGACTCTTGCCGACAAAAACGGCATCCAAAAGAAACTTCTTTCATTCGCACTCTTTCAGGGATTGAAATACCGAATCCAGTTGAAATGAAATGCTAACAAGAGGAGCAGTTTCAGAATACGGAGAAAAACATGGATGACATAAGTTCAGAATTGCTTAATTAGTAAGTTTGCCTCTTAGTCAGTCAATGAACAGCTTCAGTGGGGGGGGAAAAAGAAAATCAATATTTATGGCTCTTTAAAGGAAAGTTGTTAGCTAGCTAGCGCTAGCAGGGGTTAACCACAACAATAGTTTTACGAGTGGCAAGAAATTCAATAGTTATTTTTACGTAAAGTTCTCCGGAGGATGATGGTTGCTTGCTTGCTTAGTTAACAAAATATAACAATAACAAGAAATGAAGTATTCACTGACATTTTATGCAAACTTTGTAGGAGGTTGCTTGCTTAATTAGTTAGTAAGTTAGTTAGCAAAATACAAGAATAACAACTTTACAAGTGCCAATAAATTCATTATGTAATGCTGTTTTAATAAAAAGAAAGTTCCAAGTTCTTTGTTCGCTTAAGAAATGCTTAGAAACTCAATATTTATTGACATTTTAAGAAGGGTGCTAGTTAGTTAGTTAGTTAATAAAATGCAACAAAAACAACATTACAAGTGCCTCAAGCTAACAAGTGTAGCAACCCCAAAAAACATTTAGTAACAATAACAGCTTTAAAAGTGCTTAGAAATCCAATATGTAATTATATTTTTAGGAATTAATTAGTTAGTTAATTAGCTAGCTAGCTGACCTGGGAAGAATTGGCTAACACTACTTGGTTCAATATTGGCATTGCTAATTGATGAGCCTCGAAGATCAACATTGTCACTTGGTCAAAAGCCATTCGAATTCCGACGACAACTCTTTTCACTTGAAATGTCAAACGGTGTACGTTCGCTAACACGTTTTTAATCTGCAGCTGGTCAACACTTTTCTGCACTGTTGCAGTTTGCTAGCGCGAGAACTTGATTGATTCTGGACGGCCGGTCGCCTTTCCGGCGTGTTTATTCAAACAAGACGTGCGCCCTTGACAAAATCAAATCCTCCTCCTCGCTCTATTTACTTCTTATGACTTCTTCTTGCTTATTTCAATCTTTCCCACGCTCGCGCCCCATTAGCGCGCTAACGCATCGATCCGCACAAACACACACGCGGATATATATACGCGGAAGCCGGGCTTCCACTCTTGCTATTGACCCACTGACTAAACTAAACAGACACGCACTCCAAATTTGCTTGCTACTGTGTACACACGCACACACAAACAAATACAGAGTGGCCAGTTTATATCTACGCACGCACACACACACACACAAACACACAAACACGCACACACACGCTTGTGTGATGTGTCCTTGCGCGACCTCTGATTTTGTCCGCTTGCGTGCGCTCACTGGCCACTTCATTAGGTACACATCCTCATCAAACGAAGTTTTGCTGAAGATAAAATTGGGAAACGATTGGAATTGCGTTTGTTTCATTTCTTCTCAATTTTATTTCTGTGTTTGTGAAAATAATTTAAAAAAAACATTGACTTTGTTATTTAAGGAAATTTAAATATCTACAACAATGTCAATCAAAACTGAGCATCTTTGTTGTGGCAGATTTATTCTTCATATAATTCAATATTTTGTTGTATTTGAAATTTTTTTTCATTAAAATGTATTTTATGTAATATGTATATTAGAACAAATCCATCTAGTTAAATAATACACTCGTTTAATATAGACTTAAACATGTTTAATATGTGATTTAGATAATATATGATGTAAACTGTACGTTGAGATTTACCATATATTTAATTTGATTTAAAACATTTGATTACATTTCAAGTTATTATAATTGGTTTATTTTACAGAGGAAAAACCGCGTATTACAAAGATATCATGAATTGATTGACAAAACAGCATTTTTCAATTTGTTTTCCATTTGAACGTTCATATTTAAAAAGTACAGAATCTCACTAAATATTTTATTTGGTCTTTTTATGCGGCGACACGAAATGAATGGCAACAAAAGTGCGTACACCCCTTGGTGAAAATGTCCAACTTGGGCCCCATTTGTCAACGACGTCATTGTCATGACATTGTAGCAAAGGTTGGTTTCTTCTGTGAAAATATAGAATCAAATATTTCCAAAAGTGTGATGGGGTGTGCACACTTTTGTGAGCATGCACCAGAGAATCTGCTTGCCATTTGAAAGCAGACAGTCTGGTAATAAGAATTGAATCCATACGTGATAATAACATCGTGATCCCTCTTGTGGGAGTTTTTTCCCAAACGAGACGCAGAAATCATTAGCGCACGCGCGCGGCTAAATATGTCGGCCATATTAATCCGCTCGGCATTGTGGGAAGATTTTCAACTGGCCCATCGACCGTCTGCGAAAGGAGTGCGCGTCACCTCTCCCGGGACCTTTTGCCTACCGAGCTTTTCCTTCTCAAACTTATTAACAATAACGCACAATAAACGACTGCAGCGACGCCGCTCAACTTGAGTTTTAATTTGGCCAAATGAGTCTGTGCATTCTTATTGCTATCTTTCACGGGGATGTCAAGGCAAAGATAATATGTTATAATTGCCCCGGTTAGGCTAACTCGAACCATTGCTATTCTGATGAAAAGTGCGTTTGCGAAGTATGAATTAAGCAAGAACAATCCAGCCGTCGTCTCAAGGGGCGGCCATTTTGCTGCATGCCGTCGACTGATGATGACATCACAGTTTGCTGTCCATCGGACACGTTGGCGCCACTATATAAAATCAGTAATCGCACCTGGACTCATTTCCTCATTCTCGTCCTCGTCGGGTCAGACCTGCGGCCGTACGCTCCGATTGGACGCGTCCACAAAGACTTCCGGATGTTAGGATGTCCCTTTAATTGGGCCGGGATTTTTTTTTTTACAGGAGCAGGAAGGAGGATGTCGTGTTCAGACCACGCTAATGCTAACAACAGCGCGAACAACAACGCTATCTGAACAACTGTGGATTGAGTTGGTTCTAATATTTTTATTGTTATGATAATAATAATCACTGCGACCAGTTCAGGGCAGGTTTATTGTAGTTTTGGAATTTTCATGTTGGTTAGTTTTTATTTCGTTTGGAGTCTTTTTAAAATGATTATTTAGTTTGTTTTCAGGGTGGTTCTGTTGGTTTTTATTAGTTTTAGTTATTTAAAAAAAATGCTTAGTTTTAGTTTAGTAAAAGTTTTTGTTTTCCCCCCCGTTTTTTAAAATTGTTATAAAGCGGATTACTTGTGTGTAATATTTAATAAACACCAGGGTCAAATGAAAAAAGTACCACATTTCTGAGCCGAGCCATTGGCAGGCAAATTTGTCGCCTCGGAGTGACGTCATCTGAAGGTGCTTTTCTATTGGCTGCTGCTCGATGATGTCACTTCCGTGAAACACACTTTCAAATGTTCTTATTCCGGTTAATATTGAAATAAAAATACTTAAAATCACATTTCAAATCAACCCCGAAGGCACGTGCATTAAATTAATTACCAAAGACTCAAATGAAGGACAACTTTGCTATAATTATAGCAAAATTTAGTTTTAGTTTTTGTTTATTTTTTTGTTTGTTTTTATTTACGAATAACGAAATTGTTTTTTGAATTTGAGTTTTTTTGTTAGTTTTCGTGAACTAAAATAACCTTGGTGAACCCGCCTCTCGCCCATTGCTCTTGCCCATTGACAACTAGGATAGGCTCCAGCATGCCCGCCACCCTGGTGAGTATAAGCGGTTCGGAAAATGGATGTGTAATAATTCTTATTATCGGCTGTGCTATTATGAATGTTGGCATTGGTCACAATTGTTTTTGAATTGTGCTGCTGCTGCGTTGTTAGCATTAGCACGAGTTCTCCCATTGGTCAAAGTGTTAGCATTGTTAGCGCTCTTCACAGTTTTCATTTCAGATGAACAAATTGACACCACACAAGGTCAAGATGAGAGTTGCTTCGAATGCATTTATTGTTATTTTTCATTTTAGCATGAGGGGATGGTCCAGTACCGATTCCAGGTAACGGTATCGGGCCGATATCAACTTTTATTTTAAGGTATCGAGCAATCATTGAGGCTGCTGATACCAAGCAAAAAAAAAATAATCTGACATAGAGTAAGTTCTCCTTAGAACTAAACTGCGGCAGATTGACGCATCAGCGGAATTTTTTTTCTGTCAGAAGGTTGTGGAATTGACAAATGTTGATGCTGTTAGCAGTCGTTTTGTTTTTTGGCAGTAAAACTAATTGATGCGATTTAGAATGTCAATGAAATCTCGTTATAGAAATGAAAAATCAAATCCATGTCTGTATTTAATTGATCACATTTTAATTTTTTGATCAATTAAATCATGAAATATATTCTTATAATTAAAACACATTACATTTTTAAGATGTTTTTTTTTAACATTAAAAAAAAAACATCTTGCAGTAAATCAACTTTTAAAGTTAACTCGCCAGATTTGATTTGATCTGTCTTGCACACGTCTCTGGATTTTTAAAATTTAATTAAATACAATTTTTTGTTTGCTTTAACTTCATTCGCTTAGCATCGGTGCGCGCGCGCGCGTGCGTGCGTGTGCGTGCGTGTGCGTGTGTCCAGTGAGTGGTGAGATTAAAGCAGAATAATGACTTTGCTGTTTATTTTCTAATTTATGTCTCACACACACACACACACACACACACACACACACACACACACACACACACACACACACACACACACACACACACACACACACACACACACACACACGGTTTGATCCAGGCCAGGAGTGCAACAGCTTGCTATGAATATTCAGAGAAGGTGTGTGCGTGTGCATATGTGTGTGTGTCTTTCCATTTGTGTAATCCTACTCAACAGGAAACATACACTCCTGGGACGGGACATTTTGTTTGCCGTGTGTGTGCGTTTGTATGAGCCTCAGGGACACGCAAGGATGGGAATTAAGCAGGAAATGAGTGTAGCATCATAACACTTGCACGCACGCACGCACGCACGCACGCACGCACGCACGCACGCACACACTTGGAAATCATCGTGTATGTGTTAGCACGTCCCCTCAGTTATTGTCTTTTGTTTTTGACAAGCTGCTACAAGACAAATGCCTTACAGGTGTGTGTGTGTGTGTGTGTGCGTGCGTGTGTGTGTCTCGCAGCTTGAACACACACTGCATGCATCTGAGCAAAAAGTTGTCAAATGAGACTTTATTTTGGGGGGAAATGTCCTGCCATGGCGCCCCAAGCAACGTTAAAAAAAAGTATACGACAAGAAATAAACACGTAGTGTTGATAATTTAGCTGACATGCTAACATGCTAACATAATAAGTGCCAAGCCTTGACGTCATTTGCGTGTTGCCATTTTCAAATTTGGAATTGTGAAATGACAAACGCTTAACGGGGCAAATGCTGTGAATTTTACCGTTGAAATGTTGTCAACCCAAAACATTGGACTTTTTCCCCACCAAAAGAAAAAGACCAAAATGTGCAATCGTTGGACTGAAAAGCGATGATGTCACCAGAAGATCTAGATTTAAAAGTACATTTAGTTTTTTCAACTTATTTTCACTGCAAGATGAACTTGTTGCTATTTAGCTAACCATGCTAACCTGCTAAGAGTCACTGTATGTTTAAAAGGAATACTATTAAAATACAACAACACGTTTAAGTTCATATTTTGTCCAGAATGAATTTGATCGCTTCAGTATTTTTCATTCCTTTCAAAACAAATGTTTGCATTTTCTGCCGACCGAAGATGACCTCACCTGTGCCGACAAAAGAGGTCACGGGCATCATATTTCCTCAGCAACGGCGATTTCGTCTTCAGTCGGCAAAATGTGTTTTTAAAGACGGATTCAAGTAAAGTAAGTCACAAAATATTAACTTTTTACTGCGGAGTCAAGTATCCCTTAAACGTGTCGTCATATTTAAATGTTGAAAGAGATCATATTGTTGATATTCAACTGTCATGCTAGCATAAAAATGGAAGGATGTTTTATATCTCGTTTGATTAAATGTCATTTTTAATCCTTGTCAAAATTGTTGTTCTGCAATAACAAAATGGCAACTGTGCTAACAATGCTAATGCTATTTCCTTTGAATTTTTTTGGGCGGTTTTTCTCCACCCAAAAAAGTTCAGCACTAAAAAAAAAAATCTGTGTACCACTAATGCCATTCATTTTATTTTGTTTTTATTTCCATTCATCCTGAAATATATTTCATTTCATTTTTGTATATGTTTTTTTTTTCAAGCAGACACGAACCGTCAGTCTTTTTTTTTTTTTTTTGTCTGTCTTTGTTCCGCGTGTTCTTCGAGGCGGCAGCTTGACGGCCACAGCTGCGGCGGTTTAGCCGTTCTTTGCCGGAGGATTAGCGGCGACTTGACGGCAGCAGGCAGATGACGGCAAATAATCAGCCCCCCAAAAACAAGACCCAAAAAAAAAGAACCCGAGAGTTGTTCACAAACGCCAAGTCTTAACTGCAAACTTTTTTGCCAACCTCTGCCGCTAGCTGCGTTCGCAAATACAGTAACTAGCATGACATCATAGCTTAGCCACTTGCCACAGTAATAAAAATAATAATAATAATAAAATAATAGGATTGTGTGGGAATAGTAAAATAAAATAAACGTGGAAATAATATACAACAAACAGAAACAATTCAAAAAAGTGTAAATGCTGAACAGTAATGAGACATTTCTCTTCCCACTTTTCGCTTTTCTGTTGGTGGAATGTTAAAATAAATGTGTTAGCCTAGCATAGCTGACCAGCTAGCATAATTGCCTTTTATTTCAATTTCAATTTACTGTCACAATATTAAAAATAACTGGACACTCAGTCATCTGCTTTTGCTATCAACTTTTTTTTTTCTTTCTATTTTCCGAATAACGTTTAGAAAAAACAGCCTAGCCGACTACGCTAGCAGGCTACCGAAATATATCCGTCTTTTTTTTGGGGGGGGGGGGGGGCAAGCGAGCGCAATGGACCCTCAACTTGTCGTTGACGTGTGAGCTCGGATGTAAATAAATCCGCAAAGGAGGATTTAATAGCACCGCAAAGCTTGTTAGCCGCCACAATGGCGAACGTGCGCGCTAACGGCCTGCGTGACTTTGTTGTCCTTCAGCATTATTTGCGCGCGCACGCGCACTCTGCGATGGTGCGTGCGTGCGTGTGTGCACGAACGTCAGTTTCCACTTTGATTGTGTTCACAGTGTCAAGCGCTCAGTCTGTAATTAGCACACAGCAGCCATCTGTCCAAACAAACGCCGTCCCGCTCGCTTCGCCGCCATCATCCGCGACGCCGACGCGACGCTATTTGCTGTTCGCTCACTCGCTCGCTCGCTCTCGTCGTCTCCATCTGCCCGTCTGCCTCTGTTTACAAGCACATGCGCCGCCATCTTTTACCTTTTTTTTTTTACACGAACACCTCACTTTTTATTGCCATCTGTGTGCCGCCTTTGCACATTTTTTATGATTTTCTTGTTCTTATTTAGATGTAGTTTTTAAAACATTATTCAGAAATATATTTTTATTTTATTTTGATGTATTATTCATTTTATTAGTACTATTTTTGTAATGTTTATTTGTTTTTATATATTATTATTAATTAATTTCAAAATTGTATTATTTTGACGTTATTTTTATTGTTGTATTTTGTCAAATAATTTACTCTTTTTTTTTAAATATGTTTTTAGTCTGGTTTTTTTTCATATTTTTCCACATTTTTAATCTGATTGCGTTTATAAAATAGTTTTTTATTTATTTATTGTTCTTACATGTACTGTATGTTTTCATTTACTTGAATGTTATAGTATTTTTATATATTTTTTTTTTATTGTTTATTGTATTTTATTTCCACATAAAAAAAAAAACATTTTTGTTACCAGTTTGTGTGTGTTTTTTTTAATACTTGGAATTTAATGTATTTGTGTTAGAATTTTTTTTTTGTTGCAGAGAAAATCACAAAAGTGGACTAACTCTAATGAGTAATTTAGTAGTAATTTAGATTAGTAGTATTTGTTTTTGTAATTGTTATCCTCTTATTCATAAAGTTTTTCTAATATTTTTCATATTTTGTTTTAAGAACGAGCTTGAGCTTCCTTCATTTAGATGCTCACCTTCCTTTCTTTTATATTTTTCACAATATATTTTAGTATTGATTTATTTGTAGTTAATTTAAAAAATATATATTATTACTTGATTCAATTTTTCAATATTTTTTTATTTTAATAGTGTTCAAAAATTCCACATTTACTGTACTGCAAAAACAAAAAACACTCGATGAACATTTTCTTTTTGTCTAACCTGCAAACAGTTTTTGCTTTTGTTTTATGGACGTTGTGCTGCTTCTTGCAGTATGGGCCTTGGCCAGCAGGGGGTTTCGGTTCTCAAGTATGACACTGTAATTGTAGTCATTCTTGGCAGAGGATAAAGAATATATACAGAGTCCCTGCAGTTTAAGGCTTACATTTAAGACTTCTTAATGTGATTTTTTTTTTATTTAAGACCATCTTGTCCAAAGTTGCTACAGTGCTCTTAAGAGTCCCGACTAAAATGACTGTTATGCTATCGCAATTGCATGATAGCACTGCAAAAGTCATTCTGTAATTTTTTTTTTTGTTTTGTTTTAAAGATTGTTGATTTATTTTGACATTTGAGAGTATTTACAATCACAAAATCTTCAAAGACTAAAAAGCGTTATACTGTGACAACACCGGAGCTACACATTAGCCTGTCTATGGCGTTTCTTATTATGAGTTAGCATTTAGCTAGCAGACTTCAAGGCAAAATGTGGTGCTTTTTAAATCCACGTTGTTTTTTTTGGGTGTGTGTGGGGGGGAGGGGGGGGGCATTTACCATCAACAGGAACTTGCAATAGATGACTTTTGAAGCCTCTTTTTTGTTTTTGAAGAATTGTTTTCAAATTGCGTCTGTGGGCGGACCTAATGTTTGAGGTCGGAGGAGCGCAAAATTGCAAATGCAAAAGATGACATCTGCAACAGCGACTCAATGATTAGCTGCAACGACTAATTGCCGCCTTTGGTCCTAACGGGGGGGAAAATGATCCGCCATGACAATATCCTTAATTCAGCATTTGGGCCAAAGAACGCTTATTATGCGCGCGCTGGCGTGTGCGCGTCAATGCGTGTGCGCTCGCGCTGGCGTTTGTGGTTTTTGCGCTCCTGTGGGGCGCAATCACATTGAAATTAGTGTAATTAAGTTGCCAGTCGCGACGGGCTTCTGTGGAGAATTCATATTTACGGCGGCGGCGCGCGCACGCGTGTGTGCGCGTAAATTGTTTTATTTATTTTTTATTAGCATCTCGCTGATGAGTCGCCTCCCGGCGAGGCCTCGCGGGTAATCGTCGCGGCAAATTGGATGTTTGTTGGAATCGTTATCCGGCCCGGGACGCTTTGTGTGCGTGCGCGTCGGTAATAAAGACAGATTGACGAACGCTCTTTGGTGATTAGTTTTACTTTTACAGGCGAACGCGTCGGGAAGAAAACGGCACCCGATGCATAAAGTGTTTATTTAATGTCATCGCGGAGTCGATTATGTTTATTTGGATTTGTTTATCGATTCAAGAAGCTATCAGGAAACAACACGCCGAAATCAAATCAGTCTTCCGGGTGAACATTTAGGAGCGGAAATGGACTCGGCCACATGTTGGCAAACTTTCCGAAACGAGCTTTTCCACCAGCAGGGGGAGGAGCCTCCGTTTTCACCTCCGAATTTTGCTTGGCCATCAGAAAGTCACCACACGGGGATGTAAAAAAAAAAGAAAAAAAAAGGATGAATTGCGTACCTAACGTACAAACCCGAGTCCAATCAAATTGTGTTAAAGAGAAATAAAAACACAATACAATGATTTGAAAATGATCTTCAGTCTAAATTTATTTGAATACACGACGAAGACGATTCCAAAAAAGAGGTCTTGTGTATGTCATTTTTTCGTTGAACAACATTTGGAAAGTGAGGACACGAATTGTTGAGGATTTCTCGTCAATACGACAAGTCGGAATGGATACCGAAGACGGTACTTTTTGTGGTATGGACCGATTTGGGTCGGTACTTCCGAGCACCGATTCACGTCAAATTAAACGGTGCCGTGTTTTGGTTCCGAAGCTCGACTTTCAAAGCTGTGACCGTGCGGGAGTGGAAGAGTTGAGGATTTTCCGCCCGCGTACTGACGTCGCACCCTCGCACAGGATTTCACGTGCGAAGAACGCGGCCGGTTGAGGACCGGTATCGATTCCCAGGTATCGAGTATTGGAACAGTTCAAATGTGAAAGGTAGCCATCCCGAACGCCAAGTATTTTCTGCTTCACGCATTTTGAATGGCAGCAGGTCAGGACTGCAGGCAGGCCAGTCTCGTACCCTTCCTACGAAGTTTCTCCAAAACCTGCAAGTACCTTTCAGCCAGACCATCACACGTAGGATGTCGGCTAAATCCTAATTATGGGGGAAAATTTTCAATTTTTTTTTAAAAATTGAGCCTCCATATTGGTTTGAATGTCTTCACAAACACATTTGAACCGACGTATTGTTTACTCCACATCGGCAGATTCATTTGATTTGGCAACACTTTGAGGCTGAAATGTGATTGGACGAAGAAAAAAATGGCGTCCTTCGCTTGAAATCGAAGGAATGCAGTCACCAAACAAACAATTTGGGACGACATGAATGAATATCAGTTCAATTTCGAATATTGCAATTTTGGTGTTTAAGGCCAACAGATGTTGGTGTGACCGCAAATAAATACTTGGTGGCGCTTCTCCTGGCGGACGTTTGTTTGCCTTGCGGTCTCTCATGCACGCGACGCCACAATCCCCGCAGATTCCCCTTTTCACAGCTCGCAGCCTCTCAGCCACGTTTGACATTCCCGGCAAAAACCTCGCGGGGCAGCTCAAACCGAGCCTCCACCTGTGCGAGAAGCACCCCCCCGCCCCCGCCTTGTGATGATGACCTGAGGAAGTCGGCCATTTTGGTTGGATTTTCATGTCGGCCCACTATACAATTTTCTAAGATTTGTTGCTATCGTGTTTACTTTCCGTTCTCTATTTCCACATCTGCTGTCCATCATTTTTGTCAAGCTTGTTCTCAATCCAATCTCTTCCACCGTCGCCCCCCCGAACCGCAGCATCCCCCCCCCACGCAGCATCCCCCCCCCCCATGAATGTGAAAGGCTCTTGTAATTGATAGCCTGCGCTTCTGTTATTTCATCCACGCGCTCCTGTAGACAAAATGGCCTCTGACACAACCAATATGGAAATCTGCATCAGTGGGGGCGAGACTTATGGCCAACGCTGCCACTTTGTGTGTGCGTGCGCGTGCGTGTGCGTGTTGCCTCTCCCTCAGATTCCTCGCCCGCGTGTAGTAAAGTGACGTGCGTCCGATCATTAAGTGTTGCCGTGTCGGCGTTTGGCGAAGGAGTCGATGCCAAATTGACGCGAAATGGTCCAAATTAGCCCCACTTGTTTGCATTGATTTCCGAGCGGCCCAGTAAATCGCGCGACGTGCGGCGGCGGCGGCGGCGGCCAGCGTCTCCGTCATTGATCTCCGGCGGACGCGGGGTCGATCTGGACGACGAGCGCGCCTTGTCCAACATGGCTGCCCGCCGCTCGTGCGTCCAGAGTGATGTTGACGCACATCGTGTCAACGCAGTTTGCCGCTAGGAATTTGACGCAATTTCCGCGATGGCGGTGAAGGTGTCGATTCATTTCATTGGTCTCCGTCACGTTTTGACATCACGACGCCGGGACGACGCATAACAAGGGATGAACGGTACGAGCTTTCGGACAAGACGCGGGCGCCGATCGTAGCGTGTCATCAGCGGGTTGTAATAAAAAAGATCCAGAGGGACTGGAAGAGTCACAGAAAGGCATAGAAGTGGATGCTGTTTCTTGCTTTAGAACAGCGAGTTGCAAAAAAGAAAGAAAGAAAGAAAAGACATTTGCAGTATTGACAACAAAATGGCTGCATCGTATCATCTTGAATCCGAATCAATCAACTTCATTGGCCTCGTATTTAAAACAGCAAAATAATTTGTCTCCGCGAGTTTGAGCTGCACAAACATCGCACAAACAAGCGACACGACACGGAGCAGCCGCCGGCTGTGAACGTCCCCTTTCAACCTTCCAGTGCGCCGTTTCTCTCTTCAGCCCGCATGCGAGTACGTTTAACGCGACGGAAGAATCCTGCCGGGGCAGAGCGGCCATTTTGGAATACTTGGAACAGATTTCGTCCCATCGCCACCAAATTTGAAGCCCGCGTGCTCGACGGATTGCAAAAAGGCCAAATGGGGAAGAAGTCGACTTTTCGCGCTTGCGCGTTTTGGCGGAGCGGCAAAATCGGAAGACAAATCGAGAAACGATCACAACTCGACGACCGTCGTTTTTGCACAATTCCCGACCCTCAAGTCGCTTCCACTGAGCGGCGTGAAATTTGATCAGCGTGTCCATCGCGAGTGGACCGACAAAAAGAGTTTACGAAGGTAGTCAGCCATTTTTGTTGGAAGTCGCCATTTTCCAGTTGTTTTGGTCGTTTCCAGTGGACGAACGCCTTCTGGAGTTTTTTTTTCTCCAAATTCAGCCCCCGAGGCCAGTTCTGTTGAAAAAAAAAGAAAAACTGCTAGCATGTCTCTTTTAAGTAGAGCCACAAAAAAAAGTCTCAAGAAGCCATGCCTGAAAAGGGACACAAAATCCGCCATTTTGCTTTTCAAGTCACCATTTTATTGACATTTTCCTGGAGTCCCTCGAAGGCGAATTTATCCCAGAGATGTTGTTGAATTGCAAGCAAATGTCAACCACGTGAACTGGAACGATCTTTTTTCATGAGTAGACCCACCAAAAAATAAATTGACGAGGAGCAAAAGCGCTGAATTAAATCAAGAAAAAGACGAAAATGTTGCGATTGTGTCCGACTTGGACGTGGCGTCAAAATTCACCAACTTGCTCAGCCCAGAAGAAACAATAACAACTTGATTTATTTTCTTCTTTTTTATTTTTTTTGCAATTTGGTGTCTTGTTTGTGCGGGACAAATTTTGGTAGCAATCCGACACAATCTTCAGGACAACCTCGGCAATCACCGACATCAAACCTAAAAGGACCTTTTCAAACCAAAATGGCGGACTTCACATGTCTTTTGGCTTTGGTTGTTGACGACTTTTTGGTGGGTCTGCTCTTGCTCGATGAGTCGACCAAGTTGTAAGTTTCGATGCGAAACTGGTTTTGGGGGCTGCATTTTCAAAAACTCTGTAATCAGCCTTTTTTTCGGACCTGACGAAATGAAACCACGATGGCTGACGTGCTGCCATTTTGTGTGTGACTTCTTGAGACTTTTTTTTTTGTCGGTCGACCAAATGTCATCTTTCTAAGTCCTACCGAATGATTAAAAACGGTGCCAAATTCACTCGTCGTCATCGCTCGAATAGGTCGTTTATTTATATAAAAACAAATGAATGACATCATTAAACATCAAAACATCAACAGCGGTGATCAATCCGGGTACTTGATCTCATTTGCATAATGCTCGTTCATTACGCATCGGAAGCAGAAGTCGTCCGTCACCGTCTTTGGTCGTAACCCGGCATAGATTTGTGATAAGCGATGACGGCGCGCTTTTCAAGTCGCCCGTGAGCCAAACTCCGCGTCTGAACCCGCTCAAAATGGCGGCCCTTGAAATTAAATGAATGGTGGCAGAAGCCTCCGCCCAGGGTCCAAGTTTTTATTTGAATGACAGATGCTCGATCTCGGTCCTGCCGGTCGTTTGGGGGGGCGTTCCGGTTGCTATGGTAACGGATCCAATAATAAAACATCTCAAATAATAAAACGGGCCGTTCGTCATGGTCACAATTTGAATAGATGTTTTGCTTTGCTACAGGAAATTTGGTCAACTTGTCAAACGTGAGTTGACCCACAAAAAAAGGCTCGAGAAGCCGCCGCTGAAAATACACATTGCAGTCAGCCATTTTGGTTTGACGTGGCCATTTTAAGGTCATTTGGGTCCATTCTTGCGCGGTTCTATACAATAACAAAGTCTTTCCAGAGAGTTTTTGAAAATTCTGCCCCTGAAACCCGTTTCAATTATGAAATGCGGTTGACAAGCCAATCATGAGCAGACCCACAAAAAAGTTTCAATAAACCAAACACACATCAAGTCGGCCATTTTAGCCATTCGCAGGCGTCTTTTTTTTTTTTCCCATTCAGCCTCTGAGACCATAAAGAAAAACATTTTTAAAATGTTTGCTCTCCTCCCACATGCTTACAACACTTTTAAACTCATTAAAATACACCTTTCAAGTTTTTTTTTGTCTTTATTCATAAAAATGAGAAGGAAGACTTGAAAAAAGAAGAAGAACCTCTCATTTCGATGGCCGGCCAACTGGACTGACTTCTGATTGTGACGTGGCTCACTTGGCCACGCCCCTTAAAGGCCCAAGTCAAACACGTGGATACTACAGTAGGTTGTTAATCCCCCCCCCCCAAAAAAAAACACAAAACAAAAAAACAAACACTTTCCTTCTGTGACTAATTAAACAAGACGAAGATTGCTTGCACACCCGATGGCCACCAGGGGGCGCGCTCGCTCCTCTCAAAAAGATTCCCCAGAGTCAACTCAAAAGCGCGCGCGCGCACACGCGTGCACACACGAGTGCGAGTCAATTGAAAGTGGACGCGTTTTATTACAAAGTGGTTCTCTCCGAGGCGCGGCCACGTGGTGCGCGTGCGCGCGCGGCAGGGGAGTCGATCGATTACACGGAGAACAGGTGTCGCGCGTGTCAGCGGATGAATAATACACGGAGGGCACGCACGCCACTCGTGCACGCGCACGCATTCCTGAAGACTCGGTTGTCTGATTGATCTTTAATGGACACGTGACTTGGGACGTGTTCAGACTTTTCAAATGAAAGATTTAAAAAGATCTTCCAAAAATATGACCACTAATTACATGTTTTTGTTAAAAATATAAAAATAGAAATGTAACACATAGCTTTGCTATAATTAAAGAATGATTTTTAAAATATGAAAAAAACTATAGGCCCTATACTACCAATAGAAAAAAAGAATGTTAAAATAAAAATATGTTTTAAAATAAATGTAAAATAAAATTGCTGCATCTATGATAAAATTAAATTGTCAATTAAAATACAAGTAAAATAAATGAGAAAATAATAATAAAAAATACACAAATTAAAATCGTTTTAAAAATAATTTTAACTAAATAGTATTCAAAAACAAATAACATGTTTTTCATTTTGAAATTAAATACCTAAATATAACATACATGTTAAAAACTACCAATCAAAATTATAGAGATAAAACCCATGCTGTATATTCATAATAATATAGAGAACTATTTAGGACCATTACATAAATATGAGTGCAATTAAGCATAAATGACAGAGAATGCAATAAAAGAATGATGAAGATAATTGAACGTTAATTAAATATAATACAGAAGCCAAACGTTATTCAAAATACTGTAAAGTATACTAATCACAATTCTTGAATATTAAACAATAAGCATGCTGCATATACTATTACTATGGAATGAAAAATATGAACTATTGCTGAGTAAGCAAGTACCCCCCCCGCCCCCCCCCCCGCCTTAAATGTCAGTCAAATTGCCTAATCCCGCCCCCCTCATCACCACATGCGCCCTCCTTCCTCTTCCTCCTCCTGCTTCGCTCGTCCGATCCACTCTCAACTTGATCTCCCCCCCCCCAACACACTCACACACGCACACGCACGCACACGCTCTCTCCCTCTTACACGCGCGCACAGAGTTATAGTCAGAGCCCCGCGCCGGAGCAGCTCAGTGTCTGCTGGGTGGCGACGAGGAGCGCATCATCTTCATCACCTTCATCATCATCATCACCGAGAACCCCTTCGGATTTGTGGCTCACTTTTTTTTTTGCGGGAGTTGAAGACTGGACTTGCTTTATTTATGTATTATTATTATTATTATTTGTCATCTCAACTTGCTCGCAGGTGTTGAAACTTGGGATCGTAAGAGCAAAGAATGAGCAATTGACGCGTCTTCCCCTTTTGGATCCGGTTCCGGTCCACTTTCCCCGCCCCCCCCCCCCCCGAATTCGGATCCTAATCACTTGCACTCGAGTCCGCCATGAGGTCGCTGACGTCGCCCTGCAGCTCGCCGTAGTCGCGGCTCGGGTCACTCCGCTCGTGCCAGCAACGAGGCGAGGCGAGGCGAGGCGAGGCGAGGCGAGACGAGGCGAGGCGAGGCGTGTTTCCATCCCTCAACCCGGAATCAGGCGCCCTCGCCGGGGGGGGGGGGAATCGAGTGGCCTCGGTCCGAGGAAGGATGGCGGCTCCCCGGGCGACTGGAGCGGCAGCAGCCGGAGGACGCGCGCGCTTCT
This sequence comes from Leptonotus elevatus, assembly GCF_054856555.1. Lineage (NCBI taxonomy): Eukaryota > Metazoa > Chordata > Actinopteri > Syngnathiformes > Syngnathidae > Leptonotus > Leptonotus elevatus. The sequence goes on from NC_141243.1 coordinate 975,633, forward strand.
GGAGGACGTTCCTGCTCGTCCTGTGGGAAGGTGCGAAAACTTTTTCTTCTTCTTCTTTAAAAAAAACAAAAAGCTCTTTATTGTTGTGCGTTTGAATGCTTAGCGAGTCGTTGCATCGAAGTGAAGCCTGCCTTTTGCAACACGTGCCACTTTTGGGATGAATTTCGCAAGTTCTGTCGAGTCATCTGTGGGCTTTTGCTGCCTTTTGGAAAGTCACTCGTGCACGCGCAAGGCACTTTTTACGCCACCACGTGACCCTTTGGCGAGAGTCGTTTGTGTGCAAAATCGAGCAGAAAAAAAGCTTTTACTTCAAATGTCACAATTTAGTAAATGCCGCAAAATGCCGGCGTTCACTTTGACTCTGCTGTTTCTCAGGAACAACAAGGATGTTCCCGGGTCAATTTGACCCGAAGGGGTTTCATGATGAAAACACATGGCAAATATTTCAAATGGACCTTGAAAAATTTTAGTAAAATAGATAACCAGGAAACGCTACTATTTATACTTCTTGCAATATCCCATGAGTAGCTCGGGTCAAATTGACCCAGGCTATGTTAAATGTTCCAAAAGCATTCCAATAAACAATAGTAACCATTTTTAATTGAGAATATGCCAAAAGTGAACCATTTTAATTGCTGAGAAGTTTCACAGCAAAAAAAAACGACTCCTCATTTTTGTATCTTTCAAATTTTAAATGGGTCAAATTGACCCACGCTCTGTTCCATTTTCTAAAAGTATTACAATAAACATTTACCGTTTAATCGAAAATATGTCAAACATAAAACATTTAATTTGTCCATCAATGAGACGTCTCATATTAATATTTATACAGTTCCACTCACCAAATGGGTCCATTTGACCTGGAATGTTTAATATTCCAAAACCAACCCCAATACATATTGTTAAGCATTTTCATGACACATAAATCAAATGTAACAATCTCTTATTCTGTTAATCTGAGGTTTTATAGCAAAAATAATAATAATAATGTTGGGTCAATTTTTTTTCTCAATGTTTTGAAAGCATCTGAACTGCTTTCATTGCAAATGTGTCGAAATTCAGCGTTTTTTTTCTTCATTCTCTGTTGGTGCCAAGTTTGATGGCTAAAAGCTAACATTTGTTCTGTAACTTGGAAGTGGGTCATTTTGACCGACCCACAACGTACCACACAAGGTTTTATTATGTCAGTGATTGAAAAGCACGATTACGGCAAATGTGTACGAGCTCGTGCCACTGACACATTTGTGTGTATTTGTGTGCGTTTGTGTGCGTTTGTCGGAGATTTTGCACGTGCTGTTTGTGCGTCAATTGTGGCAAGTAATCAAGTACATTTACTTTGTTATTGTACTTGCATACAATTTTTCAGCTTTCTTTCTCGTACTTGAATATAAATTTTTTACTTTTGCTCCCTGCATTTGAAAATATAAAAAATATGGAAATATATATATATACTTTGTCCAGTGTTTTTTTTTAAAATTTATCTTGAAAATGGAGATTTTATACATTTGGGAGTAAAAACCCCAAAAGACTTAAGTCCTTGGCAGCTGTGGACGTTTCTATTGATCAATCGGAGCGTTTGCTCCCACCGGCGAAGAACCGTCTGACGTTAAACGGCGTTTCCTCGTGAAAGATGACGGCTTGGACGTCAAAAGTCTTGTTTTTGTCCTTTCATTGTTCGAGGTGTCCCAAAAGCAAAATGTTTCAATCCAAGTCACTGTTCTTTATTTTTGGGTCCAAAACGAGTGTTTTTTTTGCGGTGAAACTAACGAACCCACGTTGGACTGCTGATTACTAAACGACAAGAAAAAGCTCCAAGCAAATGTTTGTTTTCTGGTCTTTTTCTTTCTTGTCGTTTTGATGCTCATTTTGTTCGATCTCGACTCGATATCCTGCGAGTGGCGAGAGATCAGCCCAATTTTTTATTTTTTTTTTACTTCGATACAACGACTACTTTTGCCACCCCTCATAACTGACAGTAAAAGTTCCGTTTTATTTTTGCGCTTATGTACATTTCAATCTTAAAAGCTTTTACTGAAGTACAAAATGTACGTTTTTATCGGTTTCCATTTTGCACAAATTAGCATTAGAATATAACCAAGTTTCATAGTTATTCACATTCCTGTTGAAAACACTGGCAAAAGTGTTTGTTTGTTTGTTGCAACATGGCCTTGGTTGATTTCTTATACTCTGCTACCACCTGCTGGCCGTTTAAAAAAGACATCATTACCATTGCTTCATCCGTTTTGTACAGTTGAGAGGCTGCAACAAAGCCTTCTGTGCGCTCTAGCATTAACAAACATATAAATACGTCTTTGGGACACTTAACACATTAAAATAGAACGTATTTCTACGTTTTTGGGAGAAAATGAGTTCATGTAAGTAGAGTCCAGAGAGAGCGAGAGTACTTTTTCTACCTCTCGAATTTCCCCCCAAAAAGTCAAAATAATAATAAACCTACCACTAACTGGCTTCCATTCTGCTTTTCGCCAGAGGGGTCGCAAATTTGCAAAAACTCGCTAACTTGCATTTGCTACCTTTTTAAGCATAAGAGTTAAATCAACGGCAATATTTTTACCTGATTGTTTTAGTCACAAATATTTGTATTTTTGCCACATCTGTAATTGACAATAAAAATTCCGCTGTCCTTTTAGTACATTTCAAGGTGTGCACGTTTTACTTTTAATTCAGCAAAGGAATTGAATCGGTACTTCTTCTTTTTTACTCGCGCACTTAAATACAGAGTGTGACCGTTTCCGCCACCTCTGTTGTTGTGTGTGCACATGTGCGAGCGTGTTAATCAAACCCGGCTCACGGTCCGGCGGAGACTTAACGGGACGTGCTGATGTTCGCTGGCTCGAGACAGGAAAAGAGTGCAGCCATTACACGGGGGAGGGGGAGGGGGAGGGGGCGTGTCTGTGGGCACTGAGGTTTAGTAAGGGGGGGGGGGGGGTGTCACTGAACAGCTGGGGCTGAGTTGGCACAAAAAAATTAAGTTGAGTCACCAAATATAAAATCAGGAACATCTGAGGTCCATTTTGTCTTTGCTGCTCGTTTGAATTCCGGCTAATTTGTCTTCGTCTCATTGACTTGAACCTTTGCTTTGCTTTGTAATCTTTACAGTTTTTACAGTTTCAAAAAATTCTCGGTGGGTTAAAAAGGAATATTTTTCAATTTGGTTTCGATCGACATGATTGTGCCTTGTTTGCAGTGTAAACACGACGTGCGATAATGTCGAGTTGAATCCAGTTTGGAAGCAGATTCGCTTTGTGCAGCAATGTCAACATGGCATGTAAGTAACTTCAAACATAAGCTGAATCCAGTTCTGAACAAGATTCATTTTGGACAGCAGTGTAAACATGACAAGTAATTCGGATCGAATCAAGTTGAATCCAGTTTGGAACCAGATTGGCTTTTGACAGGCGTGCGAACGTGACAACCGATTTCGCAGCTTTACACACTTCAACCCTCATTTGCATTTCATTGATTTCTAGTGTTTATGTAGCATCCTATTAGCCACAAGCTAATTCTGGTATGGTAAAGGATTTCACAGGCGACCAATCTGTACATTTTTTGTGCGCTATAAATGCGTGCAAAATTTGAATTCGGTTCTGATCTGGATTACGCATTTGGCAAGCAGCAATTTTACTTCTACTTCTTTCCCGGGTTGGAATTGGGTTCAGAATCAGTAACATAGCAGAGGGTGTTTGGGGGAGGGGGGGGGAGGGGGGGGTCTTGTGGTGTTGTCACCTCCTGTTGTGTGTGCGTGTAGTTTGTCGTGTCTTTGGGGTTTAAGGTTGCATTAATCAGTAACACATTTCCTTTTACATTAGCTTCACTTGGATGAGTGAGTGTGTGTGTGCGTGCGCGCGTGCCCGCGTGCGTGCGCACGGTGGATCATTATCTCGACAAGATGACTCAGACGGGACTCATAATGGATTAACATTGAATTTTAATCCGACATCATTTATCAGCGTGTGCGAGTAATGACCATGCGTGTGCACGTATGTGTGTGTGTGTGTGTGTGTGTGTGCGCGCGCGCGTGTTTTAGTGATTTAAAAGCTGCGTTGATTAAACGTTAAACGCCGCACGATCTCCATTTTAATGCGTTTGTTTGTGAGAACAACAACAACAAAAAGCGTCTACGAAAGAATTCCGACGTGACGTTTGGAACGACGTCCTGGTACGTTTGAATGTCGCCGTCGTTTATCGCGAGCATGGAACACAAACGGGGCAGCAACAACTTGCACGTCGAACCCTGCACATTGGCAATTGCAGGTTGGCATATGTTTGTAAATCACTAAATGGCGCCTTGATTTCAGAGATGAGGAAGGAAGGTGTGTGTGTGTGGGGGGGAGGGGAGGGGGGGGGGGGTCCACAGCACACCTGAACTGTCAACAAAAGGGGCGGGGATAATAAAGTGTGTGTGAGACATAGTGTGTGTGCGTACGTCGGTGTCGTCTGGCACACCAAAAACTTTCTTCTCATTGCCACAAAAGACTTATTGTCAATGTTGATCAGTTTTTTGTTTTTTTAAACATTTTTTGAGGGTTCATTTTGTAATTGTTTTAAATTATGATTTTAAACTGTTTTTTTTTTTTTTTTTTAATATATATAAAGATGTTTGGGGGATTTATTTTATAGTTTGAAGAGTTTTGGGGGTTAATTAAATTTTTATTTTTTTTTTAATTATAATTTTAAAGTGTTTTAAAAGATTGTTTCAGGGTTAATTTTATCGTTTTTTTTAAATCAGAATTTTAAAGTATTTTTAAAAAAGATTTTTGGGGATTAATTTAATAATTTATTGATATTTATTTTTAAATGTTTAAAATATGTTTTGGGGGCATGGGGGTTAATTATATATATATATATGTATGTATATGTATATATTAAGAAAATGTATGGATATTATCATTTAAATTTTTTTCCCTCACCGTATGTATTTCAATTGGCACAATTATTCACCGATTTTTTTTTATTAGTGCCGTACTGATGTGCTGGAGAGGAGTTGAGATGTTTTTCGGATTCCCACGCTTTGCGATGCGATTGAGCAGCCAATCGTTTTGCAGCAGGCAGGAGATGTCGTGGGCCCCAAATCCAGCTCAGGAATTTCTGAAATGTTGCGTTCCTCCGACCACGGGGGGGCATTACTGGCGTGGTGGCGATATGCTTCTGTAGGGACGTCAATTCTTCATGGAGGGTTTGTTTGCGACCCGGTCCGACCCGGTCCCGAACATCCCCGTCAATCGCTGCACTTTTTATCTGCTATGGGAAGAAATCGGAGCGCCTCAGATTGGACACTTGCTTACGATGACCACAAAACGGCAGACTATTGATTTTTACGCACGCGTACGCGAACGCTCGCATAAAAACGAGAAGCGCTTTCATGGCGAGATGAAGGTTTTCAATTTGATTAGCGTGATCAAACGCAGCGCTGTTAACAGACGCAGGCGCTAATAGAAAATCATTTAGATCTCAGAATGTTTTTCCGCCAGAGGGGGACGAATGCCTGCGAGAGGCGGACACAAAATGGATGGATGAGAAAAGGCGGGATGAAGGCTTTTTTTTTTTTTCCATCTGATGAGAAAAACATGAAGATAAAAGACGAGATGACAAAAAGCGCAAGATAAACACGGATAACCTTTTCCTCCACAAACGTTAGCATCCAAGTAAACAAAAGGTGCAACACTATCTGCTCACAGGTGTTAGTGCCCCCCCCCCCCCCAAAAATGCATTTGAGACAAATTGAAAAAATTCCAAAAATAAATTCAATACAAAAATAATTTACAAAACTACTTAAATAATAAAAAAAGAAGAACAAATAAGACACAATGTTAGCCTGAAATACAAAATTTATTGGCTTAAAAATGACAAGAAAAACAAGTACAAAAATGTTGGGAAAATTAACATAATAAAAACTATTTATACAAAAAACGTTTCTGCAATATTATTCCATTTTACACAAAAATAATTTTTTTTAAAAAAACAAATTTTCAACATAAATATTTTCAACACACAAAAAAAAAAAAAAGTAAAACAAAATGGCAAAACGACAAAAAATAATAAACACTGATGGAAAAGACACAAGTGTCCCTTAACAAGCACGCCATTGTCCCCCACCCTCCCGGAAGTCTCGTTTTCCTCGCCGGAAGTCACGAATGACGCTTCTGCCGTTGCCAAACGTGCGCCGGCCTCGTCCCCGGGGTCAGCGCGCGTCTGCCAATGTGAAAAAGGCGCAAGGGTGGCAAAATCTAATCCCATTTGGGGAAGTGTCCACGCTGTGGTACGGATGTGTGTGCGTGATGTCATTCAGCTCCTTGTATTTAAGCGAAGAGGGGGAGGGTGGGGGGCTGGGGGGGGGGGCTGTTGCCGGGGGACAGAGGACAACACTCGACGGCATCCGCCACATTCCCACAGCGGCGAGGGAGGAGAAGAAGGAGAGTGTGCGGGGGACATTAAAAGGCCAGACGAGGCCAACGAGAGCAAGAAGGAAAAAAACGGGATGAAGCGAGATGATGTTGTGGCGTGAAATGAGAATTGGGCGGCGGAGGAGACCAGCCAAAAAGAGAGAGAGAGAGAAAAAAAGGAAAGACGATTGAGGAGGAGGACTGAATGAGAAGCGAGGAGGATGTGTAAAAACAAAAGCAGTGAGAGCAGCCGCCCGCAGGCCGCGTGTTTAAACACACGTCATCTCCGCCGTTTACACACGCTCGCCTTGCGGACAACGAGGCGCACGCGCACGCGCACGTGCACGCGCACGGTGGCGGGACGGGATGAAAGAAGACTTGAAATGAGCCACAAAGTCAGGAAAGTTTCGGGATTGCTGCGATGCATTAGGTCAGCAGCTTGCTCGGGAGAAACGCGCGCTTCGCTATGAATGGCAACGGTTGTCTTGCACAATAGAAATGACGACCTAACATTTCATCAAAAACACCACCCTCACAATAGAAATGCATCGCCCGCTATTAGTAACCACCGTACAGTTCAAAATCTGATAACAGCCACTTTGCACAAAATAAATGAGTGCCCAGCTGTTAATTATAGTCTTGCACATTAGAAATGAAACCCACCTTTAGAAAACATGACACTGCTATGAACACTCACCACCTTGCACAAAGGAAATGATCTGTTACTAACAACTAACAATACCTACCACCCTGTACAACGAAAATATGTAGTCAGTTATCAATAATTAGCATTATGCACAATAGAAATAAGTTCCCACTGCCCAGCTACTAACTCCCACCTTGCACAATAGAAATGCATACTCAGCTATTAATACCACCAATGATGTACAGAAGAAATGCATACAAAGTTAACAATGATAACCACCACTGTGCACAATAGAAATGCATACCCAACTGATAATAATGATCTTGCACAATAGAAATGCGTACCCACCTATTAATAATCACCGTCCTGCACAATAGAAATGATTACACAGTTACTAAGACCCATCACCTTGCACAATAGAAAATATCCATTTATTCAATACTCATTTATCAATAACCATGATCATGCACAATAGAAATAAGTTATGAATAACTCCCACCTTGCACACCCAGCTACTAATGCCCCCAACATTGCACAGTAGAAATGCATCCCTAGTAACTGATAGCCATCACTGTACACAATAGAAATGACAATCACCAGCTTCACAATAAAACAAATAAATCTCCCAGTGAATAATGATAGCCACCGCCTTGCACAATAGAGATTCTCATCCTGTTTCCAATAACTGCACTCTTGCATAATAGTAATGCATACCCATGTATTAGTAGTGACTGCCGTGCACAATAGAAATGTGCTTAGTTTTGATTACCGCCAATTTGTACAATCGAAATTCTGACTCCGCACACCACATTTTTACATGAGAAATTCCAACCCAGTTTTTACTAAGCTAACTTGCACAATTGAAATGCTTTCCAATTCCAAAATGACAATGGCTGCCTTACACAGTGGAAATGCACAGCCAGTTGTGAATGATAATGATGACTGTGCACAACAGAAATGCGTACCCATGGGCTGTTTTCTTCCTGCGCTCGTTTGTCAAGGAAGCCGGAAAGTGATTAGCACCCCGCTAACCGTGCGCACGTCCTCCTTAACCAATTAATGAAGCCCGAGGGCACGGCGGCGGCGGCCTCCTAATTAGATGCGCAAATAGGGGAGCTCGTTATGCAAATAGGGGAGGGAGCTCGTTATGCAAAAACGCCGGCGGCTTCACCTGAGCCGGCAAGTTCGAGCGCTTAGCGCGCCGGCTAAAAATAAACAAAGTGGACTTTGGCGGGTCGTCCAGAGGTTCGTTTGTCAAGTGCGCGTGCGCGCGTGTGTGCGTGTGCGGTCCTGGCAGCACCGGCTGAGTTTGATGGTTTTGACCTCGCCGTGGCACCTGATGGATCGCCGTGCTCTCTCTCCACCGCGCACGCGAACACACACACACACAAACACGCACGAGATGTACTGCACGTGCGCGTTGGACGGTGCGTGCGTTCCTGAAGTGGGCAAATTGTACACTTTCTTTTTTTTTTAAATGAACGAAGGAGGGAGACGAACAAAGATGGTGAGAACGGAAGGAAGGAATCAAGGATAGAATGAAAGGATGGAAAAAAGGGAGGAAGCAAAGAAGGAAGGACAGAAGAAAGGATGAGGGAGGAATGAAGGAAGGGAACAAGGATGACCAAAGAAGGAGATGAGAAGAAAAGAAGGGTGAGAAAGGATGAAATTGAAGGCAGAGGTGGCAAATCCGGGTCCGGAAAGTAAAAACCCTGCCGCAGTTTGACTTTAGCCATCGATGCTAGCTCGCGCCCCAGCAGGTAGACGACAACCATGAGAGCTAGCTCCCGAGCTAGCACTTGGAGCTAAAGGCAGGTTTTCGCTTTCTGGACTTGGATTCGCCACCTCCTGAAGGAAGGAACGAAAGGAAGGAAACAAGGATGCGAGGAAGGAAGGAATAAAAGAAGACAAAAAATATTCACGGAAGTAGAAAAGAGATGGTGTGAAGGAAGGAAGGAAGGAAGGAAGGAAAGACGCAAGGACGTAGGGAAAGAGTGAAGGGAGGAGAGAGAGATGGAAGGAAGGATCTTATAAAAGGAAGGAAGGAGGGAAGGAATGTGGAAGGGAGGAAGATCAAATTGTATAAGGGAAGACGGTATCGAGTTTTCATTGTCAAGTTAAAGAAGGAATGTGTTGAAAATGAATAAAGAAGTTGTGAAATGTAAAAAGTCTTTCGTTGCCAGTAGTGGAAAAAAAAAAAGGTAAGCAGAAGAAAGCAAGAAAGTGTTGCTCAAAGGCGTTTGGTGTCATGGCTGCCATTTTGACGAACAGCTGACCTTTGCCCCCTCCCTCCATCAGATGCATTACTGACCTCTGACATTTTCACACGTGCGTGTGCGTTTGGGCAGCGGTCCTCCTCACCAGCTGACATTTTGTTGGCTGCAAATGTTTATTCAAATGCCTCAAAATGGCACCTGTTGCTCACCTGTGTGTGTGTGTGCGTTTGTTTTGCTGTCTGTTGACGGCGCAGGTGGGCGGAGCGAGTATTTTTGGTCGACAAAAATAATATTTCACAGTTTGTTTGTTTTTTAATCTGCATTTCCCCAACATTTGACATGATTTTACAAATTGCATTTGTTTGTAACTTGACTGAATTTGATTGTTCTGCATTTATAAGAATGATTCAACAAAAAAAAAACACATGACAACTTTTCTTTGATTTGGTTTATTTATGTTTTACAAGAAATGACACAAGGACATTCATGTTTTGTTTTTTTTATACTCACAAAATGGAAATTTAATTATACTGTACTTGGATTATTATTTTTTGCAAACAAATATTGTTTTTGTCATAAGCTTAAATTTGAAAATATTTTTGTTTACAAAAAAAGGAAATTCGACCATTTTGTTTTCTTGTACAAACAATTAAATTCAACAGATTTTTTTTGGGGGGGGGGCAGACATGCTAACAGAAATGTATTTAAATCGTTAAACCTTCAAACATTTGCTACTTTACACACACATGGAACAGCAACACATACAAACAGCATGAATGGAAAAAGACATAATTTTTTTTATTTCTAAACACATTTTTGTGAATGAAAGTCTGCTAGCTTAATGCTAAAAACGTGCCATAGACAGGCTAAAGGAAATGATTTTAGACGTTACTTTTAGCAGCTGCTACTTTTCACGTGGCGCATCGACACGCAAACGCTGCAGGCTTCTTCTACGTGTGTGCTCAGCGCTGCCCCACATGTCGTGGCACATAGCGGTACTGCGCTGAAGGCTTGTACATGTCCCAATACTTTTGTCTTGGGTTTAGGGATGTTTGTTATGTTATTATGTAGCTAAGGGCTAACGCTCAATAGCGTCATGCTGATGAATTTGTGTGTGTGTGCGCGCGTGTGTGTGTGTGTGTGCGCGCGCGCCTGCGTGCACGTGTGACTGGAGGGCAGGCAGATAAAGGTGTCTGCTTTTTTCCGATAAGGACTCCCACCTCCACCTCTTCATCACGTCGGTGTTCTTCCCTCCTTCGTCTTCCTCGTCTTCACCCGCCGCCATTTGCTTTTTCCTTTTTTAATTACGTTTTAGTTTTTTTTATTAGTATGAGTTCCTGTTCAATATCAAATCTTTTTTAAATTTTACTTAAATATTTAAAAATGTTTAATAATTGCTTATTAATTTTTTTAAATCAAACTTTTGGGGGTTTAAATTCTATTATTATTATTTATTATTTTTTATATTTTTATTATTATTATTTTGTTCACACAAACACAATACACATGAAATAAAATGTTATTGAAAAAAACTTACAAATAAAAAAAATATAAATAATGAATGAAAGTTAAATTAATTTATATTAGCATTTAGTATCATATTTAAAGATTATTTTTTTTTGTGGAAAAAATTGTTTGTTTAAATAATGTAGTCAATATAATTTAATAAATAATAATAATTTGTTATAAAGGTTATACATTAGTTAAATTTATTATGATAACTGAAAATTACACTATATTTATAATAAAATAATCCATCATTTTTTAAACAATACAATTTTTACCATGTCAGACAAATTTTAATTCTGTAATTTCATTTTATGCTTTTGATAAAAAATTATGCAAAAATGTATTTTTAGCATAAAACTCAATGATTTTTTTTAAATTAATGTAGTTAGTAGTTTTATTTTATTTCAATATAAATACAGTACTTTTTTTTAAAAATACACATACTAATATTTGTATTCATCACGACTCCTAATATAATTGTTGAGCTCAGAGATTACTGCTCTACTCAACTGCAGAGGGGATACGAAGTCCACACTATCTTCTATCCTACTTTACTTTCCATTTTTAAGCTTTCTCTCCGTTCCTTCCTTCCCGCATCCCTCCTCATCCTCCTCTTCCTCCCAGCTGGCTTTTTTAAGAGCTGTTTGTCATCTGATGTTCCTGGGAGAGGTAATTAAAGCCTGACTCATGCACACGTGTGTTCTTCTCGTTCCCTTTTTTTATTTTTTTTTTGCCGTGCGTTGAGGTTAACGACTTTGTTGCGTCGCCGTTATCCAAGACGCTCAAAGAGGTCTTGATCACATGGCACAATTGCTTCTTGTCTTGTCCGCCTGCCGCCACGCTTGTTGTTGTCATTAGTTGTGTTCCAGCCACGCCGACGCCGACGCTCATCCATCACAGGCGTGTGTGTGCGTGCGCGTGCGTGCGCGCGCGTGCGTGATTGTCTTTTCATCTGTTCTCCTGCTGCTGCTACGGTTTGTTGTGCCGAGATGAGAAAGCAAAAAAAAAAAAAAACCAAAAAGAGACAATCTCTTATGCTCGCATTAGCAACTTAGCATTCCTCTTTTGTTTTTATTTGAACAGCACTTTGTTGGTTAATGTCACTTTGCAAGGCTTTCCTTTCCAAAGAAAGATCAAAATGCAGTTAGAAAGAAGGTCGGCACGCAAAAAAGTGACGATTAGAATTCTTGTATTAGCAGGAAGATGCGACCAATAAGCGTTTTCCACAAAAAAAAAAATGAGGGTTGACTCACAAATTCCAAAAAACAATGAAAAAAATCAGCGAAAATATAAATCTGTGAATGCCAAACAGCGACAATGTATGTATGTATGTTCATCTGAGATGATCAATTGGCTCTGATTTATTAAGAAAAACTAAAATGTTTAACAAATAAAACCTAATAATTTTTGACACAAAAGTTCATTATTTATCTCTCTTTATAATTAAACTCCGAAAATTTGTGTTCTCAACGCAAGTGCGAAATCACTTGTGTTAATGTCAGTTGACAGCAGAGGGCGATATTTCCCAACATGGCCGCCGCCTCAGATATATGAAATTGTTGAATTGATATGTTTAATTCTTGTTCCACGAACGCAATATTGATCAGAATACAGTGTTATCTGGCACAGTGTGTGTATTTTTACCCCCCAAATCAAGTATTTTCTTCTCCATCGCTCGATTTAGTTGTATTATTAGTAATTTGGCTTATTTTTGGGAAACGACGCATTCAAGATGAGTGCAGCAGCCTGCAAAAAAACACCATGTATCACAAAATGCCCAAAACGCCAGGCAATGCTGGGAATAGAAACAAACAACATGGCGTCCGTAGACCATGTGACATGAACTTAATTTATGCGCAGCTGAGTACAGAGTATCCAGAATTACCAGCGTTCCCTTCTTACCTACCTACCTATACAGCTTGGTACCTAGCTAGTTATCCACCTGGCTAGTTAGCTAGCTAGAAAGCTATCTACTGACATACCAATATATCCAGTTGCCACCCCACCTAGCTAACCACTTTGCTATCTGAATGCCTCTATGGCCATCTTCTTCCTAGCTACTTAGCTAGCTAGAAAGCTAACTACTGATTTACCAATATATCCAGTTGCCACCCCACCTAGCTAACCACTTTGCTATCTGAATGCCTCTATGGCCATCTTCTTCCTAGCTACTTAGCGAGCTAGAAAGCTATCTACTGATTTACCCAGTTAGCATCCCACCGAGCTACCTAGCTTGCTATCTAGCCATCTTCTTAGCTACTAACCTACCGACAGTACATCCAACGCTCAGTCTTAGTTTTTCATAGTGTTGTATACAAAACCACAGCAATCGAGACCAAGACATCATCGGGACTGGAGTGTTCGTTCTTCCTTTGTGACGATGACGATAAATAAATATTCTGAGCAAGACCGAGACGAGACCCAAATTGTGCATATCAAAGAACACAAAGACGAGGATCTTTTTTTCTCTCATTACATTTGCAAAAAAAATAAAAATAAAAAATTCTGGTATGTTGTTTTTGAAATAGGGAAACAAAACAAACTTGAAATCAACACTCCAGCCGATGACGGGAAGGCAGCACAGCATCGGCATTCTGTGTTTCTCACTGATCACATTAGTACTGGCCGGGTCTCGACCGGACTTGACCTCAAAAATCCACCCTGTCCGAGAGCCAGTAAAAATGCCTTTGATTCGGAGAAACTGCGACCTTTAAAAAGCCGTCTGGAGACCAGTCTCAAAGTACAACACTACCATCTCGAGTCCCAAAACTCTTGATGTTACCTTGGTCTTGCTGAGTTCTGGTCTCGGTCGAGTCTTGGTCCGAGAGAGTCTCGTCGTCGTGGAGAGTTTCAGCGTGTCTGGCCGGAGATGGCGCTGCGCAGCGGATGCTACGGATCGTAAACGGATCGTAAACGGACCGTAAACGGATCGTAAACGGACCGTAAACGGATCGTAAACGGACCGTAAACGGATCGTAAACGGATCGTAAACGGATCGTAAACGGTTGATTGCAATGTTGCCGTCCGTCTTCTCTCATCTCAACGTCGCTCACGTGAATCCAGCAAAGCCTCGCCGCTACAGTCGAGCGCCGAGTTCGCTTCCCCCACCAAGACCGGATGAGCCGCGAGGTGCCAGTTGTTGTCGCTGTGCAGATTGGAGAAATTAAACGGCTAACAAGAAGAATGGCGCCAGCGATATTAGCCGGGGTGAGCGCGAGGACAAGCGCTTCTTCATTTCTTTTCTTTTTTTTCTATCCGCACTTCTGTTGCCGCCTTGGCAGGCTGCGTCGCCGCTCGTCTTTTTTTTATTTTGTCCTCCTCTTCATTGGTTGTGTTAGCGTTAGCCTTTAAAAGCACCTGCGCTAGCTAATCCTCCCGCGTGATGACATCTGTTGATTAGCATTCCGCGTGTGTAAGACAAAGCGGCGGCTTAACCCGCTTGGAAGGTTCATCGTGTAATGCAAGCCACAAGGAAGAAAATGGTCTTTTGGATCCGCGCGACTGGATTGGACTCATTTGTCAACAACAAAAGTTATTGCGTCATTTTGCCAAGAGCTCAGTTGAAGTTTCAGAGGAGAGGAAGCAGTTTGTTCTTCTTTGATTCGTTTTGGATTCAAATCCAAGATAATCTGATTTGGTGACTTTTGGCCAACTTGGATCTCAGTTCAAGTCACGACTGATTCGCGCTTTATTACGTACGAAAAGTCACCGATTTGTTTCTAATGAATCATTTGAAGCGATGACATGAAAAAAGGGAATCAAATGTATTCTATAATTTGAAATGTTTGGCTCATTTTATATAATCAGGCAGTGCTTTTTTATTTTATTTTTTACATTGATTATTAATTTAAAGTTAAATGAAATACAACAATAAAATCAAATTCATTGAAAAAATATATATTAAATCACCAAATGATAAAATTGTATATGAAATATAAATATAACAAATTAATTGAAAAAAAACCCCACTAAATACAACAATATGCTAAAATAACTTGGAAAAATAATAACAAACTGAAGGAAATTTAATTATTTAAAAAATCCTATTCAAATCAAATTTCTTCTAGTTAGGAAAGTGATTACTTTATTTAAAAGTTTACATTAAAAATGAACAAAATGTATATTAAAACAATCCACAATCCAATTATGAAAAACATTTAAAAAAATTCAGTGGCATGTAACAATATTAGATCATTGTTCAAATGAAAATAGCAGTAAAACAAAATACATAAAGCTAAAATTAGAAAAAATATAATAAAGTGTAAATAACAATTCTGTACTGCATATTTTCTTTTTTAAATGATTAATTTTTAGACAGAATAAGATGTAACAATATCTCCTAAAAGCAAAAAATGTAAATAAAATAAAAATATTTTGTGGGGATTGAATAAAAAATAATAATCGAATTCTAGTTTCAATTAAAATACATTTTCCTCGGCAATTTCAGCGATATCAAATATTAAATTCTTGTTGAGCTGGAGAAAAAAAAGCTATCATGGCGCGTGAGCACAAGAAGAAAAGTGCATTTGCTGAAACGGATCAACATCAAGGCACGTTGTCGCCACGAGTGTGCGCGCGTTTGGACAGCAAACATCTGGCGCGGCTCGTCGCTGGCGGTTCCCGACGACCCGTTTATGACGCGTCATGAATTCTTCATGTGCCCAAATTTTCAAGAGGACCGTCGGCGGCTTTTTGCGGCCGCCGTAATCCTTTTAGCAACCGTCGGACCGCTAATGCGGCGTGGCGCTTTTGCAAAGTGCTCCTTGAAATGACTTGCGCAACCTTCACACACACACACACACACACGCACACACACACTTAACACGCGCACGCGCTAGCTAGTAAAAAAGCTGGAGCCGCGACGCTGGCTTTGATTCCAATCGTTAAAAAAAGTGTGGCATGACATCATCGCCAGGACATCTGTTGACAGTCGCAACTGGTAGAAAGATGACAATGACGCTTGTGTGAGACATCGCGACCACTTTGTGAGAGCAAAAAAAAAAGTTCATACTCATAAAAATTGCGTCGCGGACTCGTAGGACCATTCGTGTCAAATAAACACACACGCGATCAAATTTTAATCAAAACTCTCCTTCCTTTTTGTTAACAAATGACAAGCACGCGGCAGCTAGCACGACGAGCTAAGTGTGCTAACGGATGAACTCAAATTGCACCATAACTCTTTGTTTACAAAAAAAGTGGCTAACATGACATCATCGACAACACGGACAAAAGTATTCGGACACCTGCGAGTGGTTTCTGCTCGGGAAGCGCGTCACTACTTTTACCTTTTTGTAGCACGTTTGACGGCGATTTTTTTTTTTCTGCGCATTCAGCAGCTGCCGGGCTGAATTGTTCCGCCTGCTGTCAGACGCTGACACTTTACTAGGAACATGTCGAGATGCACTCTCTGTGTGTGCGTGTGTGTGCGTGCGCGCGCGTGTGTGTGTGTAAGTCCGAGTGAGAGAGAGAAAGTAAATCTGTCTTCCCGCTTCTTGCCGACAGCCCGGGGAGAGGATGAAATAGATTTAATACCTCTGCCAAGGTGATGCCCTACAGTGCTGCCTGTCTCTCAAATGCTCGCGCGCGCACACGCACGCACGCGCGCGCACACGCACGCGCACACGCACGCACAGTTCCTCCTGTGGCAAAGTACAACACAGTCCACGAGCAGACATTCCGAACTGTCAAGCAAAGTACACACGCACGCACGCGCACTCGCACGCGCACGCACGCACACGCACTCGTTTGCCAATATGAATCTGTGTGTCAAAGACGTCCACGTCAGATCGTTGGGATAACGAAATTACATTGAATCCAAATTTTATATTTAATAAAACTTGACCACCTTCAAACTTTTTACTCGGGTTGTTTGATGCAACTTTTTTTTTTCCAGACAGATTTCAGTACAACTCAACTCTCGATACCAAGTACTGATACCACTCATACTTTTGCTACATGAATTTTCCCCAAAAAAAGCAATGACAAATGAAAATTTGAAGGCGAGACCCATTTATCTCTTAAAATTGCATGAAATTAATGGCATTTTTATTTATTTTTTTGCTCTAATTTCTGGTTCCTGATTGTAAAACGGCCACAAGGAGGCGCAAGTCCTGATACCTTGAAATAAGGCCAGTTATAGGCCAAATGCAATGACCTGGTATCATACTCGCTCGTCAATACTTTTTTAATTTTTTTTTATTTTGTTTTTACGAAATTCTGCTAAATGACAACAAAATGTTTTTGTTTTTTTGCAAAAAAAAGTGACATTTGAAAATGTTCTTTTCTGTTTACATGCTATAATATTGTGCAGTACAAAAACAAAATTTCTTTCATTATCACATTTTTTTTTATTTATTATTCCTTATGCTTCTTTTTTAGCATTTTTAAAATAAAATTATTTTTTTTTGGGGCGTCAAAAGGTGACATTTGAAAATCATTTGTGTAAATATAATTTTAAAGTTTTTGTTTGTTTGTTTTTGCAAAAGACAACATTACGCTGCATTTTAAAAAAACACAACAAAAATAAAAATGGACATTTGACAAAATGTCTTCAACAAGTTTACAGTATACCCAGATTATGGTGTGTGTGTGCGTGCGTGCGTGCGTGCGCGCGTGCATGTTTGTATACACTTTTAGGCACTTTGAAAGAGGAGTTTGAGTGTGTGGGTGTGTTTTGGTGTGCATTTTTTTCCAGTGATGAGTTGGCCAACTGTGCGCTGCCATCTTTTATCCACAATTAGGAAACTTCTCTGACAGACGGGATGTTCGCACACGCGCACATACACACACACACACAATGATACATTGGCATCATTACTCCCCTCCCTCGACAGCTGTGCAACACGCGTGTGTGCACGCACACACGCGTGTTGCGCACACGCCCTGACACCCTGCTGAGCGTGCAGACGCAACACGTTCGAGGTGAAAGTCACGAGAAAGAAAAAGAAAAAGTGAGCAGGTGGCGAGGCGCCTTGGAGGCCATCTTGCTTTCCCGTGACCTCCGTGTGACCTTCCTGTGAAACGGACTCATCCAAAAAAAAAAGACAATTCAGTTCATTTAAACAGCAAAACGTTGCACCAAATGGTTGTGTCTTGCCCAACGGTTGCCTGCCAGCTCGATGGGAACGCGTCATGCGAAATGCCAGAAACGAGCATCGACGCTTCGGTAATTCCAAACCGTCAAACAACTGCGACTTTCATTCGCGCAGAGCAGCAACACATACAAACGACACCATATAGTGCTCGTAACTCCAATATTTACCCACCAAAAAAAAATAAAAAAGTGTCCGAATGAATGCTGGAAAAAGTTGTTGGAGCGTTCCCAAGTCTACGTACAACCCGAAAATATATAAACAACTTGTTTCACCAAATAAGCTGCCGCTAGCTTAATGCTAACACATATTGCAAAATGCCATAGACGAGCTAACAGAAATTAGCACCTATGTTTAAAAAAAATAAAAAAGACATTTATAAAAAAATGTAAATTAATAATTAAAATTAAATATTAATTAAAAATGGTCAAATGTAAATTTTTCTACGCAGCACGATTCGTCATTACCCACATTTTTGTCTCACAAAACTCCTTTAGCTTAATGCTAACATGATGAAGAATGCCATAGACGGGCTCACGAAAGTTAGCATTATGTTGATTTAGAAAATAAATTTAAATCCTGTCAATTTTTGGTTGTCAAATTATTTTTGCAGTTCTAATCAAATTATTTATGTATATATATATATATAATTGTGCCTGATATGTTTTATTTGAGATGAATTAAAAATGGTCATGTCAATTAAAAAAAAAATCTGACATCTTTGTAAGCAGCATGTGGCTCAACGTTAGCCACCCTCGTCTCACAAAATTCTCAATTTTTCTCCTCTTTGCATTTCAAAAAAAAAAAATCTCCATCAATTGTGACGTTTTCGTGAGCTCATTGTCGAAGTCTCAACGCGGCATAACATCCACGAGACATTGCGTACTGCATTCCGTGCGTCTTACGGCAACGTCGCCTCTTGCTGTTTCCCGGCGTTTATTGCAGCACCGTGGAACAAATTGCGGGTCGATTGCGATGTTTGGCGTTTTTTTGCAGCTCGTGGGCGAGGAAGACGAGGAGGAAGATGAAAGGACAGCGTCTTCCACCTGCTGGGCGCCGTTGTCCCTTATCAAAGCTCCCGGCTTTCTTCATTTCTTCCTCATTTCCTCTGGCGGCCGACCGGCCGCCTCGCCTTCATTGACTCTCATTTCCTCGTGTTATTGTGGCGACGGGCTCGGCTTTTTTGGCTCCCGAGCGGCGAAAGGGAACAAAAGAAGGTGGAGGATGTTTGTGAAAAAAACGGCATCTGTGACGCCGCGTCTGCTCCGTCACTTAGCCAAATGCTAGCTTGTTAGCCGACGCCGCGTGCGCCTGCTCGGCCGGCCAAACGGCAATTTGCCTGTCGTGTCAGCTAAGATAAATATATATATAAAAAAACAGGCTTCGAGTTTGTGCAGAAAAAAATTATAATTGTCTTCATATTTGATGCATTGTTACATATCCATTTTTTTATGTTACTGATTTGCTATCAAAATGTCAAAAAGATGAACAAATTGAACATCAAGTTGAATGAACTTTTTTTTTTTTTTTTTTTTAAACAATTGAAGAAATTTAGTAGAATGCTATTTCATTTACTAAAAGATGTTCTCAAAAACAAAATGATAAAAACAAAGTTGTTGCCAAATTAAACTAAAATATTGTCATATTTTTCAAAAATTATTATAATTTTTTTTCTTAAAGACAAACATTGTCAAATCCTTTCCCTCTATAAAATGACATATTTTTGGTGAAAACAAAACTTCTGAAAAAATAAAATAAAATTATTATTGCTAATTATTTTTAAAATTGTGTTAAGATTTGTTAAAGAGACTGTAGACTTTAGTGCCATCTAGTGGTGAACTAAAAAGTCATTCGTTTTGATAACCCACTATTAATTTCAATACATTAATAATAAATGTAAAAAAAGTGTTACCAGATGAATGCACATTTGCTTTACGTCATCGTAGGTCTAGTAATCGCTAATTGTATTACGTCGTTCGCGCCGCACCTCGCAGGAGGCTGCCATGTTTGGCCGCCGTCTTCCTGCTACAGATGCCCGAAGGAGACAAATTTAGTGAACGTAATAATTGACAAATGTGGTCTGTCCGAAGCGCATGCTTCCCATTTAGGTCGTTGCGTTCTGTTAGTTCACCACTAGGTGGCCTTAAATTCTTCACACTGTAGCTTTAAATGTCCTTTTCCCTAAAATTGAAAGTACCTTTTTTTGTACGTAAGTAAGTAAAATAAACGCTCTATTTTTGTCAAATATCTATTTGTGAAATAATCCATTTTGTGCAAGTGGCGTGTTGTAAATGCGAGGTCGCCAC
This sequence comes from Leptonotus elevatus, assembly GCF_054856555.1. Classification (NCBI taxonomy): domain Eukaryota; kingdom Metazoa; phylum Chordata; class Actinopteri; order Syngnathiformes; family Syngnathidae; genus Leptonotus; species Leptonotus elevatus. Next base: position 995,808 of record NC_141243.1, read on the forward strand.
CGGTGAGGCGTGTTCTTAGCATGTCTCGTGATTACGGCCACGCGTGTGCGTGGCTATTTTTAGCTGTGGCGACCGAGCCCGGCGCATCTGGTACCCCCGGCCCGAGGGAGGCCACGCGCACGCGCACCCTGAGCCGAGCGCACTCGAAACGCGTCCAACAATAAAACGGCAAAGCATCTCGTCATTTCGCTCAATTGGCATTTTTTGTGTGCTTGTTGTTCATTTGGATGTCTTCCCGCCGCCGCCGCCGCCGCCGCCGCCTCAACTCCGGCTGAACTTTCCCGCCAGAAAGTGTCGGCAAAAGTTGTCAGCGTCGGATGTGATAAAAATAAGACGAGGAGTAGTTCACAGGAAGTGGTTTTGAAAGCGCACGCCGCCGACTCCAACTTGTTAGCGCCGAAGAAGCAGCTGTCGTTTTTTTTTTTTTTTTAAACAATAACAAGAAATTTGTGGCGTCTTCTCCTCCCTGTTCTATTTTTCCGGATTTGTTGCCGTGATTGACAGCAGAGAAAACTTTGTGATGATGCTGATTGGATTTTGTAACCTGATTTCCTTCGCACAAGCTTTATAGGCTGTTTGCACTTGAACAAAACAGGAAGTGAAGTTTTCTCCTCAACTGAAAAAGTACTCAATTATTTTTTCTGCCTCCAAGAAGAAGAAAATATTTTGCTGTTCGCTATTAGCCGATCACAATGGGTACTCCCGCAAGCCTCTGGCTAAAAGTGTTCAGACTGGATTCGGGTTCGAATTTCCCACCTTCATTCTTGCATCATGTATGTGTGTGTGCAGTTTCGTTTTTCAGCCACAGGTGGCAGTAGCGATTCGAAATTAAATTTTCTGCAGCTTTAAATGTTCAGTAAAAAAATGTCAACTGAATTTTGGGGAAAAAAAATGTTTGCCGTATATTTAGCTCATTGTCTTTTAATAATTTCTGTTTTTGTGATAAAAAAAATCCCACTTTTAGTCATCAAATTGTACCCCCAACCCAATTATTTAAAGGTGCATTGTGCAGTTTAAAAAGGTCATCTTGTCGCTTTTTCGACATCATGCATGCTCCACCAATGCCAGATGAGTACGAAGAGCCCTGACTGTTTTACTCTGACTGCACCTATCAGCTGAAATCTTCCCTTTATGGTGGAGTGCGCAACCCTCACACTCCACAGTTTCTTTGGGGAGGGAAAGGGGCGGAGTTTTTCTTACCTCATTTGAAGTCATGCCTTCGTTTGTCATCTGTGGCTGTCGCTTTCAAGATGGCGCCCGTACTCGCATGCGCGCCACGAACGAGCCTGACAACGGATGCTGCAGTTACGCTTTGGGCCAGAGGGGGCAGTCGCGAGTAAAAAAAAGTCACAATTTGCACAAAGATCCTTTAAATCTTTTCATGAGATTTTTTGCAAAATGAAAGTAAATATATATAAAATTATTGTAGAACAAAGTCAAATTCACAAGCTTTGTAGTCAAATGTCACTTTTCTTTCTCATAGGATAAATTTGTTTTTTTGTATTTTGTAAAATGGTTGACATTTTGAATTCAATCTTTTTGTGAACATCAACAGCACAACTTTGGAAAAAGTCCTTTCGATTTACATTTGCTCAAATGTGATGTTATTTTCAGAGAGAAAAAAAAAAAAAAAGGATTCGTTCTCATTTCGGATCAAATTATAGTAAAAAAAAAAAAAAAAAAGTCCACGTCGTCAATGGCCGCACTAAATATAGCACAGTTAGCATGACCAGCTAACAGCCACCAAACAGGAAGTGACAAGGATAGATTGACTTCCTTCCTCGGCAGCCATGTTGAAGAAATGCGTGGCTGTCAATCAAACCGTCGCTGAGGTCGTTTAAGAACATTTTTTCTTTCTTGCTCTGCATTCTTGGTTTCTGTTTTTTTTCTTTTTTTTTTTTTTCCCGTCCTGGTTTTGCCACCTCCGCCTCCCTTTGCAGCTTGCGTGTCGGCATGTCTGTGTTTTGGCTGCGTGGGCACCATCCTGTCAAAGCCCTGCTGTGTGTGCGTGCGTGCGTGCGTGCGCGTGTGCGTGCGTGTGCACGTGCGTGCGTGCGCTCGTGGCTGTCAGGTTTGATAAAAAGCCTCTCCGTCGTCTTCTTTTTCTTAAACAAACATCTTTTCCCGCCGCATGCGACAAAGTCCCTTTGATCGATTGCCTTCCTCCAAATCCCGCCTTTGATTGCGCGGCGTTACTGATCAATGGCCGCTGGTACGTTTTTGTGCACGCGCTCGGTGGAGCACTTCAAACGGCGCAAAAGAGTCAAGTGGCGGCGCGCCGGGTTTCCCTCAGCGGGCGCGAGAGAAAGTAACTGAGTCGAGGCAAAAAACATCCTTGGATTAGCTTGCGCGTTTGCGCGCGGCGAGCGCAAGGTGCGACGCAAAGCGGGACCTTTTTCGACATGCGCGCCGCCGTTGACAATTAGGGCAACATTGATGCTAGTTTTGCTAGCACGTCCCGACGTTGGAACGAGGTTTGAGGATTTGCTTCAAGTTCATGCAACTCAGATGTGAAGCAAACAACGCCGGAGCGGAAGCGCGTGAGCGGGGTCAGGCTGCAGGAGCAAACAGCAGCAGATGACGTGTGTGTGTTCGAGACCACCGGGCTTTGCGCGTCTCAAACAGGAAGTGAAGGAAAGGAAGGAGCAAAACGAGAGCACAATGAAGACGACGCGTCTCAGCATTCTTCCGCATTGAGAGCTTCGACGTCTCAGCAGCGACTTTTCCGCGTCTCGGCGACTTTGAATTTGAGCGTTCGTGTGCCTCGGCGTCGTTACGCAACATCGTTGTATCTCCGCATCGTAGCATCGTTGAATCTTAACCGTGTTTCCGGCTTTTCCGCATCTCGGCATGTTTGTATCTCTGAAGCGGGACGTTCGCACCTCAGCTTCTTCGTCAACTGTATCTCAGCATCTTTCCAACGTTGTCTCTCGGTTTCTCCGTCTCCATCTTACCGACGTGCGTTTGCGTTTCCGCATCATATTTTGTGCTTCGCAGGCTTTCCCGCGGGTCATTAAAAGTCCTGATATGGATTTTTACTCAAATTAAGACCTTAAATGGCAGAAAGAAGCGTTCAATAAAAACATTCAAATACTTGCTCATGCTTGATTTTGTTTAGAATGTTGTGTCGTTATGACACAAATTAGCATGAATTGATGGGATTCAAATTTGCATTTGAGGCTTCTGGTGACTTGTTGTAAATTTCAAAATGGCCACCAGTTGCTTCACGTTCCCAATTGCTCTGAATTTGAAAAGAAAAATGTTATGTTCCCGTCACCAACGTTCAACAAGAGACAAACGCCACCTAGTGGCTGAAAATGACCTCAACACAAATCTGTGTCTCAATGTTTCAACACTCCTTTGAACCGTAAACTGTAACTTCACGAACGCCACAAAATTATTGTCGATGAACGACACGATACAAACAGAATTTGTATTTGGTAACACGAGTATGAAAAACAAAAGTATTTATTTATTGCACATACAAAAGACAAATTGACTATGGAAGTCATGCGATTAATTCCGATCATTGTAACCGACCGACAGCCCTAATTTATAAGCAGCATAATAATAATAATAATAATAATATGTGTCTGTAACGAGAGCGTTCGTTGGTGGTTCATGGAACGCTCTTTATAAAATGAGAAAGCAGGACGTCGTTTGCTCGTCACGCGCGCAGCTGCGGCGGCGACCAATCATCAGCTGACCAGCACGAACCAACCAGGAGCTTGCAAACTATATTGCAAAAAAAAAAAATATATATATATATATATATATATATATCTCGACAGCATCGTTGCACTCTGGCAACTCGGCATGGTCCTATCTGGTTATAATATGCGTGCGTGTGTGTGTGTCTATAAATAGATCCAGCTTGAGCAATTAAAGGAAGCTAACGAGGGGAAGTTTAGCTAACGACAGTCGCTGGCCTTATTTGCGTGTGTGCGCGTGTTTGTGTATTCAGTAGTGGGGAGTCTTTTAAAAGGCATATTAGCGAGCGCCTTGGAAAGCCGAGTGGCAGCTTTAATACTCTCTCATAACCGCACACGCGCGCAGTTTTAATCACACACACACACTGTGTGTGCGCGCGCGAGTGTGCGTGTGCGTGTGAAAGGCTGCTTGATGTTGATAATAACACCAGCGTAATAGATGTGTCATTCTGCACAATTAAAGCAGCACACTGACTATACAATTTCAAAAAGCTGTATAAGCGCGCGCACACGCACACTTGCACACGCACGCACACGCACACACACGCACACACATACAGTTTATTTGGAGTTGTAAAAAGTGTGGTGCTTGAATGAAGGATTAGGTCGCTGCCTGTCACATTTGCTCCTCTCTTGTAATTAAGCCTGAAGTGATGTGAGACGCGCACACACACACGCACACACGCACGCATACACACACACACACACACACACACACACACACACACACACACACACACACACACACACACACACACGCACACGCACACGCACACGCACACGCACACACAAAGTGTCCAACCAATCCATGCAACCAATAAAGTCCTGTAGCTTAATGCTAACATATATTTTGAAACCTCATCGACAGGCTAATGGAAATTAGCATCGCATTGTTCCAACGGCTGCTACCGCACAAACGTGCACGTCGGCGCGCGTGCACGCACACAACGGAGGGCGCGCACACTTGAACACACTAATGCAAGTACACACGCGGCTATGCAGACGCACGATTTATGCACACGCACGAACAAAACTACACACATGTACCTGTATAAGTACACACAACGACATTTAGGTACATTAAATGCACACCCATTTAAACACACAAGTACACACATATACACAAAAACAACAAACACTCATTACACACAAGCGCACTTGCGACGCAGCCGATCGGATGACGAGATTTGTGATTTTTTGTGATCGGCTGTGAAATGAGAGCCAGCGGCCCCAAAAATTGCAATTTGAAATCTGTGTGTGTTCGAGAGACAGAAAGACGCAACGCCGTTCGCCTCCAGGCCGAAAGAAAGTTGCTGAATTATTGAGCCGACGCCCGCAAACAAGACGTTACGCACACGCGCCCGTGTTGTCGCGGGCGGCCATTTTTTGCTCTTAAGAGCAACGTTGGCAGCCAAAGATCTTTCGCCAGAAAGATGAGCCCATTGGAGAACAATTTGGCATTTTGTTAAAACCAACATGAACGACTCGAGATATTGATCAGAAATCAAATGCATTTTTCTGCTGTCATGTTTGGTGGTTTTTTTTGTCTTGTGTTGCTGGTTTCGTCCCGTCTCGTTACGTCGAACCACGTCCACCTGTGTGTGTGTGCGTGTGCGTGTGCGTGTGTGTTCCCCAGGTGTGTCTCATTAGTGTTGGCGTATTGCGGCCCCGCCCACACCGAAGCCAGTTTCAACGCATCCTCACAAGTTTCTTAGCGTTTAGGCCGTTCGTCCACACGATGGCGCCGTTTCAAAGCTTGAAAGCGATCACTTTTCCAAACGCGTCCGTCTGGACGCCATATGCAGGAGATGACGTAACGGTCGCAGCTCCGCGACGCCGCGTTGTCGCAGTTTGATGACGTATGCGCCGATTCTCGCGTGAACCGTCAGTCTGTCAACGATGGCGGATAGCCGTGTCGTAGTCATTTTGCGCAAAATATTTAGCTTTTTTATTCCCACGATCAACAAGCGGTGCCTTTTCATGTTGTTTCGATACATGCAAAGCCATGTTTGTTCTATAGATTGCAATAAAGTTAGAAAAAAAAAGTCGAGTCCCGTCCAGTCATCGCCACAACCAAGTCATCATCGCCACAGTTAGCCAAGTCGTCACACAGCCAAGTCAAGTCACTCCACAGCAAGTCAAGGCAAATCAGGTCCTGTCACGTCACGCTCGTTCCAGTCATGGCGACCAGTCTACTCACGTCCTCTCCAGTCATGGCGACCCGTCCAGCTAGCAAAGTCATCATCGTCACAGCTAACCAAGTCGTCCTCCTCACAGACAAGAAGCCAAAGCCTCAGCCAAGTCAGGTCCCGTCCCGTCCCGTCATGGCGACCAGTCCGGTTACGTCCCATCCAGTCACGATTGTCTGCTCACCTTTCCCCCTACAAGTTCCTCATATCGCACGCCATTCCTGTCTCACTGCCTTGCTTCCCCGCATTTGAGTCCCTCATCCCGCAACCACTCGCGTCCACCGTGACGCGTGCAGTGAAAATGTTGCATTTGGTCTTTGGAAATTTTGAAGCGGATTTTCGACCTCGCAGTTGCTGAAGCCGACTTTGCTCTGCAAACTTTTTTTTCCATCTGATGACTTGTTTGTCCTGCCAACGCTCGTCTGCCAGGTCAGCAACTGTTTGTGTGTGTGTGTGTGCGTGCGCACGTGTGTGTTCATGCGCGTGTTGATGCGAGGTTAGCGGCGTAGAGGACGGCCAATATCAACGTTGCGGGAGGCCCCCCGTCCCCCCCCCCCCACCCCAAAAAATACGCACTGAGCCAGAGTCAGTTTGGCCTACGAGCATATTTTTTTTTCCTTCTTAAAAAAATAAAAAATAAAAATCCAAGGTCTACTTTTAAAAAAGCGCTTTTTGATTTGTAGCAAGGAAGACAAATAAGCAAGCTTTTGAATCATTTAGGCCAAACCAAGGCTAAGCGTCCTTTTCTCGCAGCCTCACTCTCAATAATTCAGTACCGCCAGCGCGTGTGCGTGATCTTCTTTGGGTTTGGCGTCAAAGATCAAACGCAGTCGTCGGGCTCCAAACGTATCGACGATGACGAACGCATCGCAACGTTATAAAAAATATGAACGGACTGACGATGCCTCTGACTCGCCGTAGCGAGAAGTGAAGCCAGTGGCGGCCATCTTGCATTGCCTTCTCGCTTAGCGCACCAGTATTCACACCAAAGATTCGATTTTTTTTTTTTCTCCCGCCATTTCTTCCCCTGGCTTGAAAACGACAATAACGCAGTTAACCCACTGTTTGTTGCTGGAGGTCGAATCCTCTCGGGTGTTAATATTCGTCATCCGCAACAAGCGACATCGGCCTTTCTTCGTCATCTTTCAACATTTCAAGAGCTCATTAAAAGCCTCAAAATATCCGCCATTCACTTCAATAGGCTCCATTTGCTATTGTTGCACGTGTGTGCGTGTGCGTGTGCATGTGTGTGTGTGTGTTTGCCTCAGCATGCTTTTGTTTGCATGTTTGTGTGTGTGTGTGTGTGCGTAGGAAAGGTAGGATTACCGTCTTGTTGTTGTGAGATAGGCTTGGATTACGCGAGGGGAAAGACACACAGGAAGGAGGCGGGAGGTGTGACACAAGCGATACGCACACGCACACGCACGCACGCACACGCACACACACAGAGAGGAAGCGGAGATGCGAGGTGCGAGTGAAAGGACGACAAGATGAGGTCGGCGGAGGACGTCCGAGTCGTCTTCAAGACCAAAACACCGACGAGTCGGATCGCAAAGAGCGCAAACGCGCCATCTTGCTTTCTGTAAATTACACACACTTGAAAATAGTCAGGCTACTTTATGGTGGGTTGGTTGGTTGGTTACCTAGTCAGTTAATTTGAATGACTTTTTCCAGGTTATTGCAAGCCAAGATCAAAGCAGATCTGTGATTCGTTGGTTAGATGGTTGCTTCGTTAGCTAGTCGGTTTCTTGGTTTGGAAGTTGGTTTGACTTCTTTCCGACTGTAATCATCGGTAGTCAAGAGCAAAGAGGAGAGTTTTGGTTGGTAGTTAGCTCGTTTTCTAGTTGTTTTTTTTCGTTTTCTTTTTTAAGATTGTTGTTTGGTTGGTTAGCTTGGTAGTTATCCAAGAGATTTTGCAGAAGGAGGTTTTGCATGAATCTCTGGCTGGTTGGTTGATTGGTTTTGTTGCTTGGATAGTTAGCGAGTTAATTAGTTATATTGTTTGTTATACTGTTGGTTAATTATGTGGTTGCTTGGTTAGTTCTCCGATTTTTATCACAATTAATCATAAGTAAAGATCCAAGCAGGTTTTGTAAGTTTCTCCGGTCGATTGGTTAGTTAGACATCGGCTAGTTAGCTGGTTGATTGGCTGTTCACTTAATTATTGCTAATGTATATCCTCATTGATTGTTCAGTTAGTCGTCCGGTGAGTTGGTAGTGAATAAGTTGGTCGATGAGTCGGCTAGTTAGACGGTGAGTGGACAAGTTTAGCATTTGTGCGAGTCCACGGGACGTTTGCCGTCTTGCGGCAGACGGAAGCTTCCCCGCAAACGACGTCATTATGAAAATGAGGCAGCCTGCAGCTTCTTATTAATGTTTGTTTATATTTGGCTGCAAAGTGACACGAATGCGGAGCCAGGCGCTAAAGGTGCGCCGCGGGTCGCCACGCTGCTATGCTAATACGCGCGCGCGCACGCACACGCACACGCACACGCACACGCACACGCACACGCACACGCACACACACTGGCTGTTCAATGTCATCCAAAAACGTACACTTTTTTTTCACATTCCGCAGGAACTCAAATAATCACCAATAATCAACATGTTTATACAACGTATTAAAAAGTCACAACAGTTATGAGTATTAAATACTGATATTGTTTTTACAGTTTGATGTTTCACTAATGACAATGTCTGTGTTTTGAGCCTTTCTTTTAACCTTAATGTTTGTTTAGTCAGCTCATTGGTTGGTATGTAGTTTGCTAGGTCAGTTAGTCAGTCGGTTGGTTTGTTAGATGACGGTTGTCGAGATGATCCGTTTGTTTGTTGTTTGGTGGGATTTTAAGATAGTCAGTCATTGAGTAAGTTAGTAGGTTTGGTATTGGGTTAGCTAGTTGGCTGGTTTGTTAGCTGGTTAGTTGGTTAGTAAAAACAACTCTGTGAATTGGTTGCCTGGCTTGCTTGATTGACGGGTTGGTTAGTCAGCCTGCCAGTGAAATTATTAGTTGATTGGTTGACTTTTCTGGCTGGTCATTTGGTTGGATAGATCATGCTAAGCTTGTTTCTGAGTTGGTTGGTTGGTTGGTTGGTAGTGTGGTTGTTAGGTTAGCCAATCAGTGAGTTAGCGTGAGTCAGTTGTCGGAGTTGTTAGGCAGTTGCTTGCTTTGTTTGTTTGAATAGATAGTCTGGAAATGAGTTGGTTATTGTTCAGCAATTTGGGGAGTTATTTGTTGATTTTCAAGACTTTATGAAGTCGCGTCACATTCCAATGAAAGATAAAATGATACATTTTAATGTTGATTTTTTCCTTTTGTTGCCATTTGAGCGACAACGACGACCAAAGCTCATCTCGTTCAATTGCGTGACTGATTCCTTGTTTTTAACGTGACGATCCTGTCACCTCGTTTGTGTTTTTACCGTAACCATGGCAACAATGAAGCGTTAGCATTTCACACGCACCAAATTTAACAGCACCAGTGTGTCATTGCGTGTTTTTTTTGGGGGGGGGGAAGGTGGGGGAATTAAGATATACGCACAGTCACACACACACGTTACACCTGCAGGTGAGACGCAGACGTGACAAGCGAGTGATGTGTTGCACTTTGGGAAAGGTGAGATTTGGGAAAAAACAAAAAGAGCAACGTGTGACTAAAAGTGTTTGTGTGCGTGTGCGTGTTCACTGTTTATGCATTGTTTGGAATTGGAATGCGATACCCCCCCCCCTCACCCCCCCCCCCCCCCCTAGGAAATAATAGAAATTGGAAATGAGTCCGGAAGCAGCAAGATGGGACGGAATCATTTGTTTTTGACATTGGGTCACTGCTCTGTATGAAATGTAAAGAATGTATCACAGCACGTCACAACTTCCGATGTTTAACACATTCACTGCCGGCCATTTTGTCTGACCTTTCCATTCTGTGACAACACAAGCCTGCGTTGTAAAACTTCATATTTCACAACTTCAAGGCTGAAAGCACCCAATAAATATATTTTTCGAATAGAAATCCGCTTTCGCGAGACATTTTTTTTTCAAAGCGTGTATCGCCTGTAAAAGGTGGGACGCTTTATTACCGTGGCAACCTTGCATCCTCGCACCATCCTGCCCCGTTTAAAGGCACACGCGTGTATTTTCAACAGCCTTTATGTGAGGCCGTGTGCTGACGACCGTAAAGTCCAAGCGGCACCTCCATCTTTCACACCGACCCCCACCCTACGCGCGCGCGCGCACGCACACACACTTCTGCGTAAGCACTAACTGTCCCGCTAATGAAGTTTAATGAGCACCAGGTCGGACGGATGCACTTTTTTTTTGTGTGTGTTTTTTTTCCCATCCAAGCGAAAGATGCTCACCTGCTTTGCACTTTCAAGCCGCTATTACTTACAAGCCGGTGCGGCAGAGACACGAACCTTGATTTCCCTTGTACCTTGGCTGAAAAATTGCGGAGAAGCCGCCATCTATGCTGCACTCAAGACCGCTGGGATTATGTTGTAATATGAGTTATTGGAGTTTCCTGCTTTACGGTGAATCATCACATTTTTTGCCGCTGTGCTCCGATTACTCGCAGTGACGAAAAGCGCTTTTTAATTTTTTTTATTTTTTTATTTGGCATGGTCCATCTGTTTAGTAGATGAGAATAAGCAATCGGGCACTTTTGTCTTTGAAGGACCCCTTGGGAAGGAGCAGATTGACCCCAAAATGGGCAATGGTAGACATGCTGTGTCTTTTCTCGCATGGCTTTTTTTTGTGGGTTTCCTGGTTATGAAACTTCACACAGTTGAGCTATACGGGGCTGAAAACTCTCATGGAGGAGAAATAACCTTTAAATAGTCACTTCCTGTGTCTTTTCTCGCATGACCTATTAAGACGTTTTTGTGGGTCTACTCGTGTTAAACATGTCTACCACATTTCATGTTTGTAAGTCAAACCGGCTTTTGGGGCTGCATTTTCAACAAACAAATTCTTCATCTTGGTGCCAAGAGAATCAAATGTCCTCTTCAAGCCAAAATGGCGGACTGATTTTGGGCATAAGACTTTTTTGTGCGTCTTCTCGTGATAAATTTGCCTCCCAAATTTAATGTTGTTCAGTGAAACAGGCCATGGGTGCTGAATTAAAAAATAAATAATAATAATAATAACAATTTGCGCGTGAGAGACTAAAATGATCAGGTTTAGTCAACCCTGAACATTTAATAAACAGACAAAGAAGGAAGACAAAAGACTTCGATTATTTTTGCTCGCGAGGAGAACGGACAGAGATGTGCACGGATTACAATCTCCTACCCGGTCTGAAGTTCAACAGTTTACCCGCAAAATGCTCCAGCCGCTATCTTGCAATAATGTCACAGTTCCTGTTTTGCGGCTGCAAGAGCTTTGCAAAACTATAAGAGTAAATATATAAATACAAATAAAATAAAACTTATTTACATTTATTCTAACAAAAATGACCCTAAAACCGCCACTTTAAACCAAAATGGTAGCCTTCCTGTATCTTTTCAGGTTTGGTGACTTTTTTTGTGGGTCTCCTCATTAAAAACACATCTACCAAATTGAAATTTCAAAAAGTCTCATAGTGAAGTTGATCTTTGGGGAGAACTGAGCCCAAAATGTCTGCTTCAAAGCAAAATGGAAAACATGTTGCAAGTTGCGGTTGAATTTCAATCAGGTGAAGTTTGTTCAAATTCAAATGGATTTTTCAAACCAAAATGGCGGTCTTCCTTTCTGATTTTGGAGCTCATCACTTCTTGAGACCTCCATTGGTCTCCTCATGATAGACAGCCCCACCCAATTTGAGATGACCTGGTGACGTTAGGTGTATTCAGAAACTGGAGGAGGAGTTTGTCTTTGTCCAACCTCAGGAAATGTAAATTACCCCCCCCCCCCCCCACAAAATGTCTGGCATGGCTTGATGAGTCTTTTTGTGGGTGTACTCAAGATGGACATTCTTACAAAATGTCATGCACTTAAGTTAAACGGGCTCGGTCGCAATTTTCAAACAAAACAACAGAGCCCTTTGACGCATGCTGAATTTGGATGATTTATTTATTTATTATTATTTATTTTTTTGCTTTCAGAAAACGACAAATCGCACCACATCATAGCATCTCTTTAGGGACTCGCTGACTCTGACGCTAATTAACGTTCCTGCCGTGGTTGAAATCATCCATCAACATCAGCGCTGCCTGTCGTCACGTCTCGGCCATTTTGAGGGATTAGTCGAACATTAGCGCGCGAGCGTGCGAGTACGCGCACGCGCACGCACACACCGACATAGTCATTGCTGTGCATTCACAAGTGTGACGCGACTGTGTGACTACAAATCACAACCTCTGTTTCTACTTCGCAAACACTTGAAGACCCCCCCCACCAAAAATAAATGGACTTCAATACAATGTATATTTTGTATTTAATACAGAGTAGTGATTACGTTATGAAATGATCTTTATTTCACTTTTTTTATTATTTTTTTTTTTATTTCTTTATTATTTGTATGCCTGGCAACAAGTGATTCGACAAGATTGTTTGATTTTAATCTTTACCTTGGTAGGATTTCTGCCCAGCAACAAGTGACTGTGATTTTTTTTTAAATTTTATTGTTTTGCATTAATACAAAGTGGTGGTTCAAATGAGGACTCCGTTTATAAAACTTGTCTCATCTGAATTGTGATTTATTTGGAATGATTTCCTTGATATGATTTCTACCTAGCAACACATGACTCTAATCAAAATTTGAGCGATTCTGTTGGACGAGGTTGATGAATCATTTCCATTTAATACAAAGTAGTGATTCCGATGTGTCAAATCACCTTTATTGTGATTAAAAACAAAACAAAAACACATTTGCTAAGTTATTCAGCAATTCTGTTGGTTTGCGTTGAAGACTATATTTATTTTTTACTCATACAAAGAAGTGATTTTTAATGTGGACTTGTCTAATTATCTTTTTTTTTAAATAATAATAATAATAATTTCCTTGGTATGATTTCTGCCTTGCAACAAGTGACCCTGATAATAATTTGAGCGGTTGTCTTGGTTACTCGTTTTATATTTAATACAGAGTGGTAACTTGGAGACATGGTATTAATTCTGCCTAGCAACAAGAAGCCGATTTTAAACAATTCTTTTGATCAGTTTTAATGCTCATTTGATATTTTCGGGGTGTGATTCCACCTAAATAAGTCGAGCTGAACTACATCACACGTCCAACTTGCATTTCTGCTCACACTGTCCATCAGCAGGCTAATTATAAGTGCGTCCTATCATGTCCGTTTAGTCGCCGTGACGCTTGAAGGGGAGGCAAACAAATCAACGCGCACCGTGGCTAATGTGACGTGTTAGCTCGCACCTCATGTGTTGAGATCACCCTCGGGCCACTGATGTCATTGCGATGCATACAAATATGTCTTTTTTTTTTTCCCAGGCTATGTGAAATCGTTAAATCGATGCTGCAGATTTCTTTTGGATGAGGTAAAGGTTATGATTGATCGGGTATGACTGGTGTTGTCGGGGCAAATGTCAACCTGTGGAAGTCAATGCAAGGTCCTCCGTGTGCTTTTGCAAATACGCTGACAAAAAAGGGCATGACTAGCAATTGTGAGTCAAATAGACTCCCTTGCTTAGACGGGCTGCGTGGAACGCACGTCACCGCCACCGACAGGACGCCAGCGGAACAGGAAGTATCAGCTGCTGCTTCATGATTGGTCAAATCAAGCAGACATGTTATGTTGAGCAGAAACCCAGGTGACATTTTGAGCGAGTTACATGCTAAGTCGAAGTGTCGGGCTGCGTGCAATATATTTGACAGCCACCTAGAGGGCTGGAATGGAACTGTATCGCCCGCTATGTTATGATTTGTCAGTCAAACAAATCCAACGGATGTATAGCTAACCGGAACATAAATATAATCTACCCGCTTAGATGGACTGCGTTAAGTCTGATTTACTGCTACTGCACCAACATGAATGGAAATGATGAGTATCGCATGGTTTGTCAAACAAACGGGTGCGTTTTGCAAAAAAGGTGACCATTTAAGTGGCATTTCTGCTTAGACGGGCTGCCTCTGATGCACGTTACTGCCACCTGCCAAAGTGGACTGGAACACAATCCGGCAGACATGTTTAGCTAAGATGGCATTTTAAGTGACACGCACGCTTAGACGGGCTGCAATTAATCAGAGTTATCACTACCTGCAAGACTGTAATGGGAACGCGTTGTCTTCCACGGCGTGATTTGTCAATCAAATGGCCGGGTTTTGGTAAGCGGACGCTAAGCTGACATTTTAAGGGATGTAACCACTTAGACGGGCTGCGTTTGATGCACATAACTGCTCCCTGCAGGAAACAAGTGGAACGGTATTGCTTACATTATTTTTGTTCATCAAACAAGGCCAACTGACATATTTAGCAGTGATGATAAAAATTTGACATCTTAACTGACATACGCGCTTAGACGGGGTGCGTTTAATGCACATTAGCGTCACCTGCTAAAGCACGTTGCAATTTTTCAATCTAACGGACATGTTTTGCCAAGCAAATGTGAAGTTCATATTTTAAACGTTGTCCGAGCTTAAGACGGTCGGTCTGCCTTTCATGTGCGTTGCCGCCACCTGAAAACGGCAACGGAGCAATAAGGCTTGATTTGTCAATCAAACGGACGCGTTTTGCTACGCTTACTTGCGTACGGTGCACCCGCTTAGACGGGTTGCCAAAACATGCAGGAACGCAAATTCCTTCGGCAGCATCTTGTGGATTGTCCTTGAAAATTCAGCCCTGCGAGCCAGATTCACTCGGCAACGTTGGCAGACGCGTCTCTCATAAGTAGACCCACAAAAAAGTTGCGGGATGCCACGCATGAAAATGCTCAAAGAGACACTTTCACATTTTTTTTTCCAGGAGTTGCCAAATGAATTCCTCCTTGGCAGTGTTTGAAAATTCAGCCCCTTTAGCCATTGTGATATATGAACATGACATTTGGTGGGCTTGTCTGTTATAAGCAAATCCACAAAAAAAGCCTCAGGAAGCCGTGACCAAAAAGACACCGAAAATCTGCAATTTTGGTTCAAAGTGGCCCTTTCGGGGTTATTTCCAGGGGACTCCTATTTTTTTCACGTCACGTCAAACTTGGCAGACATGTCTTTAGCGAGACATGCTATGCACCAAAACGCACAGGACGTCCGTCTTTCTGGCTCCAAAGAGTCCTTGGAAGACCAAGTTTGAGAATTCAGCCCATTTAGCCAGTTTAACTTGGCGAGATGAAATTTGGTAGACATGTTTATTATAAGTAGACTCACCAAAAATTGTCAAAAAAGACACAGGAAGTGTGCAATTTTTGGTTGAATGTTGTGGCCCTTATTTTCCAGGGGTCCGACAATGAGAGAGTCCTGTAAGAGAGTTTTTGAAAATGCAGTTTTCCTTTAGCAACATGAAACTTGGTAGACGTATCTTTAAATGAGGAGACCCACAAAAAAACTGAAAAAAGACGGGAAGTCTTCCGCATTCCATTTTCTGGTCTTTTCTCTGGTGCTTCAGAGACAAACTGAAAATTTTGTCTGAATTGCTATCAAAGAAGACAGAAGGCCAAAAATAAATTGCTAAGAATTTGCACCCTTCATCGCTTTCCTGCTATCGTTCATCTGAATGTGATTGTGGTACATTAATTGGATTATTGTGAGCAGATTAGGCTTGTAATACAATAAATGCGGGATTACGGCCTGCAATTTGCATAACGCTGGCAAGAATTTTGTCGATTCAACATCTTGGTGGTCGTGAATGCGTGAGTGGCGGCCATCGCTTCCTGCGCTGCCTGGCTCGCTTCCTGCTGGTCCATTAAGCAGGTCCAGGCTGCGGGAAGCTTTTTATTTTTCATTTTTTTAAACAAGCGACTTTTACAAGTTGGCTCTCGCTCGCCCGTCGAGAGGAAGGCCGGCCGGGTGGCTTTTTTGTTTGTTTTCTGTTTTTTTGTGGCGCTTCCATGTGATTCACAGCCAGCCAGGTGATCCCGGGCCTGACCCGCTTTGCTCAGCTTGAGAGGTTCTCTCTTGAGCCGCCGCGTCGGCTGCCATGTTTGTTGAGCCCGAGACGCTGTTGGCTCCATTTATTACGCTTTCTCCCACGGCGGCGGAAATCCTCCCGAGCATGTCAGTGAGCATGTTTTTCCAAAATGAAGCCCCTCAAGCCTTTCTGACGTGGCAACGTGACAGCTGGTAAGCATGTCTGTCACGTGCACGCACACCAAAAAAGCCTCGAGAAGCCGTGCTCGACATGACGCGGGAAGCCTGACGTTTTGGTTTGAGGCGAAGCCATTTTAGGTCATTTTTTGACATGGAGAGGTTATCAGCACTTGGTTTATTAAAACAAAGTAATGACTGTTTTGTCAGCGAAATGAGGAAAGCAGAGAATTGTGAGTTGCATTGAGATTTGGTCGGCACGGGTTGTTCGGGTTGGCATGTTGGTCATATGTTACCCAACATTGTCAGCACTTGGTTTAATAATACAAAGTAATGACTGTTTTGTCAGCGAAATGAGGAAAGCAGAGAATTGTGAGTTACGTTGAGATTTGGTTGGCACGGGTTGTTCGGGTTGGCATGTTGATCATATGTTACCCAACATTGTCAGCACTTGGTTTACTAATACAAAGTAACATCTGTCTTTGAATGAAGTTAAGACCACAGATCAAAACAATAACTTAATTCATTTACATTTGGTCTTTGGTGATACTTGAAAATGTTGAGCAGCAATTGGTTTGTTAAAACAAAGTAATGACACGCTTGTGATGAAGTTCAAAAGAGTGGATAAAAAGACATGATCAAAAGTCCACAAACATTTCATTCCAAATTAAATTTTGCAGAGGAAGTAACTGGTTAAGCGATTTAGTGTTATAATCATTTAAGTATGACACAAACAGCAAGGATGAGATGAAATATTTTCATAATTCTAATTCAATAATTGTAAATATAAATTCAAAAGATTCTGAATGGAAAGTCATGTCTTTCATAAATGTAAGAAAATACAGGAGAAAAAAAAACTTGGCCTTTAAGATTCTATTTTCTTCTAAATTTATGGGAAAAAGAGATATTAAAAGAATCAATTCATGGTTTTATGAATCAATATCAGGCTCGAAAGGAAAATCGATTCGATATCGATTATTCGATTTTTTAAAACTCAACCCTATTCACAATCATTTGTCCAAAATGTGGTTAATTCAATCTTGTAAACAAAAAAAAACACAATAATGATAAATGTTCAAAGTTGTCACCGCTCTATTCATTAAAACAAAGTAATGACATCTCAAAACGAATAGTGCTCTATTGCTCACGTTATACAATAAATATACATAATACACAAGAAACCTGTGATGATTTTGTGCAGTCGCTTTGATCAAACTCCGATTTTGGGGGTATTTTGTGTCTCGCTGACTCTTGGGCGACACCCGTGTTGACGCCCTTCGGCCGGCCGCGCGCCGTCTCTCGCTCTCGTATGGCGAGCGAGTCGCCGACATGACACTTAAGTGATGGCTCGTGTGATTGCTGATGACACCTCACACCCGCTTCCCGCGCACACGCGTTAAAGCGCATCCATGTAAAGGAGCGTGCGTGCGTGTGTGCGTGTGTCGGTAGCCGGACCGTGTCTGGGGAAATGTGACTGCCCTGACCCACTGACAGGCGCATCAATCAACAAATGTAGTGTGTTCACGCAGCAAGTAGATAAACATAAACGACTCGGGTCGGACGCTCGCGCTGCATTTTAATTGTTGACATGTTGCCCACTCCGTCTCTCACACTCTCATCTTTGGGTTTTAGTTAAAAATGGCATTTTATAGTGGTCATCGTCACAGCTAACCAAGTCGTCAACATCACAGCTAACCAGGTCACAGCTAACCAAGTCGTTATTGTCACAGCTAACCAAGTCGTCAACATCACAGCTAATCAGGTTGTCATCGTCACAGCTAACCAAGTCGTTATTGTCACCGCTAACCAAGTCGTCAACATCACAGCTAACCAAGTCGTCATCATCACAGCTAACCGAGTCGTTATTGTCACAGCTAACTAAGTCGTCAACATCACAGCTAACCAAGTCGTCATCATCACAGCTAACCAAGTTGTCAGCGTCACAGCTAACCAAGTCACAGCTAACCAAGTCGTTATTGTCACAGCTAACCAAATTGTCAGCATCACAGCTAACCAAGCCTTTATTGTCACAGCTAACCAAATCGTCAGCATCACAGCTAACCAAGCCTTTAATGTCACAGCTAACCAAGTCGTCAACATCACAGCTAACCAAGTCGTCATCATCACAGCTAACCAAGTCGTCAAACGTCACAGCTAACCAAGTCGTCAGCGTCACAGCTACCCAAGTCACAGCTAACCAAGTCGTTATTGTCACAGCTAACCAAATAGTCAGCATCACAGCTAACCAAGCCTTTATTGTCACAGCTAACCAAGTCGTCCACGTCACAGCTAACCAAGTCGTCCTCGTCACAGCTAACCAAGTCTTTAACGTCACAGCTAACCAAGTCGTCCTCGTCACAGATAACCAAGTCTTTAACGTCACAGCTAACCAAGTCGTCCTCGTCATAGCTAACCAAGTCACAGCTAACCAGGTTGTCAACGTCACAGCTAACCAAGTCACAGCTAACCAAGCCTTTAATGTCACAGCTAACCAAGTCGTCCACGTCACAGCTAACCAAGTCGTCCTCGTCACAGCTAACCAAGTCGTCCTCGTCACAGCTAACCAAGTCTTTAACGTCACAGCTAACCAAGTCTTTAACGTCACAGCTAACCAAGTCGTCCTCGTCACAGCTAACCAAGTCGTCAACGTCGCTGCTAACCAAGTCGTCAGCGTCACAGCTAACCAAGCCTTTAATGTCACAGCTAACCAAGTCGTCCTGGTCACAGCCAAGTCCAGTCACGTCATGCTCCGTTCCAGTCCTGGTTGTCACTTTTCTGTCTGTCTGCTATGGTTAATAAAATAGCCCGCATTGCACTTGATTCCCGTCTCAACGCATTTCGGTCCCCCCCCCCCTCAACCGGTCACGTTCTGCCCCGACACCGTGCGTCTCTATGGAGTATTTGCATCCAAGCCGATTCTTCCGGCGACTCCACGTGAACCCTCCTAATGTAAGGTCTTATTTCCGATCTTCCGCAGGATAACATTTAGCTTCCTCTTTGACGTTTTGCCATCTTTCACGCGAGTGGCGAGCGTAAAGAGAGAAAGAGGACGGCAAAGGAGACGGCCAAAATAAACCCCCTGATAAATGCCGGGCTCCGAAATAGAAAGTCCATCCTTCTCTCCATCGCTCTATTATCTTTTTTGCCTTCCTCTCACGTGGAACGCCGCCGCCGCCGCCGCCGCCACCGCCGCGGTTGGAAGTTTTGCAGACAGCGCGCCATCTGCGTGATCAATGGAGTTCATTCTTTCAAAGAACATTGGGCCGTGATGGATCTTCTCATTGGCCGTTCCCAGTGCAGCGCAAACTCTTATTTCCCGGGCCAAGGCGACGCTTGGGCCGCGGCGCGTCGCTCTTCTCGCTCTATTGTGGGCCATCTTTGACCCCAAAAAACCCGCCTTTTTCCGCCGCATCTTTACACGACATTTCCGTCATCCCTTCGTCTGACGCGACAACCAACCGTTGAAATAAAATACATCTGAAAAATGAGAGCAATTTGAGAAGGTAAACTTGTGTTTCATATTGCCGACTTGTTCATTTACCCGAATCCGGAAGCAGATACCGAACCCAACAATTGGAAAGAAGGGAACCGAATGATTTGAGAATCTAATTTTCTTTAAATTGTTGCTGTTGTTTTTCCTTTTTCGCCCTCCGAAAGCGCCTCTGAGATGTTTATTTTCAATAATAATAATAATACAATCAATCACTGAGAGGAAACTGAATCCATTTGCCGCTTGCAAAGGTTTCCTCCAGCACCAGATTCAGACCAAACTAGAATAGAAAGTAGAAGTAAATGTTTGTTGTAAGTATGTAACATTTTCCACAATATTGTGGCTTGATATACAATTTAAAACTGTTGCTTGTTTTTTTTTCGATTCCCACTTGATCAGACTTCAGAAATCTCAGACTTTACCTTTTCTCAAAATCCGGCACACCATCGTAACCAAACATCAAAAAGGAAATTAATGTAAAATTGGGGAGGAATGTTTTCTTTTTTTTAAATAAAATTATTGCAATTTTGTGATTTTGGAAATAATCCTCGATTTTCCTGAATCCAGCATAAAGCCATTAAAATAGATGTTTATCTATATGTGTGATTAAAAAAAAATATATATTTTTTTTTACATCCTGTAACCATCCAACAACACATAAAAATTGCCAGTTTTATCAACCACAAGATCCCCCAAACCATGGAAATAAATTCAAATTCATGTTATTTTTAGTTTTATCTATAAAATTCCAGACTTCCAATTTTTCTCAATCTGGCACAGGGTCCCAGCAAAATCTGAGTCATAAATACAAATTCATGCACAATATCATTTCAAATGGTAACGTTTCATTTGATCCTGTTTTGTAACAATAACGCCTACGAATACTTCGACCACCAGTTTACTCGAACCCGGCACACGATCCCAACGAAACTTGGAAATATTGCACTTTCATTTTACTGTGAAATCTCAGACTTCCCACTTTTCCTGAATTTGGCACCAAATCAACCAAGTTAACAAATATACTTTATGATAGGAAATTTTCCCTCCATGACTAAACGTATACAAATGTCAGAATTTGGCACCAGACCTGCAATGCACGCACACACAACATGTTTATTTATTTATTTTTGTTTACACCTTTAAAAATCTCTCCCTTCCAGTATTACCTGAATTCGGCACCAGATTCCAACCAAGCATCTGAATAGAAGTCAATGTAGATCAAAGACTGATAAACATGTTGTTAAATGGATCTCATTAGATAGATAGGGCGAGTGTGTGTGCGTGTGCGTGCGCGCGTGTGTGCGCGCGCGCGCAAAATTGGACAGGAACACAGCCAGATGTACAGATACGACGAGGCCCATCTGCCATTCTTCTCTTCTTCTCTACACCCCCAACACACGCACAAATGTCCATTCTGTTCCATTTTCCAAGGATACACACACACGCACACGCACACGCACACGCGCACGAGCAGCCGATAGCGAGAGAAAGCACAAAGTGATACTCGATGCTGTGTTGGTTAAATATTGACACTTGGTTCTTTTACATTACATTAGACGCAAACACAAGCAAGCCTTGGGGGAGGTATGTTCGTTTTTTTTTACATACACGCGCTAATAATATACAAGTGACAGGAAAAGCAGAAGGAATATTAGATTCGTTGATTTTTTTTCTTTTTCTTTTTTTTTTTTTGCACGCCAACAATCAACAGCCGCCATCTGCCGACGTCCTCGCGCTTGGTTTTTTCCTGTTGTTGTTTTTTTGGCGGGAAAGTAGGCCCCGATGCAGCAGACGCCATCTTGCGCATCCAAAGCAATCATCTGCCTCCGGGAATGGATTGATAGCAACCGTTCTTCGACTCGTTTTGCTTCGGATTCAGAAAACGCGTTCTCGCTCAGCACTTTGTTTACTTGTTCGGGCGCGTCGCCGGCCGCTTCTGGAATCTGCGATTGGATGGATGCTTCGTTATGCAGGTGGAAGTTCTACCCGACGACAACGTAACGTCACCGACCCAAAGCAAAGAAAGATGCTAAAAAATAGCGAAATGATTTCAAATCAACAAAAACACAAAAGATGGAAGAAAGGAAAAGCAAATCTTGTGCTTTCCTATTTTTTTTTTTTGGCCGTTGCTTGTCCACCAAAAAAAGATCAAATAAAACCCCAAAAGTTACCAAAAAAAAAAGAGATGAAAGAAAACCCCCCAAAATCCTCGACAAAGCCAAAAGCATTTGTGTGGCTAATCCGTCCTTCCCATGGCCGCCAAAGTGAACAACATTTGTCGCCATCTTTGCTAGCTATGCAGCCTCAAAAAAGAGATGAGATGATATTAGCGCCTCATATTCCGTCCCGTACGTTTCAACGCGTGCGACCCGTGCACATGGTCCGAGTTTTGAGTGTCAAACCCCCCGCCGAGCCCCCCGCAAAGAACAATTTACAAAATGTGAGCAAGCGACTTGTTTCCAAATGCCACCAAAAACCCGTCGGAAAAAAAGGACACCTTTCCGCACTGGTGGATCCAAACCACGAATGCACGCACGCACACACGCGAACATCTGCGTGCGTGCGTGCGTGCGTGCGTGCGTGCGCTTCCTTTGCAATGTGCCAGTGTAGCAGAGTGTGAAAATATAATGAGGGTGGGACGGTGCGGCGCTGTCTGGGGCGAGCCATTCCGACGCATCGCACACACGCGTGCATGCACACAAATAATAATAATAATAGCAGTGATACCTCAGAGCGGCGCAGGGCGGGCGCACGGGCACGGATGGTGCACGGGGACGAGGGCGGGGGGGGTGGGGGGGGTGAGTTGTATTGACAGCGTAAGATGAGAAACAAGCCGGGAGAAGATTCGGATGTTTTTTCATGACATCCAATGCGGCTGAATACAAATGACACTCAAAAGAGTTGCTCTCGTATGCGTGCTTGAAATTTGCGAGCAAGACCGCAAAATCTCCAGGACAATTTTGGCTTCGAAGGACGCCTGAAGAAGCCAAAATTGACCCGAGGATGGCCGCTTTGGACCAAAATGGCGGACGGCCATGTGTCTTTTTTGTGGGTCGACTCGCGATTGACGTGACCGCCACATTTCATATTGCGCGATTAAGTCAAAGACATTTTCAAAAACTTGCTGTCCTTGACAGTCCACCGGAGATGGTCACAAGCACTCTGACATGACCGCTCCGAAAACCAAAATGGCCGACCTCCTGTACATTTGTGGTCATGGCTTCTTGAGACTTTTTTGTTGGCCTATTCATGGCTGACATGTCTGGCAACTTTCATGTTGCCGAGTGAAACAAGCTTTGGGGGATGAATTTTCAAAAAGTATTTCGGTTCTGTATTTCCCAAACAAATAAAAACACTGACTTGGCCGTTTCAAACCAAAATGGCCGACCTCCTGTACATTTGTGGTCATGGCTTCTTCCGTCTTTTTTGTTGGTCTACTCGTGATTGACATGTCTGGCAAATTTCATTTGAATTTGAAGAGTCTTGTGTTGTGGGATGTAGGAATCAGAAAAAGAGGAGTTTGTCTTTGAAGGGCCCCAAGAAACGGCTAAAATGGCCGCTTCAAACCAAAAGCTTGCCATGTGTGTGCGCACGCGCGCTTGTGCGTGCGTGCGTCGGCAGGAATTTCATGAAGCATATGTCGTCCTCCCGTACGGGGAAGGAGAGCAGATGACGCACACGCGCACGCACTGTGACCCTTGGCGGAAGCGTTAGCGTTAGCGCAAGCTAGCTACGAGAAACCCCAACATTTTGACTACGCTGTCGTTTAGTGACGTGCGTAAATATGAACTTATTTTGGGGGCTTTTGAGCGCGTGGCGGAGCAGATTGGCGTCACCTCAGCAGGTGGCGCTACGCCTGATGTCACATCTTTGCAAGCTGGCAGCGTGATTGGCCGCCATTGAAAACTGGCACCAAGCGCCGTCATTGGCGCCAGAACCGCTCCTGCAAAAAAGCCCGCTGCGATATGCAAGCGCGTCTGACTTGAATGGCAAAGACGGATTTTTACTACCAATAACACGGAATGGACGTATCAATCGATCATTTTGCGGACACGCTAATTACATCCAGCAATCCATCATTTTGGGCTCCTTTGGACCAATTCACATTCGGCTTCAAGCCAAAATGGCCGACTTTCTGTGGCCATGACTTTTTTTGTGTGTACTAACTTCTGATCAACATTTGCTCTCGTTTTTGCTGTCGATTCGGAAGCGAGGGCGCCGTTTTGGCCTCCCCTGATTTTCCAGGTGGAGTGACTGAGTTCGTTTGGGGCGCTAATAAAATCATCATTTAATAATAATAATAGTAGAAAATTTGCATATTGATAACAAAAGAAACATTTGTAAAATAATGTAAGTAAAAATATTGAACAATGATTTTCAAAAGCTTTCTTTGTAGGATTCAAATCATGTTGAAAAAATGTCGATAGATTGATTGACATCAATTAGTCTATTAAATAATAATGCACTGATTTTATTTGTACTAGATTAAAAAAAAATGCTAACATTTGAACTGCATTTAATACATTGAACATAATTAAAAAAAAAAAAAACATCTAATCCAAAACATGCACAACAAAATTCGCTTGCTAAATAATTGAAAATGAAAAATGTCCCGTTTATTTTATGAAAGGGTTTCCAATGTGTATCTTACAACATAGATTGAATAAAATATGAGTGCATACATAAATGTGCATTATTTGGAGTGTTCAAAGTGTGAACCCTCATAAAAACCAACAAATGGAAATAAATAAAATAAAATAGTCCAACGTGGTCAAGCAGTAATTCCACATATTTTGTAAGAGCGCGGAACACATCTGCTTATTGGAACGATACTCCAGAAAAGATCCCCAGTTGCTCTCCTGGCGGGGAACGCTGTCACCTTGTCTTCTTTTGATAAGAAATAGGCCAGAAAAAAGCCGCAGTAATCCTCCCTCGCAACCTCCCTGAATTGTATCGTAAATACTGCTGGAATTGGATAATAAAGTGCGCGGGAATATATTGTGCGCGAGCACTGTGTGTCATTTTGGCCGCGCGCTGCTGTAAATCCTTTTGGAATTGGGGATGGAAGAAGCCGCGCGATGCCGATGCGCCGACGCCGAGCGCCGATGCCGGGCGCCGACGCGCTCGTGTCCAAATGTGAATAATTCCCCGGGATGTGGCGTGACGCGGCTAAATGGCGCGGAATGTGTGCGGATTCATGCATTATTCCACGACGAGCGCAAACAGCGCTAAAAAGGACAATGTGACAATTTTACCGAGTGGCGGATCTGCATTAAAAATTCATGTTTTTTTTTGTCTTTGCCCGTCACTCAACATGAGCGAGGTTCTTTCGGAATCTGCCGTTTTTTTGCACAATATTGCCAATAAATAAACACAGGAGGGGCGAAAACATGGCATCGTTGAAGCTCAAATGAGCTAGGATATTGCTATGGCTAAGTTAGCGTCGCAGTTTCAAACCAAAATGGCTGACTTCCTGTTTGTTTTCATTGTGGAAAATACTCATGTTAGGCCACGCCCACCAAATTCTATTTTGCGACATGAAACGAGCTTCGGGGGTTTCATTTTTAAAAAGCTTTTTGGAAAAGCGCGTGTCTTGTTACGACGCCTGGAAATAGCAAATACAAAATGTCTTCCATTTCGATACGTTGAATTCAAAGTCGTCCTTTCAAGCGGATTGCTGATGCGCCTCGTCACACTGCTTGCGTGTACGAGCGTTTGGCGTTTCTGAATTTCAACATTTGGTCCAAATCTGATCTCGTGGCGTGATAAATTGTTCGATGACTCATCAAATTTTGCCGCCGTCAACTGCCCACAACTGGCACCGCCCATTTTTTGCAACTTTGTCACAAATATCTTACTCGTATATGCAAATACAATTTTTGCAGCAAAATTCTCTCGGACGCATTTCTTTTTGTAGGACATCTGGAAAATGATCCTAAATTTGCCATCCTGAACCAAAATGTCTGCCTTGCTGTGTCATCGCTTGTTTTTGTTGGTCTACTTATGATGCAGATGGCTTTAAAGTCACCATTTTTTAAACGATTTTGTTTGATTATTTGAGTTTTGGCCTTTATGATGAGTCGTCAAATTTCTCAGAATCTTCGCATCGTCCTTGCGTCTCGGGCAAGCTTCTTATTTTTGTAGATCTACTCCTAATAAGCGCGTCTACCAAATTTCGTCTTGCAAAGTGAAGCAGGTTTTTTGGGGTCAGAATTTTCAATTCATTCCAACGATCTCTGGAAATGACCAAAGTGATCCTAAAATGGCCAATTCAAACCAAAATGGAAGACTTTGGGCGTCTTTCCAGACTTTGCTTCTAGAGACTTTTTTTTTTGCATGTCTAGTCATGATAAACATGTCTACCAAATTTCATATTGCAAAGTGAAGGTTTTTATGGCTGAATTGTCCAAAAATGTGTATTGTAAAAGGCTAAATGAGCACAAGATGGCCACTTCAAATCAAATTGCAAGACTTCCTGATTTCCTTTCAGGCGTAACTTTTTTTTATTGGCCAACTCAAGAAAAACACGCCTAGCAAATTTGATGTCAAACTATTTGCTAACGTTGGACTTCCTGTATTTGTGTTCTTTGCGCTCCGAAGTCCCTGAGCTGATTTTCTTCTTCTTCTTCTTTTCATTTTTATTTTTTATTTATTTTTATTTTTATTTTTTTTTTATTTTTTTTTTATTTTTTTAGAGCTCAGTATTGTTCATTCGGAAATGTCATCATCATTGCTCTTTTTTTTTTCTTCTTCTTTTCAGTATGCGGCGGCCACTCCGGATCACCCGGCGCCAGTCAGGCGGGACCGGACTCGGCCCAGCCTCATTTCTCCGCCTCCCTGCCCACCTACCTGCCGGTGCGGTGCCAGCTGAGCGGCGTGGACTCGGCTTTCTTCCTGCGCGACGCCAACCGGGACGGGATGCGCAACTGGAGTCTGGCGTCTCGCACCGAGCCGTTCTTGCTGCGCCGGCTGGAAGCGGGCGCGGCCGCGCCGCACGCGCTGCCCGCGGCGGCGTGCGGCTACGGCAACCTGAGCGCCGAGCGGCGGATCCCCGTGGAGCTGCTGCAGGGGCCGCCGCCCGGTTTGCAGCCCGTCGCCAGGCACGTCACCCTCAATTGGAAGGTCAAAGGTCACGTGGTGGTGCCCAAAGTGGGATCCGCGCAGCCCTGGATTCAGGTATTTAGCGTTCTAAAATTTGAGAAAAGTCTTAAGGACGTCTGACCAAAACAAATAGTGGGTCGGCCATTTTGGTTCCAAGCAGTCTTTTTGGGTTCGACTTGGTACTATTTACTGGACCTTTGATTCTTTTTTTTTTTTATTAATTCCCCAAAGCTACTTGGCAACATAAAACTTGGCAGGCATGCCAATCACGAGTCGACATTCAAACAGGAAATGCGATAGTTGGCTTTCAAACTGTTTTCCAGTCGGGGAACCAACAAAAACAAATTCTATGGACAAATTCAGCACCCAAGCCCGTTTTGCTTAGCAACACAAATGAGTCGATAGACGCCATACCTGAGAAGACACAGGAAGTCTGCCATTTTCATTTGATGTGGCCATTTTGGGGTCATCCTCCTCCTCCTTTCCGAGGGTCCTTCAAATGCAACGTTTGTCCGATTGCTGCCACATTCGAACCGTGTACGCTACACGCATGACTCATGATTGTCTTCAAATCATGTTCCAGCCTCGCAGGTGCAATTATTTTTCATGACGTCTCTCCATTTTTTGCAGGTTCTGTTTTACTTGGCGGGCCGCCGTTGGGACGAACCCGACCCACCTCCTCCGGGCCTCCTCCCGTGCGTCCGAGCCCTGGCGGTGCGAGACCCCAGCGAGGCGGCCCCTTCGGCCGGCTGCCGACTGGTGGGACCGTCGGGCATCTGCGTGGTCCGCTTGGAAATCCCCCCCGCCTGGTTCGTACCCTTGCAGGCCAAAAGACGGCCGGCGGAGGGCGTGCTGCCCTCCCTGGATGTGTACTACTCCATTATTCCAGTGGAGGGAGCAGGACTGGAGTGTCCTTCTTTTGTGAATGAACCGTGGAAGGGTCCGAATGTGAACACCGGGCCTCTCGGAGGTCCGGGCATGAGCCCGTGGAGCCCCCTGGTGGAAGGAGGACTTCGGGACATGCAGAAAGCCGGCTCGGTGGCCATGAGCGTGGGCCCGGTGGCGCCCAAAGGGGAGATGCTGACTCTGGACCGCAACGTGGACCTCCTGGTGCCCCCCAGTCCGGTCCGGCTGGGGAAGACGGTGGCGTTCGCTGTCTACATGAAGACAGAGTCGCACGTTGAGCAGTTCATCCTGAGGTAGGTTTGCAAAGTCTTCCATTTTGTTTTTGGATTTAACGAACATGACGTTTGCTCGACGCGTCTCTCATGAGTCGACCCACAAAAAGTCAAGTCAAGCCTGAAAAGACAAAGGAAGCCATTTTGCTTTTGAAGCGGCCAAAATCGGATCATTTTGGCTATTTTCAGCGTCCTTCGGAGGTTTTTTGTCTTAAAAATTCAGCATCCGAAGCCAACTTCAAATTTAGGCGCCACGTCTATCATGAGTAGACCCACAAAAAAAAATCTATGGAAGCCACGCCCGAAAAGGAAACAGGAAGTCGGCCAATTAGCTTTGAAGTAGCCATTTTAGGACCGTTTGGGTCAATAACGGGCCGCTCAAAATGTTTGGGAATACAGCACCATGAGCCAATTTGACTTTTAGTTAAACTGGCAATTTAAAAAAATATTGTGTTCTCCACAATATCAATCTGCTCCGCCTTGATTTGCTCGGGAAAGGCGGGACATTCTGGACAATACTTCCAGCTGATTGGACGGTGCGGTATTGTGCACATTTGTTTTGACCAATCACGGCCACGGATGAAATTGTCGTCTTCGTTTTCGTCGAGGGGGGGGGGGGGCATGAACATCTTCACCTTAGCAGCTAAAAATGCACGAAGCTCCTCTCGCTGTTCAACATTCAACAAGGAAACGGTGAGGGTTCCTGGTTTCGTCACAGCTGAGCTGCATATCACGCCCCCAAACACAATGTCGCTCTGTGATTGGTCCCAACCGTCGGTGGAGTTTGTGAACTCACAAATACCGGCAGAATTTAAAGTTAACATTTAGTCGCCACGTCTATCACCAAAAGACGCACCGAAGAAATTCGGCCCGAAAAAAACGCAGGAAGGAAATTCACCGTTTTGTTTGAGTGGCCGTTTTCTGATGATTTTGGCTCATTTCAGGCGTCCTTCAGATTTCTCTTACAAGAACAACAACAATTATTGCTACCTTACCTGCAAAGAAACCGAATGTCCGCAGTTTTGGTTCAAAGCGCATTTTTCATCGAGTTCATTTCGTTTTTTTTCAAGGGTTCTTCAAAAGGAGAAAATTGAGTTCAACCTGAGGAAGGAATGCAAATCCCGCATCTCCGCTCGTTTTTTTTTTTTCCCTCCCGTTGTTTTGACTTCTTTGCTTGACTCCCCCATCCACCTCTTTCCTGTCATCGCTCAACGGCGCCGCCGCCGCCTCCCGAGCTTGACGGCTGTCACCTTTGTGTACTCGGCCTCTTTTCAGGAGCCAGCAATGCAAATAACACGCTCATGAATATGCATGCGGCATGCCGGGTGTGTGGGAAAACACAAAATGAGATGTCGCTGACACCGGGAACGTTCACGACAGGAACGGCGGCTCCTACGGGGACAATGCAAACATTTAAAAAAGCCATCTCAAATAGCGGTCCGGTTTTGGTTCACGGAGACCCGAGGACTGCTCAGAAACGCTACTTTGTGGACCGCCACTGTTGGAAATGTCGGAAAATGCCGACTGCGCTGGATGGGAAGTTTGTTTTACAGTATGTCATGGAAATAGACGGAAAAACAACAACAAAACCGCGCAGAAACTCACAAAGTAATGACAGACTTATTTTTTCAGCTGTTTTTTTTTTGCTGCATTTTCCATACAGCAAATATTGACGTCAGGAAAAATACAGGAAAAAAGGAATGCAGCAAATATAAGGAAACGTGTAGAATATGTCAAAGTAAAGCAGATGAGAAAAACAAAATTGACTTTCAAATGTATAAATATAAATGGAGTAACGACTTAAAAGTACACATACTGAAATGGAAAAAATATATAGCAAATACCATAAAAAACATAAAATACTGGAAAAACTTAATGAAGAAAATATTGCAAATAAATACAGAAAAGAAAGACAAAGCAGAAAATAAATCCAAAAACAAACAAAACAATTGTTTCATTTAAAAATACAATTAACACATTGAAAATAAAAAAAAAACACAATGAAACAGAACATGAAATAAAAGCAAAGCAGAAGCAAACCTCCAAAATATGAAAATGAATTAAAATTGAAAATGTCAAGAAATGAATTTTAAATACTTTGTATACATAAAATAGTGAGGGAAAAAGACACAGAAAATATTCAAACTACAGACAAAGTAAAAAAATTGGACTCAATAAAACATTTGAAAATTAGCAAAACAAAAACTCATGTAAATAAGTCCAATTAAACTCGTCCATATGATGAAGAAACATCCCCAACTAGTGGCCTGGCATGCACATGCCACGTGTCCTCTTCTGACTTTGTGCTCATGTAAGCTGACCTTTGGAAAGGGTGCCATTTTGTAAAAAAAAAAAAAAAAAAAAGGCCTCAAATGGAGGCTACACAAAATTGGTTGTCAGGTGTGTTTTGGAGGGCTCGACGCCGCGCTTCCCGCCCGCCATTATCCCCGCAAACAAATGTGTTGTCGCTTGGCCGGCTGAAAAGAATTCATTCTGGGCGGTGCGTTGGTGTCTGCCTCGTTGTCGTATCGAGTGCAAACAAACGACCAAAGAGCATTTCCATAACAATCAAGTCTCTTGCAGGAGAGGGCTTTTTTTTTTTTTTCATAATTTTAGTGGTTCTCCGTCGAAAAGTTTCTGCTTGGGTCACGGGAGGTCGACATCATTATCCAAGTGGAATCGGTTCCTTCAGAGCACTTTTTTTTTTGATGGGCTCGGCAGAAAGAAGTTTACTTTAATGTCAAAAAGGTAATTGCCAAGTATAACGATTCATTGTTTCATTTCAAATACGTACAAAAACATGGAAAATACTGAAACAATTATGACAAATATGCAATCAAATATTGACTCAATAAAAACAAGTGAGAAAAAGTTCCGGATTATGAAAACAGAAAAAAAACATACAGAAATAATACAGCAAAAAAGAAAAAGGAAGGAAAAAAGACATTCAATGTACAATAGGCGGAAATACAAACATAGAAATGACTGAAAAGCACACAGACAATTCAGATACAAATAAATAAATATAATAATAATACAGAAATAATTGCAGAAAAACGTTAAAAACAGTAAAAACAATTCTTTGAATTCAGCAAAAAAAATTAAATATACCGAAAAGAACAAAATATACATTTTCCCGGAGAAGAATTACGAAAATCTTTGAGAGAGCAAATCAAGAAACAAAAATAGATGGGGTAGAAAATACAGTAAAAGTTGAAAAAACACTGCAAAAATATAAACAATCATACCCCCCAAAAAATTATAGACTAAAATAAACATACAGACAATATTGTTTTAAAAAAACAACAACCTCCAGAAAATTCATTTATAAATACATATAAATATGAAATCAGAAAAATTGACAATAAACAACAGGAAAACATATTGAAAAAATAAATCTACAAAATCAATGAATCAAACACACAAAAAGGAACGCAGACAAAACAGAAAAAAAGAAGAGAAAAATGAATCGAGATGAAAATACTTAACAAAAGACAAAATCCTCAAGAATCAACTGTAAAAAAGCAAGCGACACATCAACGCATCTCCACGAGACACCGCAGTCTCCGCAGTCTCCGCTTTGCTGCGCTTTGACTTCATTTCGACCTCAACTCTGCCGCGCACGGCCACACGTGACAAAAGTCAACACGCACGCCAGCTTTAGCTGCGCCTTAGCATCGGACGCGACGCCGAGCACCCGCCTCCCCTTTGCCCTCAGTCTCCTCTTGGATAATAACCAGCCTTGTCACAATGTTGTAATTGCAAGCCGCCCTCGCCGTCGTCGTCGTCGTCGTCGTCGGGCGGAGCGCGTCGCTTTCCGGCTGATGCCTTCGCGCTTCGCGCGCGGTTCCGCTTCGGCTCCACAAGTGGATAATCATCGCGCATGTTAGAAACACAGTCGGACATGTAATAAAGCTTAAGTGGAGCCCGGCGTGTGTGCGTGCGTGCGTGCGCGCGCGTGTGTGTGCGTGCGCGCGCGTGCGTTGGTGTGTCCTAATCAGGCCTAAGTGTGCTCCATCACAGCGATGTGGATGTGATTATGCTAAAGTGCTGAGGAGATGGAAGAGCACGTTTGTGGGAAGTGGAAGGCCATGAAAGACGACAAAAACAACAAAGCAACACCTCCGATTCTTGTTTTTATCACTTTCAGTCACACACGTGCGCAAGGTTCAAGACTTGATTTTGTAATCTTGCAAAATGACATCAAATTGTTGACATTTGAAATTTCACCCCAAGATGTTTGATGTTCATCTGTTCGATCAAAACAAACTTGTTCCATTAATTAAAAAAAACAAAACTTTTTTTACGATTATAATAGTAGATCATATTGTTTGGTAATATTGTTTGTGCTCGGTATAACATATTATGAAATACACAAAATAGAGAAATTAAACTAATAAATCGAATAAAATGTAGAAAATACAGGACGCATGCAGAATTAATGGGAAACAAAATAGAAATACACAAAAATAAAGGGAAATACGGAAATGTTTTAAGATGGGCGACCATCAAAAAAAAAAAAGAAATAACATTCATACTAGAAATTAAGAAAACTAAAGAAAAGAAAACCAAAAATGGAAAATGTAGAAAAAAGTAAAACAAATACAAAAATACTCATTGAAAATAAATTATAGGGGAGGAAAAAATAATACCTTAGACAGAACAGAAAATACCAAAACATAAATGTAAAAAAATAGAGATAAATAAGCAAATACAAAAAAGCAAAGAAGAAAACCAAATTTTCAATCAAAAATTGTGAAAATAAAAAAGGATCAACATACTAAATTGCACAAAATACAGAGTTTGTATACAAAAATTAAAGAAAATATAAAAAATATATTCAGAAAATGCAACACAAAAACTGACAATATTGAAAATACTGAAAAAATACAGACAATAAGAACATCCCGGAAATGTCAATTCAGACAAACACTTTCTGAAAAACGATATACAAAAAAAAAAAAGGAAAACAAATAAATGAAATATAGAAAATTCAGAAACAACAATCCAGAACATACAGAGAAAACTGTATTTTTGTTTGTTTGTGGAGTTTAGCCTTTCTCGCTTTACCTTTTCATTGCGTGTGCGTGCGCGTGTGCGTGTGCGTGCGCGCGTGTGTTGGAAGAGCTTAGTCGATTTTTTCTTCTTCTCAGGATCAGAGAAGAGATCAACTTGTGAGGAAGCGGTGGAGTCCCCCGGTGGCCACTTTGCCCGCGTTTATTTGTCCAAAGCCCCCCGCATTGATTTGACTGGCTGGCGTCCCCCCCCCGCGCGCCCCCCAATTCATCAATACTCACTTTTCTGTCGGAGCCGGCATACGCGCTATGTAGTATTTGTGCACGTGGGAGCATATTCTACTGTTTGCGCTCAAGTTTTTATTATTAATTGAAATGTGTCCGGCTTGTGCGCTTTCAAGTGGCAGCGATTTTCCCGTGCAGACATCTGACCAAAGGTTAATAGTTAACCAAAACTAACCAAAATAACTAAAAGTACAATTGAGAAAGCAGGCCTTTTGAAGAGGGGTGTGCAGACTTTTCCTATCCGCTTCCTTTCTTTAATAGCTGCGTGATTGAGTTAGCAGACATGTTGAATATGTGCGTTCATTATTTTTTTTTGGGAATATGAGAATCATTTGGTGGAAAAATGTCTGCGCACGTTCTTGGCGTTAAAGTTGAGGCGTCGTACTTGATAAACAAGCAGGAAAAACAATAAAAAGACGGACGCTGAGTCATGCAAAAATAATGCAAGAAAGAACTCCAGCGTAAAATGGATCCTTTTACATGATTTCGTTTGAGATTTTGTCAAACGGATTCATCGCAAAAAAACGGAGCTTTCGAACTTTGTAACGTGAAATGCCGTCAACCGAATAACGGACATTAGCGTCGATGCTAACGTAATCGGAAGTCGACAAACAGCTGCTCCTTTTTCCGCACGGAGCAGCAAAACGCACACAAACCGAGCATTCAAGCAAAAATGTTCAACGCAACCAGATGGTTTTGTTTTACAACAATCCGCTAGCTCAATGCTAACGGGCTAACAGAAATGAGCAAGACTTTAATCAACTGCTACTTTAACGCAAGCAGAACAGCAAAATGTGCCAACGGGAAGACGTACGACTCTGAATTCACGTAAAACATGACAAAAAAAAGATTGATTTGAAGAAACTGACCCCAGCCACTTCAGCCAGCTCCTCCGATGGGATCCCAAGGCGTTCCCAGGCCAGCCGTGAGACGTAGTCTCTCCAGCGTGTCCTGGCTCGTCCCCGGGGCCTCCTGCCGGTAGGACATGCCCGGAACACCCCCCCAGGGAGGCGCCCAGGAGGCATCCGAACCAGATGCCCCAGCCACCTCAACTGGTTCCTCTCAACGTGGAGGAGTAGCGGCTCGACGCCGAGTCCCTCCCGAATGACCGAGCTTCTCACCCGTTCTCGAAGGGAGAGCCCGGACACCCTGCGGAGGAAACTCATTTCGGCCGCTTGTATCCGGGATCTCGTTCTTTCGTTCGTTCACCAGCTTCAGATTTGAGCGAGTGTAATTCACACGTCCGCGAGGTCATGGATTTGTTGTTGTTGACGGTAATTATTTTTAAAGGCGGTGGTTGGACAAACAAGCCTACTTTGATTGATGACGGTAACGGCGTGAACCAGCAAGCTTTCTCTGTACCTGCTGGTCCTGGTTTTAAGATATCTTTTGAGGGTCAGATTCCTGAGACTTTTTTTCGTGAAGCTTCTCATAATAGCTATAATAATAATAATAATAATAATAATAATAATAATAATAATAATAATAATAATGAGTGCTGGGGCTGAATTTTCAAACTTTTAAATGATTACGGTTACTTGTGACGGCCAGACGGCAAACTTCACCACGATGCGCCGCGCGCACACAATGACTGAAAAAAACTCAAATTCTTTGCAAGCTAGAAAAAAAAAAAATGTTTATTTTGTATTCATGTGTTTGACTTGACATGTTCTGATTATATCCAACGTGTTAGAAGGCTGGAATGGAAGCCTGGAATTGTTTGTTATTTGTGGGGGGGGGGGGGGCGTCATGTCGGGCAAACGGCAAATACACAAAAAGAGAAAATTGACTTTTTTCCCTCTCTGCCGTGAATTAAAGCGTAAAAAAGGCCATTGTGAAGAAATGGAACGGAAAGAAAAGAGCAAAAAAACATGCGGAAGCCTGCGAGCAGATAAAAAGCTCTACTTATAGAAACGCGGCTGACGGAGATGAGCAGAAGCCTCAAGCGCTCTTTTTTTATATCCTGCAGGGGCCGTCAATACGTCAACCATCAACACGCTCAAGATCACACGTCCTGAAAATTCGGACCTGACGCGGTCGCGGCAATGCCGAGGTTTGGTGACCGTTTGTGCCAAACGCATTGGCTACATTGAGAGGCTCAAAAAAGAAGAATTTGTCTGATTTAAGCGTTTCATTTCGCCAGGTTTATTGTGACTTAAGACTTAAGGCACCGACTTGAGTGTATTAAAAACCTAAAAACGTGGTCATATTTGCTTTTAAACAATTTTATGGAATTTTTTTGTGGCTTTATTTTTTTTTGCAAAAAAAAAGAAAGAAAGAGTAGACAAAAGTTGGGAGTCATTTTGAATGAATTTCAAGGCATAATTTTTTCAAACATTTTGGAAATTTTTCTACTGATTTGTGTTTTTTTTTTTGCAGAAAAATTGGCAGTTCCAACTCTTGGTGTTGTAGGACTTAAGTGGCCTATTTTCCTGAAATGTGTGACAAAATTTGTTGCTCTTTTTTTTTTTTTTTACTTAAACAATTTTTTTTCAGAAACCATTTTGGCATAATTCAGTAGTGTGAACCCAAGGTTTTGTGTGACATGCCGTGCATTTTTTCAAACATTTGGCAAAATTTGGCTTTGCATTGCACTGCTTGGGCAGATTTGCTCGTTCTTTGTTGATTTTGCCAATTTTGGTGTGACTTGTGCTCCAAAAAATATGGACCCGTTTTGGTCGTTTGAAGTTTTTGTAAGAATTTCGACATGTGTGTTTTTGACAAACATTTTTGCCAAATCTATGCCGTATTTTTCTTTCAAATTTGGGCTGATTTTATAGTCTGAACTTTGACATTTCTTTTTTGCTGAAAATTGTTATGACATAATTCAATAATTTGGATCCCTACTGACACCAATGTTAACATTTGACATATTTCATTCCCTCATCTAATGAGAATTAAGAATTGATAAGGAATCTGATCAATAAGCGCTATGGATAATGGAACGAGAATGGTGGCTAAACTCTTATTCCCATCCCTGCCTGGCTTGGTGACGCAGCATGTGGCTCAGTGTTGAGGGTGCTTTTGCTGCTCCGTTCAACCCGTTCAGGGTGTGTTGAACCGTCTTGGTGAGGTGATTTCAGTTTGCATGTCGCTGGCAACCGCAGCACAGAAAAAAAAACAAAAACTGAGATGGCGGCCCGGCTTTAAACAAACTTCCATTCAGCCGCTTTGGGCCTTTGTGGCGCTTTCAAGACGACTTTAATCGGCGGGGGAACTGAAGACGAGCCTTGCGTCACCCCTCTGCCTTGGCTCGCTTTTCTTTCTTTTTTTAACAATAAAAGAAAAAAGGGCAAGATGAAGGCACGCATGTGACGGCGCCGGAGCGGGTCAGCAGTAAATTGCAGCCCGCACAATGGCGGAAATATTTCCACAGGCTGAATCCCGATCATGAAAGGGACCAAATTGGGACTCGAGCGGCAAAAATGCCGTAGAAAGATTATGAAGACGTGGAGTTTTCAAAAGTCATTTTTTTCAACATATTTTACAAAATAATATATATTTGACCATGTTAAAAACATAACAAATATTCTATAAATCTCGGTTTAGGAAGGAAAAAGATTAGATGTTGACAAAATCATTACTTGAATATTTCAAATGTATTGCAACATATGAATATATTTTATCCATACATATAAACAATGACAAATATTAAACATTTGTAATATATTTTTTGAATGATAAAATTACTAGAACACATTTTGAAACATTTTCACGTTTTCAAAATATGATGTATTTTTTTTTTTTAATATGATTTTTTTTTAAGAACCCTATTTATTAAATTACCTTCAATAATTTCATGGGAAAATATTTTTTGAATAAAATTATCAATTTTTTAAAATAGTATTTAAAGATGATACATTATTTTAAAATATTAGAAACACATTTTCTAATAGTTGATCAAATTCTTTGAACACATTTATTAACTTGAATGAAACATTTGATACATCATTATATTCAAAAATTAATAAGTCTTTATACAGTAATTATTTCATCTCTTTAAACCAATTTTTCTACGTAACCTGGGAAATGATTGGAAACATATTTTCAGAGATATGTTGGGGGGGTGGGGGGGGGGATATCCAAATCCCCAAAGTGTGTTTCCTCGCTGCTGGGGTAACTTGGAGGTAAGTGCGGAAATAAAAGAACACGCAGACGACGCAAAGAGTAAAGCGTGGCACGGCTTCAAGCAGCCACAGCCTTCCCGGTACAAAAAAGGACGGGGGGGGGGGGGGGGGGGGCACAGAGGCACGCCTGTGTCTAAATGGAGCGCTCCTCTGTAGTGCTACAAGCAGCCAGGCGCGCACACACAATCAAAAGCGGTCACACATTTGCATTTCAAGCAGCAGCCCAAACAAGCGCAAGCATTCTCGAAAAGCACGAGGCAGCCACCGGCCCGACGCGCGCACACGCGCGTGACGACACACAACGCGCGCGGCACTGTGGGGTGGCGCGACCAATCGGCTCGCATGCTGTTTATTGCCCCTCCCACTTGAAGTAAGACGCAACAAAAACAAAGAACAACGCTGTGTTTTAGCATCCACTAGCTTCATGCTAACGCACAAGGCAAAATGCCATAGACGGGCTAATGAAACTAGCATTGTGTTGGAACCCGTCATTTAAACAAAGCAGCAGACGATACGTCAACAATCATTGGAATATATTCTTTATCCTTTATTTAGACACAACGCTTTTCTAAAATCATGCTGGTGTGGCTACTCTTGCGTAAAATAAATAAATAAATAAATAAATAATCCGAAAGCGTAAGAGGGAGCTTCAGGGAGGAGGTTTTCGACTCACTTAAACAATAAGCACTCGCGGGGATATTTTCATAATCAACTAAGGTTTTCTATTCACAAAACATCTCCGCGGTTGACTTTAAAACCAAAAAGCAAATCAAAACTTTTGAAACTCCGGCTTTTTGGTGGGGGTGGGGGGGGGGGGGGGGGTGGGGGTATTTTAAAGCACATTGCGGTTTATGTTTATTGAACATCTTTTAGGGTTCGTAAAATATTGGAGTTAAAAAAAAAAAAAATCTTAGCCAATAGAAATCTTTGTTTTAAAAATCCAACAAAAAGTTCTGGGGAGAAAAAAACTGAAGGTGCAGAGAGTTCCCAGGGGCAGAAGCATCTCTGAAAATAAAATAAAACATTTATAATAATATGAATGAATTCCCTGAAGTTAACACTTTTTTTTAAATGGATCTATTATCAGCCATATGAATCTTCAAATTGGCCGATGCTCGACAAAATGCTGAATATTGGCGCCCGGACGATAATCGGTCTATCCCTACAACGGTGTCCCTCAGGGATCTTTAGCGGGTACCCCATAAGGGCATTGTTTGTGAGGTTTGTAGGTTTTCCATCTCCTAAAAAGGTGCGCAGGCCGAAAAAAACGGGAGCGCTTCAAAAGATTAACAATCCACGGATTGACTTTATTAAAACAAAAGGAAAAAAAAACAATGGGCTCGGCGCCACCACGCGTACACACTAGCAAAGAAGCGCCACCCTGTGGCGCGGTGCCACACTGCGATTGTACAACACGGAATGTGAGGAATGCGGGAGATGATATCGCTTTTCCCGCCTCCGCGGCTTCACACCGACGCCTCGTTCGCATCCTGATGACGCAGCATCAGGAACGACTGCGGCTTCAGGATCTTGCCCGAGGACATTTCCCACATGGTCGTAATTCCCGCCATTGACAAACGGTGCCTCTGCTCGCTCCTCAAAAGTCCCGCACATCAGCCCGACCAGCTGTCTTACATCTGAAATCAGCAGGATGGCTGGAGGAGGAGCCGGAAAAGTCAGAAAAGACTTCAAATCAATAACGATGATCACAATGAGACAAAAAGTATTTCACTGGCACCCGACGCACTTTTGCTCGCCCGTTTTTGCTTCTTCTTCCTGCGCGAGCGTCTCGCCGCGTCGCGGATGTTCTTTGGCGACAATTCGCCATCCGCCAAACGCCATCCCGCTCGTCGTCCGCGTCGTCGGCGCGGATCGCAGTCAAACCTTCGTGAGTGACGCTAATTAGTGCGTTGAAGACAAGACTGCGAGTGCCTGGGGGGGTGTGAAGTGTGCGTGTGCGTGTGCGTGCGTGTGCGTGTGTGTGCGTGTGTTGAGACGGTGTGTAAAGAGCGTGTCAAGAGGTGTTGATTGTGCTTGTTTTGATGTTCTTTCTCGTCGTCTTGCACTACACCAGTGACAATTTTTGCTGGGCTTGCCTTTCCAATAAAACACGAGCTCGCCCTCCGCCATGGCGGGAATTACGACCATGT
Organism: Leptonotus elevatus; assembly: GCF_054856555.1. Classification (NCBI taxonomy): domain Eukaryota; kingdom Metazoa; phylum Chordata; class Actinopteri; order Syngnathiformes; family Syngnathidae; genus Leptonotus; species Leptonotus elevatus. The sequence goes on from NC_141243.1 coordinate 1,035,219, forward strand.
GGGAAATGTCCTCGGGCAAGATCCTGAAGCCGCGGAGGTGAACGAGGCGTCGGTGTGAAGCCGCGGAGGCGGGAAAGCGATATCATCTCCCGCATTCCTCACATTCCGTGTTGTACAATCGCAGTGTGGCACCGCGCCACAGGGTGGCGCTTCTTTGCTAGTGTGTACGCGTGGTGGCGCCGAGCCCATTGTTTTTTTTTCCTTTTGTTTTAATAAAGTGAATCCGTGGATTGTTAATCTTTTGAAGCGCTCCCGTTTTTTTCGGCCTGTGCGCCTTTTTAGGAGATGGAAAACCTACAAACCTTACAAACAGTGCCCTTATGGGGTACCCGCTAAAGATCCCTGAGGGACACCGTTGTAGGGATAGACCGATTATCGTCCGGGCGCCAATATTCAGCATTTTGTCGAGCATCGGCCAATTTGAAGATTCATATGGCTGATAATAGATCCATTTAAAAAAAAAAGTGTTAACTTCAGGGAATTCATTCATATTATTATAAATGTTTTATTTTATTTTCAGAGATGCTTCTGCCCCTGGGAACTCTCTGCACCTTCAGTTTTTTTCTCCCCAGAACTTTTTGTTAGATTTTTAAAACAAAGATTTCTATTGACTAAGATTATTATTATTATTTTTTAACTCCAATATTTTACAAACCCTAAAAGATGTTCAATAAACATAAACCGCAATGTGCTTTAAAATTCCCCCCCAAAAAGCTGGAGTTTGTATTTTTTCAAATTTTGATGCTAACATTTTCCCTTCCAGTAAAAATGAATATCGGTTATCGGTCTCTCTCTACATTGTTAGCTTGTACATCTTTTGCCTGACATTCCAGGGGTTGCAAGTTGTCACAGGTGCTCATGTTTCTATTTATTTTCATTACCACCTTTATTGCCTCCGCCACGAGAGGCGTAAAACCGTTGATCTTGAACCAGAAGCTTATTTGAAGCAGTCGCTCGTCTCGCCTCCACGACCGAGCGAGTGACCGGCCACCTCGATTCCCGCCGGCTGCTTCGTTGAAGCTAATTAGCCGCGCTAATCTGCCCATTAGGGCCCGGCAAGGACATTAGCTCGGCTGTTATGACTGACTAATGGACCTGGACGAGAATTTCTTTTTTTAATCTTACGCTTTGTTTGTGTTTCGTCTTCATTCTTTCATTTTCGACCTTTTTTATCAGATGTCTGCTGCCAAAATGTGAACAATAGGCTAAGGCTAGGCTTATTCGCTACTAGCTTAACTCCAGTATGTCAAATATTGATTGCGCTCATCTATCATCAAACATACATGGTGACGGTGGTCGTACCTAACGAAGCGCATAAAATGGCGGCGCGCTAACATCGGAGCAACATGAAGAGCATGTGACGGTTGTGTTGGCGGGGGATGATGACAACTCGCCGTTTGATGCGCCGATGCGACGGCTTTTGTTTTGGCCAACACGTGTTTACAGGCGTGAAACACTCGCGCCTACCTCTGGCGAGCTAATCTTACATTCCCGCGTCGAGTCCTTTCACGCCGTCTTCGTGGTCCTTTTGTGTTGAAAGAACATGGCTGGTGGCTATTGTCCGGGTTCTATATGCGCCACTAAGCTCATTTATTCCGTCTTTATTTCGCTTCTCGCGCTCTTTGCTTCTGCGGTCCTCCTCCGCACCCGCCCCGCACCCGCCCCGCACCCGCCCCACACCCGCACCCGCCCCGCCCCGCCTTCCAATTAGCCTGATTAGCATTTATTAGGCAAGCGGCTAATTCACTAAAGTAAGTAGTGCACTGTAGTCATCTGGTGATTAGTAGGAAGGACTCGTCGCCACAGAACATAATCCGGATACTTTACACACACCCCTGCACACATTCTTATTCACACACGCACACGCACACACACACACACACACACACACACACACACACACACACACACACACACACACACACACACACACACACACACACACACACACACACACACACACACGCGCACGCGCACGCGCACGCGCACGCACACGCACGCGCACACGCACACGCACACGCACACGCACACGCGCACATGCACACGCAATCACATACAAGCACAAATACACAAACGTACACATACAGCAGAGATGGGAACGAAAAAAGTACAAGTACTTAGTTACTTTACTTGAGTCGTTTTTTTTCGGTACTTTGTACTTTCCTGATTATTTATTTTTTAGACTATTTTTTTTTTGCTTTTATCCTTTTTACTTGACCTGGAAGAAGAAATCAGCCGTCAATGTCTCGGCCAATCATAAGAAGCATTTCACACGGTTCCATACATCCCAGCCTGTGATTGGCTCTGCGACACGCGATCACATGACTCGCAATTTGGCTCGATTAGAACAACCCGTAAACGTTGAGGGTCATCTTTGCTCCATTCGCTAAAATCTTTCAAGTTGAGGTCAGAGTTCGCCAGCTCGCCAATGGCAACTCAACGGTGCGTCGACGGTACCGTTCGACCTGAAAATGATTGCAAGTGGAAGAGTCATGCTAAAAACCGCGTTCATTTGACTCCATGATTTCTTGGCGAGTATCGCGAGACTTCTTCCATTTTTTTCATTTTTTGCCATTCGAGTGTGCAACGAGTGCGCTATTAGCTTGCGTTCGCTGCGGCCGTTAGCATAGCATGTAACTTCTTGGCGACTCAATCGCGGCAGATAAAAAAGCCGTAAATAGTCTTAAATTGCAAGGGGGTCGTTGTCTGTGCGTGTAGCGGACGTTGGGTTCGATTGTCTGTGCAGTGTTCTTAGCAATCAGTCTTCTATTCATATTTAAACTGTCAGCACGCGATGCTAATATCCATTGATCATCCGTGACTTTCTTCTTCAGCTGTCTCGGTGAAGTACGTCATTACGTGGGGGGGGGGGGGGGGCACCCGGTGTTCAAAGTGCGACACAACAGGTTGTGCGTTGGGGGGGGGGGTTCTGGGGGTGACTCTCGCGATTGCATGTCGTTTCTTTCGGAACGCTACGAGGCTTAACTCGTTTTCTTTATACGCGTTTCAGATTGCGCGGCAGAGAGCCAGCCGCCATTCTGCGTCACCACGCACGTAAATAAAAATGGCGGCGTACGTCCAAATAAAGTTCCTACAAAATGTATTGAACTGGAAGTGCTTTTTGAAAATGAAATTTATAGTTATGGTAGCAAAAACCATATAGAGCAAACTTGTCATTACATTCGGGGTTCCTTTAAACTGCATTGGGGTCAAAGGGTCGGGCGGCTACCTGGAAAATTGTCCGGCTTACCTCAATTTCTCATGTTGGGAGCCCGACTGGCTCAGCCTGGCTGGCTAAATCTCAGGCCTGATCCGGTAAAAATACTTTTTACTTCTACTCGTCAAGTACATTTCAGAGCCTGTACTTTTTTTTTTTTTTATATAAAAAAAATTTTTTTTACTTGAGTAATTATTTGAGTAGGTACTTTTTTTTTTCCCCCACAAGTAACTGTACTTTTACTCAAGTAGGGAATGTCAGTCTCTGACATTAACGCTTACACAATCACGCGCCCACAGAAACACCCGCACACGCATGCATTACTTATATTACATATTCGTGAGCGATCAGTCTGCCTCTTCTTCTTCTTCTTCTGCTTCTTCTTCTTCTTCTTCTTCTTCTTCTTCTTCTTCTTCTTCTTCTTCTTCTTCTTCTTCTTCTTCTACTTCTACTCGTTGTCCTTCCAGCCCAGCAGGTGCGTCGTCACGCTGTCGTCGCGTCTAATCAGAGTCCGCAAAATGTTCACTTTTGGCCGCCGAGACGACAAAACGGAGGCTTGATCTCGCTGTACAGCCGCGTGTGTGTGCGAGTGTGTGTGCGGGTGCGAGTGCGAGTGTGTGCGCTATGAGGCGGAGATTAGAGCTGAAGAAGAAGGAGAAGCAGAAGAAGAAGAACGCGCTAACGAGTCCTCCAGTGGAGCGCGCTAAGAGGCAGGCCGCATTAACGAGCCGTCCGGCATGGCGGGAGGCCGCAACGCACGGCCGGACGACATCGCACGCCCTAAACGGGGACATTGAATCACAAGCCACAGGAGAGAGGGTTTTTTGTGTCTTTCTTTTTTTCCGGGCTCAAAAGCACATGTAGCGGTGATTAGCTTCGCTTACAGCTGCAGTATGAGACTCCAGAGTCTCCACTTTGCTCCAGAGCCCCGTTTCCTTCCTGCCCTGGGCCTCCTCTTGGGGCTCGTCGCCGTTCATATTTGTTGCCATGCATGCTAATGTTAGCTTAGCGTGCCATCAGCAGTATTGTGCTCCACAATCTCCACTTTGCTGCATTACTGCCCTTAGTCTCCACTCGTGGGGAAAAAAAAAATCCGCAGACACTTGTTCTATTGTCTCTTGTCCGCTTAACTTACTGCTGCATTTTATACGCCACAGTCTTCACTCTGTCAGCAGTTCCCCTTTTTCTTCTTGCCCTCAGTCTCCTCTTTAGTAAAACTCAAGAGATCCTCGTTCTCTTCCTCTGAGGTGGCTTGTTTGGATACATGCTCGCGTTATTTTGCAATGTTATCAACAATATTGTGCACCACAGTCGACACGTTCTGTTCCCTTGCTGCCCATAGTCTCATTTTTTTTTTTAAATCAAATTTAGAATATCCTCATTCTCCTCCATAGTATATTTTTCTACTTTATTTAGTTCTTTTTTTATTTATTTATTTATTTAGTTCTAATGTTTTCTTACAGATGTAGCAATATGCTGTAGTGCTCCTCACTGCCCTAAGTCTCCTTGTTGGTAAAACTCAGGAGACCCTCATTCTTCCCTCCATTGTTGTTCATACGTTGGCATGTTTTGGCTGTGTCACTGATGGTCTACCCTGTTACCTGCAGTATTCACTCCACAGTCTCCTCCTTGCTGCCCTTAGTGTCCTCTTGGATAAATCTCCGCAGCATATCATGCGCCTCTGTTCCAAAACAAGCTAATGTTGGTTTAACCCAATCAGTTGAGTGTTATACTCCACAGTCTCCACTTTGCTGCAGCGTTCTTATCTGTCCTTAGTCTCCTCTCAGATAACTCAGGAGATTCTCACGTTGCTGTTGCTGTTTTCAGTACGTCTCATGGTTAAAATGAGCACAGTTTAGAACCTGGTATCAGCTCAGCATCCGAATGCAGCATCAGGAAAGTCAATTTCTTTGCCAGCCGTCAAAGTCAGGAAGCGTTTGTGCGGCGGTTGCGTAAGAGCGGCACAGCGGGAGGAAGCCGGAGTTACGGGGGAAGAAGAAGAAGAAGACGATGAAGACGAGAGGGACTCGGAAGGACGGTTCGAGAGAAAGAAGGCGCGAGCGGGATGAGAGCAGCGAGTAGGTGTATGTTGAAAGGATTCCGGGGAAGCGGCGAGGGGACGCCAAGCGCACCTTCCAGGAGGAGGCGGAGCCAATGTCTGGAGACAGAACAGTTTGCTTCAAGTCTTTTCAGCGACATCTTGAATTTGATATGTGACGACGAACAGGATCAGATTTTGGGACCGTGTCCAACAAATGACAACCGATCTGAGCCAGGTTCGAACGTCAATTCAAGCCAATTGTCGCTGCAGTCCCAAAATACTTTCGAAAGAGGCGTCCGAAGGGCTTTTTTTTACGGGTGACAGTTTATTATTGGGATGTCCCCATCACACTTTTTAGGACCCGAGTCGGACGATTCCGAGTCCCGATCTGATACCTCGGCACTTTATCAAGGAGAAAAAGGGGTTTGTGTCTGCCTTTAGGGTTGGGGTTAAAGATCCGAGTTTGGGGGTTTGTTAGGTCTTAGGGGTAGAGGTTAGAATTTGGGATGGGGTTAAGGTCAGGGGTTAGGTTTATGGTTTGAGGTTTAATGATAGCGTCATGGGTTCAGCGTTAGAGTTGAATTTGGGATTAGAGTTGGTGTTAATCCAAAAGAATCAATTTGGGATTCGGCAGTTGGGATTACGGGTCGAGTAAGCGTTGTGAGTTAAGGTTTGGTAACATGTTTAGGAGTTTCTTGTTGACAGTGTTGGAGTCGGGTTTAGGGTGAGAGCTAGAGATCAGGTTAGTTAGGTTAAGATTAAAGTTATGGGTTTGGGTTTGAGTACAGTTTTTAGGGGTAGTGGTTACAAATAGAGTTAAATTACGGGTTAAGTCGAGGAATAAAAATGATGAGAATTTGAGTCAAGGTTGGCATTGCAGTTAGGTTTGGGTTCGATTTTGAGTGAAGGGTTTTGGGTGACTGTTGGAGTAAAGGTTATGTGTTGGATAGGGAGTTAGGGTTTGGGGTTTTAGTTAAGGTTAGGTTACGGTTGGTGCTTGTTTTTGACTTTAGGATAGGATTACGCTTTGCTAGAGTTGGGATTATTTTTGAATGTGGTGTTTTTAGAGAATCCATTTAAACAACAAATGTCGGCTCAATTCAGGTCAGCATTTAGCATTTAGCATTTAGCATTTAGCATTTAGCTTTGCAACCATGTACGGAACGCGTGGTTAACGGACTGGTCAGGGTTTGGGTTAGGTCTACCGGTCTACTACTACTATTCTATACTTCGAGTAACAGAATGAAACATTTGTTTTGTTATCACGGCGCAGCACCTGGAACGGGAGACGGACGGACAGACGGCGGGAGGCGGGGCCGACCTGTCCATCAAACACAATCGGCGGCGTGCAGAGAGAAAAGCAGCGAGTCAATTTGTTTAGCCGCCGCTCGTGCATCTGGGAAAGGTCGCCGCCGCCGTCCTGTCAGTTTCTCTTCTGTCTCCATTCGTCTCGCTGTCATTTGCCGCCCTCTTCACGCCCTCACTCAAGATGGCTACTTTTTCCTTCAAAAAGTGCTTGATGGCGGCGGCGTGGGCGCATGCGATGGCACGCAAGCTAATGTTGTTGCTTCTTTGGCTAAAGCTCAACAAATCTTGATTGTCACTGCGTCTGTCTCACGATGCTCGTAGTCATTCTCCGCTTTCTGTGACGCTCCGTTGGCCTGCCCTCAGTCTCCTCTTGGATACAACTTAAGGGCTCCTCATGTAGTGCTATGACGTGTTGTTATAAGTTGCATTATTATATTGTGCATTCTCAGCATTGCTGCACCGACCGCTCCGTTGTCTCCTCATGGATAAACTCTTTCTTGCCAACTGCGGATTTTTGTTATTGTTATTGCTTCCGCTTTAAGATACAATATTATACTTCACAGTCTCTTCAGTTTTGCTGAAGTGCTCTATTTCTTTGCTGCCCTTATTCTCTTCCTGGATAAATCTGAGAGGAACCTCATACTCCAGTGTTGTTTTCTTTCGCCAATGTATGAACAACTTTGTTTACCCTGTTAGCAGTAGCATTATACCCCACTTTCATGATGCCATTTTCTTGGCGTTCTGCCCTTGATCTCAACTTGGATAAAAACATTGTGGGATGCTCTTTTTTTTTTTTTTTTTCAAATCGCATGTCGATTTTTGTTTAGTTTTGTATTTGCCATTTGCGTTGCTATCTCATGCCGATAAATGCTAACGCATCTATATTGCTTCCGCTTTAAGATACAATATTATACTTCACAGTCTCTTCAGTTTTGCTGAAGTGCTCTATTTCTTTGCTGCCCTTATTCTCTTCCTGGATAAATCTGAGCGGAACCTCATACTCCAGTGGTGTTGTTATCTTTCGCCAATATATGAACAACTTTGTTTACCCTGTTATCAGTAGCATTATACCCCACTTTCATGATGCCATTTTCTTGGCGTTCTGCCCTTAATCTCAACTTGGATAAAAACATTGTGGGATGCTCTTTTTTTTTTTTTTTTTTAATCGCATGTCGATTTTTGTCTAGTTTTGTATTTGCCATTTACGTTGCTATCTCATGCCGATATATGCTAACGTTTGCTGCAATATGATCTCCTTTTTGCCATGGCTTGTCCTACTGCTCTTAATCTCCTTTTGGATATAAATCTTCAGACCTGGTTGTGCTCCATTGTTAGTATTCATGTAGTATTTTGCTTTCAACCTGATGTCTTGATGGTTTCAGCAGTTGTGTATTTTTCACGCGAGCATCCAATCGGATTGCTCTCAGCTCACGCACGTGCCTTTCGCGCTTTCCGGGCAGCGCTACGACGTGTTATGTTGTTTTCACGAGCGTTCTTGGCGTTGCGATGCTTTTTGTCTTCGCCTGGTAACGCGCATGTGTTACTTTCAACGGATACGTCTTCTTGCGGCCTTTTGAAGTGCGCCACTCGCGCGCAACACGTGTTGCCCACGTAGAGCGGGATTGCCGGCAGCTGCCAGGCGACGTGTGTGCGAGCGCATAAGCAAGTTTGAAGTGTTGTTGAAAAACAGCCAGCGGATGAGAGAATTCAGAGCTTCTTTTTTTTTTATCACATTTTTTTTCTTTTAAATGACAGTAATGGAAACCCCGATGCGCCGCATCTTTTCCCGCAGCAGGCGACTGTTTTAACCTTTGAGCCGCGCTTTAGATTAGCCGTGCGCTATTAGCATACAGAGCAACTCACAAAGACGCATGCTTTTATCATTTTTTTTTCTGTTTCTTTTAATACCACGGTGTGAGCTCTTGCTTGGTATGACGCATGAGAATAATCTACAACCGCAGTAGTAAAGTTGACATAACTGCTCAGTCTTTGTCATTCGAAAGCGGAGACGGGTACGATATTCACCAAAGCTCCTTGCCGTGCTCGGCCTGAGTACAATGGCCACAAAAGCGTGGCAATTTGCGGACGCTTTTCCAGAGCTTTTGGCGAGAAGCCTGGAACCTGCGACCAAACAAAAAAACCGTGTCTAATTCTTCATAATTCACATTTCAAACCAAATAACAAATGTGTTATATTAAATATGAGATTTATTTTAAACTGTATATAAACCACATTTTATAATACATATTATGCTCTTATGCTATGTATAAAATACATACTACACATAAACACCCATTATACTTTTTTTTTAAAAGCATACCGCATGCAAAACAAATGTTATACTGTTAATATAAATCATGTTATACGATATATAAAACATACGCCTGCCAGCTTGTGTACCTTTTTTGTTCCGATAAGAATGATCTCGAGGGCTTTCCTTTTTTTTCTTTTTTTTTTTTTTTTTCATTATTTTTTTTTTTTTACATTGAAGGCCTTCAAAGTGAGCAAAACAGCCTCTTTTTTTCCTTTTGTAAGACATTTTTGAAGGAGCTCGTGTGTGTTGTAAGCTGCAGGAAGTTGATTAAGCACTTCAAGAGCAAGTTTTTTTTTTTTGGTTGTCCATCAAAGAAATTGTGTGTTTTCTTTGCACTAATGAGTCATTTTTGAAAAGCATTCATTGACATATATGAGCGCGATAATGAATGGTAGGTATTCGTACCCGTATAGGAAAGGGATGGAAGTGGAAGTAGGAGGAGGCGTGCGCGTGTGATGCATTTGGCAAGACTTGAATCAACACGCGCATAAAAATAACAACAAGCGGAAGAATAATGATGACATTGTTTTGCTTCTTCTTGTGTCTTGAATTTAAATCAACTCGAGAATCCGGGGAGACGTTTAGTTTGGCAACGCACGCACGTGCGACGTCCAAGTCGATATGTTTGAAGCAGATATTTTGTAGAAAGATACTTTCATCTTGATTTGAACCCCAATTTGAAACCCTAATTGGATGTTAAAACCTTACCTTTTATATTGTCTTGAAACCCACAATGGAAAATGTCTTTTTCCTTATTTTGAATTCTTACTTTGTCACCCAACCCTTGCTTGAAATCCTCATTTGGAACTCGAACCCTCCCTTTAAACCTTACTTTGAAACCGTAACCATTGCTTAAAACCCTATCCAATTTAGGAGTCCTTGTCTTGGACTTGAAACTCCGACCTTGGCTGAAAATTTGGAACCCTAATCTTCTTGAAACCTTATTTTGGAACTTCCACTTTGTTTGTTGTTTTATAATCATCATTTGGAACCCAAAACCCGCCTGCCCACAAATCTAAATCTGGGTTTGAAACCTTCGATTGGAACCATAACTCTTACTTTGAAACCCCAACCCGAGCTTACAAACCTGACCCTGATTTAGAAAGCTTATATGTGCTCGAAGCTCTTATTTTGAAACCCCAATCCCGCCTTAAAACCTGTCTTTGAAAGCCTAACCCTGACCTGCGATGCTCTTATTTTGAAACCCCAATCATGCCTTAAAACCTGTCTTTGAAAGCCTAACCCTGACCTGCGATGCTAACTTGAAACCCTGCCGCGTTAGCATTAGCATTAGCATTAGCGCTGACCAGCGTGTGTTTTGTGGGCATTTTCAGGGTGTGGTTCCAGTCGGGCATCAGCTTCCTGACGGTGAAGCCCAGCGACCTGGTGGCCTGGGAGATCAAACAGGAAATGGCGCCCGGCGGAGGATCGCTGGCCGTCATGTGCCAGAGGAAGTCGTCCTCTACCGCCACCGCCAGGTAGGAGACGGACGGACGGACGGGCGCGTTCCATTATTTTCAAACAAGCTGTCGCTAAAAGTTGTAAATGAGTTGCTTGGATCTTCGGCAGAGAATCCGAAGATGTTTACCTCAGTGGCTCGAACGTGTACTAAAGATGTCGGGTGCAAATCTGTAGAATGTGGGATCTAGAATGGGAATCCATGAATCTAGGAAATAGTTCTTCGTTGTGACTTAGATCGATCGAAGATGTGAATCTCGGATGAGGACCTCGGGTGCAAATCTAGAATGGAGATATCAGGATGAGGTTCGAGCATGGAGGTCTCGGTTTTTGATCAAAAATGTGTCTCGGACGCTTTGACCTGAATCTCAGCAAAGTTCAAGGCTGCGGCGAGGGTTGGGATGCGTATGGATCTAGGATTTCGGTCTAGAATGTTGACGTGAGATCTAGGATCGAGATGAATTATGCAGTTTTAGTATGCAGATCTAAGATGTGACTCGTGGATTTGGATCTTGCATGCAAATCTCAGATGTTGATCAAGGAATGTGGATCTCGAATGCGGAGCGAGGATCTGAATCTCAGCTGTTGATCTCGGGTTAGAATCTAGCGTGTACACTGAGGCTGTGACCAGAATACAAATCTGGGATGTAGATCTAAAGGTACGAAGGATTTGACTCGATGTAAATCCGGGATCTGGATCTTGGACTTAGATGTGAATCTAGGATTTTGGATGGACAACGCGATTCAGGGATGAAACTGAGATCTTGGATGCCAATTCGAGTGTGGATCAAGGGCTTCGAGATCGATACATTTCGGATCGACATCGAGTCTCCGTCCAGATCATCCTCGATCCGCATTCTCGGTATGGATGTGAGTCGTGACAATCGAAAATAGACGCATACTCGCAACACAATAGAACAAGAAGAGCTTGATGACAAGGTGGGTGCGACACGCGCACACGCGCACACTCGCACAAGAACGCACACATACGCACACACTCACACACAACAGAGCAGATACACATTCTCAATTATTACGAGAGCTTGACGACGAGGTGGGAGTGAAACACGCACGCACACGCGCGAACACACGCGCGAACACACACACCCTGAGCGAGTGCGATAGTGTGGGCTGGCTGGCTAATTAAAAGGATCTGATGGGTATTAATCTCTAATGAGATATTAGCACATTTTTTTATGAATGAGCGTGGGAATTGATCACATGCCTCCGTCCCCGCTCGGAACAAATCCTTCGCTACACAATGACTTGTTGACACACAACGGAGCCACCGCATGCTCATTACTCTTGCGTGTAGGCTATATATATATATATATATATATATATACATATATATATACATATATATATGTATATATGTATATATATATTTATATATGTATATATGTATATATATATATATATTTATATATGTATATATATATATATGTATATATATATGTAGATATATTTATATATTTATATATATATATATAAATATATACACGATAAGATATTGTTTGAAGTGAACTTGATTGATTTTGTTTTTGTCACCAAAATGTTGTCAACATTGAATGAATATTTGCTTTAAAGTTGACAAATGTACATAAAGCAAACCCACAGTTTTTGTTTTTCCCGTCACGTGAATTAGTTCTGATAAATCCGCGCAAGATTTCGTTTGACGAGGACGTGACGAGTAAGCCGAAGACGTCATGTTGGTGTTAGAAAAATATTTGTTTGTGCTTGTAAAATGTATGGATGTAATGTATTCTATTTTGTTAATTGTAACATTTTATGAACTTTAAAAAAATCTTGTTGCAATTTATTTACATTTTTTTCATGGTCCTCTTTTGCCGTTTACAAGCACAAGCAATAAATTCATCTGTATTACAATAAACAATATTAGATGTACTATAGATAAAAGTTTTGTTCTTTTCAGTTAAAATAAATGAACCATTAATTAATATGAAAGACAGTTTTTTTTTTTTAAATCAATGCCGATTAATTCTTAACACTTGACACGCATTCTTTTAAGCGTTCACTCCAACAATTTCAAAAAATGCTACCAAACATGTCTCGTATAATGTTTTAATTCAGGTTTACAAAAAGAACGCAAACAAATCTGTGGCTTGATCACGTCAACTTTTCGCGTTTTATGAAAACGTGGACGGCACTTTTTCAGACCCACGCACTGATCAAGTCATTCTAATGGGACAGACCGGAGGGTCCTTGAAGGCAGCACTTGATCCCTCTGTCTCAACGTACGCCAGGCGTTCCAATGCGCATTTCTTGGGAGTGCGGCGTTAATGCCTTCGACTCCAAGAAGTAAAAATGCTGAGGCCGGAAACACATTCCTCTTCGGGGACGCGTCACCTTCAACTTCCTGTCATTCTAAGTGACATCCTTCACCTCGTTTCAAGTTCACTCCACTTTGTGGGATATGCGATAAATGCCTCGCCCTCCAATAGATTCGCCCAGGCGTCGATTCAAATAAAAATACAAATGTGGAGGCAGAGAAACGTGGGGGGGAATTAGTTCCCGATTGAGCAAATAGCTCCTTATTTCCGCATAAAGCCACAAAGTCTCAATTCATCGTCTATTTAAACAAATAAATGCCTCTCCACGTATATCGAAATGTGTCTGCCAGGAAACAAATGGGCAGTTAGCTAAGCCTTTAACAAATCCGATTATTGATAGGAAACAACAAGAAGTGATTGCACAAATCGTATCTGCCCAATCGTGTGAAAAGTGCCTCCCTCCAATAAATACCTTAATTCATTCTGGTATGACTTAAAACATATCAAGTGCACATTTTGATGTTTCATCATGTAGGGAAATATTACCTTTGTCTCAATTAGTAACCATGTTCCGTCGTCCAATTGAAAAAAATAAACTCCTCTGCAAATATCTAAATGTGACAGTGAGGAAACAATCGACTCATTTGATCCACTATAATATGTGCCATATTATTGATAGTTAATCAAATAAACCCGATATTTGAGTTCTAGCTTCACACGCAACATATTCAATATTTCTGTAGTTCCTCAAATTGTTGCTGTGTCTGAATCGGTTGGAGTGTGTCATCCGACGGAATAAATTAATGCCTCTCCCTAAGGATCAAAATGAGAATAAGAAAAAAAAAAACACCTCCCTCAAGAGGACACCTTTATTTAAGGAGACATCCGCCAGGAATTCCCCCAAAATTGCTACATATATTCATTCGCATTTCCCATGTCTCAATAAGTAACTACGTACGTTGTTCACTAGAGCAAAAATAAATGCCTCTGCCTAAATATCAAAATGTGGCAGTGAGGAAACAAGCGGGTCATTTGTTCCGCCAATGACTGTGCTGCATGCACTATTAAAAGATGAAATAAACCCAATAGTCTTGTTCTACCAGGCATTACGGTAGAACTATTGGGTTTATTTCACTTTTTTTATTTCACAATTTTTTTTTTTTAATGCCTCTCCCCAAATATAAAAATTTGAATGGCACGGAAACGTGGGCAATTTGTTCCCCTTCAACTGTGACACATTAATATTATTACTTACTAGTATACATTCAGCAGTCTTTCTCAAGCTTTACTAATAATAAACGCCTCCCTCAACTAAACGATGTACACATTTATGTCAATGAATACACGACATACAAAGTCACAGTCGCACCCTCCCCTCCCCCATACAAGCCGATCCCCCTCCAAGCTAGCCCCGCGCTCTGACCCGCGCCGGCTAATTACCGCTCTCCGGTCGGCGAGGCGTTCGCTAGCTTAGCATCATTCTGTCGCTCCGTGCAATGACCTCGGCCACCTGCGCGCACTCCATCACACGCGTGGGATAAAGTCACTACGCAAATATCCACACGGCGAACATACTCGTCTTTTTTTTTTTCTAGGTCACACTTTAAATAAGCCTCATGCCCCGGCCGGTCCCGTGGCGCTAATGCCCCATTCCTCAACGCCTCGCCCCCAACGTCCATCACCCTGTTAAACACCCCCCGGGAGCGAGGCGTCGCAGCATGTGGCGGGTAATTAAGCGACCTGCGCGGGACCCGCCATGTTGCCGCCACCATCCTCACAGGACTAGCGAGCTAACGCTATTTCTTGCCCCCCCCCCCCCATATGACCCTCCCCCAGCGCGGGCTTAAGGTGTCAAAATGAGATTCCACTCCTTGCCTGCCCTCCTTTTATATTGCACCGTCATACTGTGCGCTTTTGTACTATCATTAAATACCTCCATTAAATAAATGTATTCATTTGGTTGTGCTTGGAAATTGAGTACTTATTTTCATATTTCCTTTTGGTCACGTCCACTTAAACAAATAAACACCTCTCCTTAAATATTCAAACGTGCCAATGTTAAATACCTCCTTTCAGTAGACGCTTGGAATTTCTAACAATTTACTGCAAATGTTCACGTCGACAAATGGCAGCCATGTTGAAATCATTTACTTCAATAAATGCCTCGCCCCAAATATATAAAGTTGTACTCATAATAAACACTTCTCTCAAGAGGACATTTGTATTCGAGTAGTTGCTTAAGTCTATTTCATCATTTTCACACAGCAGCCATCTTCCCGAGGGACACGTCTCTCCAAATATCCAAATGTACGCTAGTAATGTTTCAATTTTCTACGTTGAAAAAAAAAAAAAAAAAGCCTCTCTCCAAGTATCAAAACCTAATCATGGGAAGCAGCAGGTCATTAGTTGTGCTGTGTCACGCCGTCACATGACTGATGCCGTCGTTAACGAAATGAATTCAATATCCTTGTTGTCATTTTAGGCGCGTCATAAATGCCTCCTTCAATAAGGCACCTTCGTTCAAATGGATGCCGACTGAGTACATTTCCGGGTTAGCAAATGAAATCCTGGTAAGCCTGGAAATGTATGAATGAAATATGAATATACAATATATGTCCCTATTTCCTCATACAGACCGAAAGCCTCTCCTCAATTATCCAATTCTATTGCGGTCAATGACTTCCACTTTGAAATACCAAATGTTACGCTTACATGTGGATTCAAACTATCACAATAAATGCCTCCCTCAAATATCAAAGTATTACGACAAGGAAAGAAACGGGTCCCATTGGATGTACTCGGGCATAACTGATAAGGTCCGAGAACAAAACGCTACTCAAATGAGTCTCGAACCCGCACATGCATTTACGCTATTCGTCTAAACGCCTCCCTCAAATATCCAAACCTTATGACAAGGAAAGAAACGGGTCCATTGGATGTGCTCGGGCATAACTGATAAGGTCCGAGAACAAAACGCTACTCAAATGAGTCTCGAACCCGCACATGCATTTACGCTATTCGTCTAAACGCCTCCCTCAAATATCCAAACCTTATGACAAGGAAAGAAACGGTCCATTGGATGTACTCGGGCATAACTGATAAGGTCCGAGAACAAAACTCTACTCAAATGAGTCTCGAACCCGCACATGCATTTACGCTATTCGTCTAAACGCCTCCCTCAAATATCCAAACCTTATGACAAGGAAAGAAACGGGTCCATTGGATGTGCTCGGGCATAACTGATAAGATCCGAGAACAAAACGCTACTCAAATGAGTCTCGAACCCGCACATGCATTTACGCTATTCGTCTAAACGCCTCCCTCAAATATCCAAACCTTATGACAAGGAAAGAAACGGGTCCATTGGATGTGCTCGGGCATAACTGATAAGGTCCGAGAACAAAACGCTACTCAAATGAGTCTCGAACCCGCACATGCATTTACGCTATTCGTCTAAACGCCTCCCTCAAATATCCAAACCTTATGACAAGGAAACAAACGCCGCCTTTAAAAGAAACGGAATCAAAGAATAAAATCGTACTCAGGCGGTCTCTATTAATGTCAGCGTCTCCCTCAAATATCAAAACGCTGCCGTGAGAAATTAAAGGCGTTATGCTTTATAACTGGATAACGTTAATAATCACAACTGAGAAGAAAATGATACTCAAATAGTCTCAATTGCACGTTTTGTGCTGTTCAAATAAATGCCTCTCACAAATATCAAAACGTGGATGGAAAAGGGGGGTAATCCGTTGCGCCTTTGACCGGACCACGTTGATCTGAACCCAGAACAAAAGAATATGCAAATGTCTTCCCTCGTGTGCATCGGGACTATTAAAACCAACGCCTCCCTCAAATAAATTCCCCTCTTCTGTTTTCCCGTAGCACTTTTTTTGCTCATCCTTCTTTTGTGCTTTTTTTTGTGTTCTCCGGCTTTTCTCGCCGGCGAAGTCCCGCAAGTGCTGTTTAATTGATTCTTTTCATCGCGCTAATCAAAAAGCCGAGCTCGTCCGTCCTTGAGTGGAGCGCGCCTCGACACGCATGAGCGGCGGCAAACAAGCCGGCCGGGTTCTCTCCCGGGACGGTGGCCGCCTAAAAGGCTGCAAAAAGGGGAAACGCTGTTAAAAAGAGCGGAAAAAGCAAACTCGAGGGCGGCTAGAGGGCGGCGACGGCGGGTGCGGCGACCATTCCGGTTTTCATGTCATGCGCCGTCACTGACTGTGTTTGTAGGCACACTTATGCAAATGTTTATGTTTTTTGGGCGTTTTCCTGAGTCACAGGAAGAAGAAATCGATCAGTAGCAGCATATCATGCACATTCACATAAGTGAGATTTGCATTGTTTAGTTTTCTTTGTTTTGAACTTTCAAAGTCTCGTGAGGCACAACAGTCTTGACTGAGAATACATCTTTTTTTTTTACCCAATCTTGCATGCCATGCACAATCGTTTGATTTTCAAGTAAAAAACACTCCCGATTCAGCAAAATTGGTTTCATGTGTGATTGTTTCATTTCTTATGAATCTGTTGAGTGAAGCACAGCAGCATATCACGCACTATCGTGACTGCAGCGTTGTCATTTCCATGACAACAAAGTGTATCCAACTCATTTTTTTTTAAGGCGCCGTAGCAGCAGCATGTCATGCACAATCATATTGCATCGGTCTCAATGAAAACTTGTTTCTCTGATTGTTCCTGCAGCAACAAATCGATGATTTGATCCATTACAGCAGTCGTGGTTTACATAGAAGCATAACATGCACTTTCACTCGTCCCGGTTTGTTAGCAGATTTGTGAAAATTTTGAGCATGATGTAGATTTTTGTCTCTCCGCTGTTGATCGACACATGACAACGAGCAGCATATCATGTACTCTCTTGACGACCTCTTGACAATTTCAGGTCAAATCTGAAGTGCAAAAAAACAAAAAACAAATGGAGGCATAGCAGCATATCATGCACGATCACCTCATTTTTTTTCTTCTTTTTTTATTTTTTTTTTATTTTATTTTTTTAATAATACGATCACCTCATTTTGTGTACAATGTTGTTTAGATGAGCTTGCCATGGCTGCAAGCAGCATATCATGCACTATCATAAATTTATTTCTTTGATCATTTTTGTCGCATCCAAGTATGATTTGCTCTATCAGAGCAGTATCGGGTCGCATTTTTGCGATATATCACCGGATATTGCCTGTTTTTCAGTGCAGCATGTCATGCACTGTCCTGACTAAAACAAATATATATCAATTTTTATTATAATAGTTTTTATGATTATTTCAGTGACAGTTTGCTCGAACCCGTACGAACACTGGTATTATTAGAGGTTTAGCAGCAGCAGCAGCAGCAGCAGCAGCAGCAGCATATCATGCACACTCACCAGCACATTATCAGCAAATTTGTAAGCATTTTCGGTCTGTTTTTTTGTCTTCCTGAGTAGAGTGGCAGCATTTCATGCACTTTCTTGACTACAGCCGCTTATTTCTCCGCCTACAAAAGCCCGCCCCGTGCAACTGTCACTCGTCGGTGGCTGGCGTCAGTAAAATGTGGCGTCGGAGGCTGTCGGCAACACCTGCGCTCATGTCTGATTCTCCTGCCGTCTCCTGGTCGCCGCCCCTCCGCCCCCCCCCCTCCCAGGACGCCATGCCTCCATTTCCATTTCATTTCTTGCCGTTTATACGCCGTCTCTCTCATTATCTATTTCCATCTCCGCTTGGCTCTCCTAACAAGCCGCTTCCTGTGTGTCTGTCTGCCGCATCTGTTGATTACCTAATTACCTCACAAACGCGCGCGCGCACGCGCAACAAGATGGATGAGGCTTCGTCGCATATCTACTGTTTGCAGTCGGTCGCCTGCTATGATGTGCCATCGTATTAATATCTATTTTATGCGAGTGAAAAAAAATCATTCTCTCATGAGGTGTCGCTTTAACTCCTGTTTGGTCGTTGTCACACTTTTGCTAACCGAAATACAAAGAAATAGGGCTGGGTTTAAAGAATCGAATAATCGATATTGAATCGATTTTCCTTTTCGAGTCCAATATCGATTCATAAAACCATGAATCGATTATTTAAATCACCACCCCCCAATAAATTCCTAAGAAATTTGAATTTTAAAGGCCAATTTTTTCTCAGTCTTGAAATTGACTGTTTACACGAATTTCAAAGTATTTTCTTAAATGTATGAAAGATCTGATTTATAGCGCCATAAGATAATTCAGAATATTTTAAGTTTATATTTACAATTATTAAATTAGAATTAGGAAACTATTTTCATCTCATGTCAACATTTGTGTAACACGTTACTTTCATGAATAAACTAAATCAACCAATTAGTGCCTCTGCAAAATTTACATTGGAACTTAATATTTGGAGATTTTTTTTATCATGTCTTTGACATTTAAAAATAATTGATGTTCCATAATTAATCTCGGATTCGGATTGAAATGAAGTGAATCAAATTGAATCGGGAAGCTCTAAATCGAATCGAAACGGAACTCTTGTGAATCGAAATCGAATCGATTGAGGAAATTAGAATCGATACTTGCAGCCCTAAAGTCACTTTTTCTTTCTTTGTTCTTTTATTTTCACGTCTTCCCTGTTTGCCATCGCTCGTTGTTTTGTGACGCCGAAAAGCTAAAGAAAAATCATCCGTGTTGTAAAGTTTGCACTTTATGCTGTTTGCTCTTCCGCGCTCTTAAAACAAGCTCATTGTGGCTTTTAGCATCTTTTTTCTTTGAGCGGCTTTAAGGTGTCATAAAATTGATCTTGGGAGCCGCGTGTAAAAATTGGCAAAAGCATCCAGAAGCAGATTCCACGTGATGTCGGCTGACGACGCGTAAAATCCAGCTTTTTTTTTCTCTTCTTTCTTTTTTTTTTTTTTTTTTAAGTCTTGTGTGAGGCAAGGAGGCTCATCGTGTGTGTGTGTGTGTGTGTGTGCGTGTGTGTGTGTGTGTGGGAGGTGCGTTCATGTGGGTCGCTCATTAAACACGCTGACTGATGCGTCCCATTTTAGCCTTTTGGACCGCTATTGACTTTTTTTTTTTTAAAGCGGGCGCGGCGCGAACCGTCGGTGATTAACGGCGTGATTATGTGTGCCAGGATGCCCATTAGCTTACACGCGCGCACGCACACACACACACACACACACACACACACACACAGGTGGCACTTTGCATGCGCGTGTGTTGACAGCCAAAATGCTCGCGAGACTAATTATCCGTCAGGTGTGTCATCTTGCGTTTATTTGGGCCGCTAGGGCGCTAACAAGCGTTTCCGCTGCCTTTTTTTTTCTTTTCTTTTTTCCCCCCTTTCTGTGTTTTGCCATCTGTCTGCCATCTTTTTTGTGTGGCGACGGCGTCGGATGAGCAAGTGCGAGCAATCGAGCGATCGAGCGATCGAGCGGAGCGTCTGGCCGAGGGTGGCCAAGTTGCAAAGAGGTGGCGCGGCGCATTCCGATGAGGAGGGCACAAAGGTGGTGTTTTGTTTGCGGCAAACAAAAAGAGGCCGAGGGGCGGCGTGAGGAACATGAATAAGCAACAAGTTCCGCGTCAAGCGGCTTTCTCCTCAACGTTTGATTTAGTCGCCACAAGCCGCGCGTGGCCCGGCTTGTTGCTAGG
The DNA here is from genome assembly GCF_054856555.1 of Leptonotus elevatus. Classification (NCBI taxonomy): domain Eukaryota; kingdom Metazoa; phylum Chordata; class Actinopteri; order Syngnathiformes; family Syngnathidae; genus Leptonotus; species Leptonotus elevatus. The sequence continues at coordinate 1,055,466 of NC_141243.1, forward strand.
CGACCGCGTCATCTGACAAACTCGCGTGTGAGCTTCGTCTTATTCTCTTCTTCTTAACGTTTTTGTAATTGTTTCCTATAGGTTTTTTTGGGTCGATTTTTTTTTAAAAATCACATTTTAATCATTTTTTTCTTCACTTCAACATTATTATTATAGTTTGTATTTTAATTGTAAATTTCTATTTTGTGTGTGTGTTTTTTTCCTTTTTTTTTGTTTTTTAACAGCCATTCCAATCTCCTTATTTGAAAACCTGACCAAAAAGCAATGGCGCAGACATCCGAGTAGTATTTCCCGTAAATTTCTGATTTTTGTTTTTCTCAAAAATTTGCCACTTTATAAAGTAGCAAATTTACACGTTTTTTTGTGGCACATTTGCGAGTTTTTTTCCCTCTGAATATTACCCTCACCTTCTAATAAATATATTTATACCTGGCCATAATACGCCGTCGTATGAGGATTTTGTAATACATTTTACATATCTATTTACAATTTTATACATCGTATAATCTATTTCAGTTTAGTCTTTTTCCATTTTTTTTAAATTAATTTTGCATTCATTATTATTATATATTTCTGTTATCATTTTTGCATTCCTTTTTGAAATTATTTTCATACATGTGTCTTAACTATTTTTTAAATTAATTTTGTTTTTATTAATATAATATATATATATATATAATATAATTAATATTGCAATATTTTTGGTACCTTTCCGAATCATTTTGTTCACAGACGGCCCTCGCGTTGTGCTCTGGGAACATAAAGCATTTCCTGCTTCCTGTTTGCATGACAACGCGCATCCATCAAACTTCATGCGCTCCATTGATTTTTGCTTGCGCGCAAATGTTTACGTGAGAGCAACCAGATGTGCAACGCAAGTATCTTAACAACGAGGTCATTTATTGTTAACCCTCCGGTGTCCACATCGCTTCCGTGTCGCAACACAGCGCGTGCGTGTGCGTGTGCGTGTGCGTGCGCGTGTAGGCACGCGACCCACGAGATGTTCTGGTGCACAGATGTGCACGTACATACGCGTGAATCATTTTTGCAAAGACGAACCATCAACGCAGCCGACATGTCGGGCAAAGATCTGACCTGATGAAATGGACTTATTAGAGATTCGCGTTTCATGGCGAGGCGTCAAACTTCGCCGCCATTTCCCCGCCCAGCTCAATTGATGGAAAATCATATTCCTCACAATTAAGCTCTGACCATCTGTCGAGTGTGCTTATTTAAATTTGGTCGAAATGGGAGAACATCCACAGGAGGCATTCACCTGGAAATGGACAAATTGACTCGAAATTGGCCTCTTCAAAACAAAACTGTGTTTTTCAGGCTTTTAGAAAACCTTTCAAGGAGCACTTTGGAAATGACCCTAAAATGGTTTTCAATCAAAATAGCAAAAATGTTGTTGTTTTTCACATTGTAAGTGAAATGGAATTCAATTTTCAAGAAATCTGAATTTGTCATTCTGGACCCCTAAAATGGAGACTTTTTTTTCATGCTAAAGCAAAATGGGCTTTAGGGGCTGAATTGATTATTATTATTATTTATTTTTTTTAAATACAATTTTATCCTTGTAGGACGCCTGAAAATAAAGCTCAAATGCTTATTTCTAAATTTGCTGGCTTTTCAACAAGGCGTCATGACACATTTTTTTTGTTTGTGCCTACAAAATTGCACGTTGCTAAATAAATGTGCTAAAGGGGCTCCATTTTCCAAAGCACTGGACATGGCCCTTTCACACCAAAATGGCTGACTTTTTGTACCTTTTCAGGTATGTCTCTTTGAGACTTTTTGGTCCGTCTACCCAATCTCATGTTGCTAAGTGACTCTGGCTTCCGGGTCGAATTTCCCCCCAAAATCCAAAGACAATTTTTGTACCCTGGTGTAATTTGAGGTGTCGAGTTCTTCACTGTAGCCGCCTCCCCCTCCCCCCTCCCCCCTCCGCCCCTCCCCTCCCCCTTGATGACATTGTGAGTGTGAAGGGCCATTAAAATGTACGACCAGTGCTAGCTTGCCGCTAGTCAGCGCGGGGCCAAAAAAGCGAGACCCCGAGGCTCAACGTTGCTTACGCTCTGATTAGCAAATTAGCATGTCCCGACAAACGGCCGGGGACATTAGCATGGGAGCTAACGGAAGAAGGCCATCGAGCGGGGGGGGGGGGGCCACTTGGCGACACTTTGTGCCGCCTCATCGTAAATCAATGCGATGCTAAGCGTTGCTAAGTGGCCGATAATGTGCTTTTAGCAAGGCGCGCCCCGAGGTCGGACAGGAAGTGCACGGGACCAGGTCACGGGTGCGCGGGCTGGGGATGACCTTCGCATTTGCACCACTTTTCACTTTTTTGCCTTGTAAACTGTGTTGTTGATGACCGTGGCGCGTCAGTGAAACTTTTACGACGTGTGATCTGAATTAGCATCTTGACATGCCTCAACGTGAAGCTTTTATTGGCTTTAAATGGCTACAATTAGATGTATTTTTTTTTAGGCTATATGTGTGGGAGAGAGGGGGGCGTGCCAACCTGTCAACCCTTCACCGAGGAAGACGGTGGCGGTGTGTGACTAATCGGATCGTGTTCACAAAATATAAAGTCGTGAAAATGTACAAAAGTGAGCACACCTCCGGGTGAGTAAAATAAACTCAAATGTGGCATTTTGCTTTATTTCATCTTTACGTGAATCAAAGTTTCCACCAATTTGCACCAAATTAAAAGGTTTCTGGCTAAAAAATATATATATTTTTTTACGGTGCGTTTGCTGTTGGGGGGTGCGCCAAACGGTGGGGCAGCAGGTGCATCCCTTGCAATTTCTGCAACTCATTCGACCTTTTCTACTTATTTTTCTCTTGCCGTCATCCCCGCTTTGGCTTCCCGCCGACATTCATTTCTCATCACCGACTAATAGCCTGCGTGCGTGCGTGCGTGCGTGCGTGCGTGCGTGCGTGCGTGCGTGCGTGTGTGTGTGTCTTTTTATTTCATTCCAAACTAAAACATTTTTGCCCCCCCCCCCCCCCTCTCCCTCCCCAATGAGTCAGATGAGTCAGATGACACACAGTTGATTTTCTTGGTAATGTGTCTTTAAACAATTTTTATTCAAAAAATTAAAGCAGTTAATCTTTGTGAGTCGTCAAAATTCAATCAAAGTGATTAGCGGTGCCAATGTTCCCGTTTCGTTGGTGATTGCCGGCGGCGTCATTCCGACTTTCTGGGAACGCAGACGAGCCGGGATGCGCGAACATTATGTAAGAATTAGCCTGGACTCACCTGGCGTGACATCAAAAATAAGTTGTGCAATTACACGAAATAGAAACAACATGTTCCAGAAGTTGACCTGCTGGCCACTGATATTTACTTATTTATCTCAAATGCAACCACTTTCTCAACACGTGGTCAGCCAAACAGCAGGGGGCGAACAAGTGCTTACTGCCTGAGTGAGATGCGAGCAGATTCATTCAGTTAGCCCTTGGAAATGCTTTTTTTTTTTTCTTATCATTTATTCTAATCCATTCATTTTTAAAATGCAAAAGAATGTTTTCCCTAAAACGATGAATAAATATGTATAATCGTCGATAAATCAGTGATTAGAATTTTGGTGCCTTACTCTCAATTTAACAAAAGTTGACATTGTTTATTCAAAACAACATACATGTTTGCCTTAATCGGCTAGCATAATCGGCTAGCATAATCGGCTAGCATAATCGGCTAGCATAATCGGCTAGCATAATGCTAACACAATGCGGAACGCTGAGGCGTGTTTACGGACAGTAAAAGTTTATCACGCTTTAGGCAACGGATATTTGAAAAGTCGTTCAACGTTCAGTTTACGGAGTCCGTCGTGACGTTCCGTGTTGTGTGTGTTAGACTGCCCCCAGGTGGCCAAAGTGCACACACCACAAGGAGCAGCATAATGGCCGTTGAAATGAAGCAAAAAAATATAGCAATAACTGCACCAATTCTTTACATTATTTTTAATTCTCATTATGTAAAAAAAAAAGAAAAAAAAAAGTACACTTATAGAGACTTGAGATTATAAACTTTCCAAAAACGGCAACACATGCTGTACTCGTAAACACCTTTTCAAAACAAAAACAACAAAAAGATGTCCGCTGGTTGGCCGTCACCGTCCTCCTGGCGTCGTTTCTCATCTTGGATTCCCGTCACTTTCTGCCGCTCTCGCGTGGCACGACCCCCCCCACATATCACAATTCCAGTCTTGTTGTAGAAAACATCCCGGCGGGCCGCGGCGGGCAGTATTAAAAGCCCGTTTACGGTCTCGGCTGGCCCTCGTAAAAGGACGTACAGTAAAGTTTTATGGACATGCGGCGAGCACGCATTCATTAGCCGCCGGGATTCTTTGCATTTTTAAAGACTGGGAAAATAATGTTGTTGTTTTTTTTTTTCTAAGAGCTCAGTATTGTTCATTCGGAAATGTCATCATCATTGCTCTATTATTTTTTATTTTTTTTATTTTTTTTAATTATTATTTTTTTTGTGTGTGTGTGTGTGGGTGATTATGCGTGTGTGCGTGCGTGCGTGCGTGCGTGCGTGCGTGCGTGCGTGCGTGCGTGTATTTGTTAGCTCACCAGAAAACCTATTAGAAAAAATCTCATACCGTTCACCTAAACCGAACACCGCCGTCAGGAGACCCGAGGAAGGACCAAAGAAAACCAAGGAAGGTGAAATCCAGCACCGACCAGACACCCCCCCCACCAGAACTCCTCCCCAGCCCAAGAAACATCCAGACCCCAACAAATCCAAAAAACATAAAATCAGGGAGGCCTCAAGAGACCGAAGGAGAGACCGAGAAAAGGAAGGAAGGATCGACGAAGCCGCGTGAGATCCGCAGAACAGACGTGTTGTTGTTGTTGAAGGGCGACTCCTCCCTTTAAGACGTCATTCAGGGAAGCGCAAACGAGTCATGTTGTGGATCGGCAACAACGGGGCAAATGGCGGGACATTACGGCGGCGGGCGAATGTAACGTTTATGACCTCAGCGAAAGGGAAGGAGCCGGCGGGCGGACGCAAAGGGAGATCGGCTCAAATCGATATTTGACAAGATTGAGATGAAAGTCGCGCGATCGTTTCAAGTCTCTGACGATTTTCAATCAACAAACTTTGTTACCATTTGACAAATGCATGTTTTTTGTCTTTGTCATCTTTTGCATCGCTCAGCTAAAGTTTTGCCCTCAAACTGACTTGGACTTTCTTTTTCTTTCTTTTTTTTGCTTCTTTTTTTTGCTTCTTTTTTTTGCTCTTTCTGGTCTGAATCCTCTTGCCGCGCGCCCCCGATAGCCATGATTGACGGGGTCACTGGCGCTTCACGCCGCGACCGCTCCACTTACCATTTGACACGAGCGCTTCTTGAGGGGCTTTGCGGGGGGGAATCTTGGGGGCGTGTTCCCAGCTTGCCATGTTTTCCTCCCGAGCTCCCCGGAGCCAGGCATTAGCATAAAGGTACCAAACTCCGCCTCCCTCCTCGCTGTCGACCGGCGAGCGAACGAGCGATCGAGGCGGGCGGCGCCGAGCCTTGCGGGAGTTGGACTTGATTTATTTATCTTTTTTAACGGCGGGCGGGCGGGCGGTCGGTCGGTGTGGCTGACAGGCCGGTCTTGATACCTGGCCTGATTCAGTCACTCCGACCCGGCCCAGCGCGGCGCACTGCGCTATTAGTGGCTAAATATACGCCGGGCCGAGTCCCGGCGCTTCAAAGGTTGCTACGCGGGCGATGAAACTTGAATATTATAAACATCCAAAAGACCAAAAACTATGTACAGTGGTACCTTGACTTACAAGTGTCCCAACTTACAAGTTTGTACTTTCACATTCTGTCGATATATTACAGAAGCGTCGTACTGCCGGTGCAACGGGTCACAAAAAGTCACGGTTCGGATCGGATCACGGGTTTGAGTCACGGATTGGATCGTGTTTTGGATCAGCAAAAAAAAAAAGAAGATAAATAGTACTTTGTTTTCGTTTATTTTGTAAAACGCTTTTCCCCATTAAATAACAATAACATTTTTAAAAAAGTCAATTATAGCCGATTTAGTGTCTTCATTTCTTTTGTAAAACGTTTTCCCCCATTTAATTAAAGGGGAAAAAAATCCATTGAAAATGTCTAATAAAGCCGTGTAGGATTTAGGAACACAACTTGAAGCGCAATATGAGGCAGAAAGATTCTTTTTTTGTGGTCCATGTGTAAAATAACTATTGATGGCTTCCAGTTGTGCTCCTAAAACGGCTACTTTTGACAATTGGAGTTGAATGTTTTTCTTTTTGAATGGACAAAAAGGGTTTTATAAAATAAATGAAGACAAAGTTCTATTTATTTTTTGTTTATTTATTTATTTTTAATACTGAAAAGACCTCAAAGTGCAATTGAATGCACATTCCCTTCTTTTAAACAAGGCGAGCGAATTGCAAAGCAGCCTTGGTCCAGAATATTGAAAAAAAAGAATTCAAGCCGGCTGTCAAACTCATTTCGAGCGACCAGTCGGGCACTCGTTGGTAATGCTAACACCTAGCCGCTAGCCACTTGCGTCGCTAGCCACTTGCGTCGCATACTTCTGCCGTATCATACAACGAGGGCGTCGTTAAATAGCGTTTTCTTAGCATCCTAAATGAGTTTGGGATGACGTTGTGTTGAGGTTGGGCGCAACTTTAACGTCAAAGTCAAGCTCGCCGTCACGCTCGCCGTCACGCTCGCCGTCACGCAACGACTGCAACTTCCAAATAAAAGTCCTCGAAGGCTATTTGCATTGTCGTCAATGTATCATTTGGTCAAATTGATTTTGAAGTTCACAGTTTAGGTGAACGGTATGAGATTTTTTCTAATAGGTTTTTTTGGTGAGCTAACAAATACACGCACGCACGCACGCACACACGCACGCACGCACGCACGCACATACACGTACTCACCCACACAAAAAAAAAAAAAAAAAAAAAAAAAGAGCAATGATGATGACATTTCCGAATGAACAATACTGAGCTCTTTATTAGAAAAAAAAGAAAAGAAAAATTTTTGATTTTGAAGTTAGCCTCAGCGTAGACGTTTACGTTGCGTACGTTTCAGCTTCCTTGACATGGTGTCGACTGTGAATGCACATTATTTTTTTTTTTTTTCCTTTTTCCCAAAACCAATCAGCGGATCTTTTCGCAATCTGAACAATCGGTCCTGGTCGGAACCGATCACGGATGGATGATGATCCGTTGCATCACTCGTAAAAAAAAATTGATCCGGATATATCGTAAAGTTGGGACAAAACATGTCCTGCATAAGAAAGTCTAATTGTCTAAAAGTCTAACCTTCCTTGGTTTTCTTCGGTCCCCTCGGGTCTCCTGGTGTTCGGTTTAGGTGAACGGTATGAGATTTTTTCTAATAGGTTTTCTGGTGAGCTAACAAATACACGCACGCACGCACGCACGCACGCACGCACGCACATACACATACTCACCCACACACACACACACAAAAAAAAAATATATATATATATATATATATATATATATATATTAAAAAAAATAAAAAAAAATAAAAAGAGCAATGATGATGACATTTCCGAATGAACAATACTGAGCTCTTAAAAAAAAATAAAAAAAAATAAAAAAATAAAAAAGAAAGTCTAATTGATATTAAAAATCTACAGATGCATGAAAAATGATCTTGCTTCAAAAGTTAAAGTTGTAGGAATTGCACCTACGCACGTATATGTGTAGCGTATAATGGTGTCCTTTCGTTGCTTTTGAAGGGTGCCTTAAAAGCGGTTAGGCGGCCCCTTGAGAAGCTCCTAATTGTCTCCCGTGGATGCTCGTCTTCACATCTTTAGCATATTTGAATTCTATTCCAATAATGTGCTGCCGTCGACTCTTTTGTGTGCAAACCGCTTCTTGGCTAACTGCTGTTTTTCACTCTATTTGTTGTGATAAATGACTGTTAGATGTAATTTCCCCAGGATCGTCTCTCTCTCAGGGAAGCGCGCACGCGCGCGCGCACGCACACACACCAAACACACCATAATTAGACTGCCTGATTAATAATTCATTATTACCTTCTTTTTTTGACGCCTTTGGAATCATTCTGTGTGTGGGGGTAGAAAAAAATACTGAAAGTGATCCCCCCCCCCCCCCCCCCCCCAAGCATATATCCAATAGTAAACTCGGGTCAAAAGTAAAGTGAAAAACTCAAATAATTGATTATGCTAATGAGACGAATTTACAATTTTGTAGGTTGTCCATCCTGGTGAAAATCAACATTTGCTGGGTTGGTTGGCTCAAAATTAAAGGAAATTGAGCGTCCCAAGCCAGCGACATGAAAACGTCTCAAGAGGCAAGACGGAAAAAGAAAAAAAACATTTGGACATTTTGGTATTAGTTTGACCATTTGAAAGAAATGTTTGTTTTGTTTGAAAATTTTAATTTTGGAGAATAATATTTGGTAGACGTGTGTCATAAGGAGTAAACCAACAAAAAAAAGTCTCAAGAAGTAGATAAAGGAAGTCTGCCATTTTGATTTGAAGCAAATGTAAACATCATGCGTAGACCAACAACAAAGTTTCAAGTGGTTGTGCCTTAAAGGACACAGGAAGTCAGCCATTTTGGTTTTAAGTGGACATTTTGGGTCCAGTTTGGCCATTTGCAGGGGTTGTTTGAATTCTTTGAAAATCCCGCCCCCAATTCTAGATTCAGAAGCACAAGATTTGGTAGACATGTCCGTCCTGAGTAATCCAACAAAAAAGTCACAAAAGACTGCCTAAAAAGCCCCAGGAAGTCAGCCATTTTGGTGGACATTTTGGGTCCAGTTTGGCCATTTGCAGGGGTTGTTTGAATTCGTTGAAAATCCCGCCCCCAATCCAAGTTTCATTCAGGACATGTCCGTCCTGAGTAATCCAACAAAAAAGTCTCAAGAGTCTGTGCCTAAAAAACCCCAGGAAGTCAGCCATTTTGGTGGACATTTTGGGTCCAATTTGGCCATTTGCAGGGGTTGTTTGAATTCTTTGAAAATCCCGCCCCCAATGCCAGTTTGATTCAGGAGCACAATATTTGGTAGACATGTCAATCATGAGTAATCCAACAAAAAAGTCTCAAGAGTCTGTGCCTAAAAAGCCCCAGGAAGTCAGCCATTTTGGTGGACATTTTTGGATCTGTTTGGCCATTTTCAGGGGTTGTTTGAATTCTTTGAAAATCCCGCCCCCAATTCTAGATTCAGAAGCACAAGATTTGGTAGACATGGCCGTCCTGAGTAATCCAACAAAAAAGTCACAAAAGACTGCCTAAAAACCCCCAGGAAGTCAGCCATTTTGGTGGACATTTTGGGTCCAATTTGGCCATTTGCAGGGGTTGTTTGAATTCTTTGAAAATCCCGCCCCCAATGCCAGTTTGACTCAGGAGCACAATATTTGGTAGACATGTCAATCATGAGTAATCCAACGAAAAAGTCTCAAGAAGCTATTCTCAAAAAGACACAAGAAGTCTGCCATTTTGGTTTGAAGCAGACATTCTGGGATGAGTTTGTCCATTTCCACGGGTACCGTTTGAACCCGAGTCCTGAGCCTCCAATTTGATCTAAACTCAACTTGTATATAATAATAGTCGGTGTAGCTATCCGTGACAGTGCCGGTGCTGGAGGACATTGGTGATAATAAAAAATGTACATTCACAGGGAATGGTAGGGTAAGTAAATGTCTTCCCAGCAGCAAGGCAAACAAAAAAATGATAAAAATGAAATGGAATCATCTGAGAACAAGCGCAGCAGTAAAAAGCTGGCTCTCATCTCACCGTAATGACCTTTTCCCCGCTCGCAGGTGTCGCCGTCCCCGCCGTCCCCGCTGTCCCCGCCGTGTGTGTCTTGGAAAGAACACGTTGATAAAGACGGCAAAACACACAAAAAAAAAAAGGGCCTGGAAAGCGTCTTCTTGTTTTGTTGTTCTTTTTCCAGACGGTAGCCGTGAATCTGTGACGCTCACTCCAAAATAGATTTCAACAAAAAAAAAGGAGAGACGAGAACTGGGTGGAGTGGAAAGACAGCTCGCACAACTTTTTGATTTGTTTACAACTTTTGAAACACAAAACTCGCCTGTCGTCCAAAGTCTACCGGGGAAAAAAAATGTTTTCCATGAGAAATGATTTGGTGCGTTCGTCACGGCCATTTGGTGCAACCTTTTTTGTTCGTTTTCATGCTAGCCTCAGCCATTACGCTTTTAGCTCCACGCTATTTGTCAGCGTGTGCTCTGGGAAAAGATTTAGTCATGTAGCCACGGACTTTTGACTTCCGTAAGTCACACACCGACCGACGCTGTTTGCATCAAATAGGGCCTGTCCCAATACTCGCACTTCCACCCGTGTGCCCCTCGGGCTAAATTCCACGTCCTTCCGGCGAAACTGGTCTGTAGTGTCCACGTCACTTTCGCCGGAAGTGCGTGGATTGGGACACGAACATTAATCGGAAACAGCGAGGGGGGGGGGGGGGCTGGGCATACTTCAATCTAGAATGATTTTAGACTATTTAAAAACAATATTGTGGAAATAACATATAACACATGACTTTTTCATTAAGCAAAAATTGAGGAAGGAAGAAAAAAAATATTTTCAACAAAAGCATCAAACTTTTCTTCATGACCTTTTTCAAACAATAAGGCATGGTTTTCTAGAAAATATCTGATATTGTAAAAAAATAAAATAATCGTTTTACATTTTTGCCTAGATAAAAAAAAAAGTTCATTTTATTTTCCAAAAATGTTGAATTAATCATCTTTATTTGGATCAATTACCAACTTTATTTCTTATAATAATTTGAAAAATGTATGCTTAACGCTATTTTTTTTGGAACGACTTTGTCAACACAACTTTCCCAACTGGCTTGAACGTACGAGCCCAGTCAAAAATGTGGACCAGTTCCACACTTGTGTACATTCTGACGCTATCGTCGCAAAAACATGACTTAGCGACGTCCATCGTACGGCGCAGTTTGCTAGCCAAATCCGCTCGCCTCTGCCGCGCAAGTTCCTTTTGAAGCGCTTGCGCTCTCCTTGGGACTTTTCCTCTTTGCCGTCACTGCAACTTGTCTGTGGTGGCGCAAATATATTGCAAATCCACATTAGCATCCCCCAGCACACACACACACACACACACACACACACACCCCCGCACACGCACACAGGTAAACTGCAGCACCCCCTTCCAGCTCGTCTCAGTGCGTGTAATCAGATATTGATTTAATGCGCCATTCGCTGTGACATCCATCTCTGCTTTTCCTCCATCTTCTCTGATGCATCCCTGCTTTTATGATATTACATGCACGCGCACGCGCACGCACGCACACACACACACACACACACACACAAACACACAAACACGCAGAGCGTGAGATATGGGCTTCTGGTCGGGACAAAAATGGGATTTCTTTCTTTAATTTATTTGAACAAAGGCCGTTTCTCCTGGAAGGAAAATGCTTGTCTATTGGAGGCGGGCGAGAAGGCGCGCGGGGAGGCGGGCCGGGCCATCGCGCCGCCTCGCTGCGGTGTCATATCCAGTTCGCAGCCGACCCGACTCGCCCAGCGCCGCGGCTTTTGACCCTCGCGTTCCAAAGGTCGCGTGTGGAAGTAGGCTCGCTGAAGCGCGCTTGCGAAGACGCGTTGCAAATTTTATTCTGTAGGAAATTAATGTAGCATCAAGACTGCCTCCAAATACAAACGCCACAAATCCGTATTAGGTTTTATTTCATTTGGAAAAAAATGAAGGAAAAATTGCATCGAAAAGGCACAAGGGAAAAAAAGTTTTTGAAGTTTTTTTTTTTTTTTCAAAAGGTCTTGTAAAAAGAATCTTGACATGTTCAAGATTTGAAGGGGGTAGGGAAGAATAAAAATCTGATTTTTTTTTTTTTAAAGATCCCCCCCAAAAAAGAAATTTCCTCTTTTCAAGACAAAGACTTATTTTATTTTAAAACGAGGCATGGTTTCTTATTTTTAAAGTCAAAATATGTTAGGGAATTATTTTCAACATTCAAAGAAAAAATACAGTTTAAAACAATATTGAAGATAATTCTTAATTTTTGTTCCCATAAATGCCCCCCCCCCCCCCCCCCCATGAGGACAAAAATTCTGAGAATAAAATAATTGTAGTGGAGGTCAGAGTGAAATAGTTCCGATTTTCTTGGAAATAGATCTTTTTTCTTCTTCTTTTTTCAAAATGTAATTCAAATCGTTTCTTTAGAGGAAAAAGTCATGAAAAAAGTTTAAAAAAATTCCAGAACAAAACTTGCCTTTCTCTTCACCGCTCGAAATCCTAACACGTAAACCCGTGCATGTTTTTTTTTTTTTTTACGCGTCCTCCATTTCCTTTCATTGTTTTGTCTGCCATTTTTTTCTCCGACATTTTCATCTTAGCTATGCCGGCACCCCGCCGTGCCTGCGAAAGCTTTCGGCTGCATTTAAAGAAAAAGAATAAAAAAAAAAACCCCGCAGTGGGAGATGTTTGATGCATGCGCACGCACGCACGCACGCACGCACACAGCGGCCTCCCCCTAAAAGCATTTACATGTTGCATGTCGGGGGGGCTGTGTGCGCGTGTTCATGTGTGATTGAGTGAGGGGGGGGGGGGGTGCTTGTACATGGGGTGGATGATGCAAGTAGACAACGCGCGCGTGCGTGTGTGCGTGCGTGCGTGCGTTTGGGGGTCTCTGCGGGGCGCGGGGGGGGCGCGCATGTCGTAGCATGTCTGATGTGCAATAAGTGCATGCGTGGATGCTGAATAGGACATTAGTTGGCCTCCCGCTACTACATTGACTCGCTCATCCTCTTGTGCGTCGCAAACAACAAAAGAAGAAGAAGAAGAAGCAGCGAGCGGAGGCCGGCAAACGCAACAAAGGCGACACAACACACGTTGCAAACCAGTGCAATTGCGAGACATTTGTTTCATTTTTTTTTCCCGATAGTTCATTAATACGATGGTAGGCAGGTAGGTTGATAGTTATGTTGATTAGCTAGTTGGTCAATGAGATAGGTAATCATGTAGATAGGTGACTAGATGCTCAGTACATTACTTGGTTAGGAGGTTAGTTGGCAGGTGCAGGTAAGGTAGGTAGGCAGGCAGCCAGTTGGTTAGTTGCTTAGCTAGTGGATGAGCAGTTCTTACTAGGTTGGTAGGTGGGTGGCAAACAGGTTAGTCGCCAATATTAATTGCTTAGTAGGTTAGTACATGCTAGATTGATAGTAGGTAATTGGTTATTCAACTAGTTGACAAGGTAGGTGGTTAATGTGTGAGTTGATTAATGGGGTAGTTGATAGTTATGTTGATTAGCTAGTTGGTCAATGAGATAGGTAATCATGTAGATAGGTGACAAGATGCTCAGTACATTAGTTGGTTAGGAGGTTAGTTGGCAGGTATAGGTAAGGTAGGCAGGCAGGCAGCCAGTTGGTTAGTTGCTTAGCTAGTGGATGAGCAGTTCTTGCTAGGTTGGTAGGTGGGTGGCAAACAGGTTAGTAGCCAATATTAATTGCTTAGTAGGTTAGTACATGCTAGATTGATAGTAGGTAACTGGTTATTCAACTGGTTGACAAGGTAGGTGGTTAATGTGTGAGTTGATTAATGGGGTAGTTGGTTAGTTAGGTTGGTAAGTAGGTGGGTGCCAAATTGCTTCGTACATTACTTGGTTAGTAGGTTTGTATATTATTTAGTAGATAATTAGGTCGGCCAGTAGCCTGTTAGTAGGTTAGTTGATTAGTTACGCTGATCGGTAGCAAAGTAAGTCATGAGCTAGTTGCTGAGTCGTTTTGCTCTACTCAGTGATATTCTAGTGTGTGGGTGTGTGTGTGTGTGTGTGTGTCCTTCATTTTCTGCAAGATCATTCCAAGTCCACGTCCACATTGTCCTTTATGTCCGAGCTGACTGACAGCTTAGCCCCCCCCCCACCCCCCCACACACACACCCTTACATTCGTACACAGTGTAATAATGTACTGTATGCATGTATATGTTTTCCATACATTTCATTTCCTGTGACGTTCCGCTCTGTATGAAGTAACACAACATGACGTCAGCCATTCTGTTGTTGCAGAACGCACAACTTTGTATGTGAGTCCTTCCACTCTGACACGCTTGTGTTAGCGCAAACTGACAGGAGGCCCGGCGTGGCTGCAACCAGCTGTGTCGCGCACACACACACACACGCTCAAACACACGCACACACGCTCAAACACACACATACACGCACATTGTTGTGTCAACTTGTGGTCCCGCTTGATGTCGTTTTACCTTCTTGTCTTTTTCTTGTCACCAACACACTTCTGACAGCCCCGGTGTGTGTGCGTGTGTGTGTTCTCGTGCGTGTGTGCGTGTGTGTGCGTGTGTGTGCGCGTGTGTGTTCTCGTGTGTGTGTGCAAGCGTGTGCGCGACAGGTAGAGGGACAAGTCCTTGGTTCGAACTCCTGCTCGCCCAAGGCTACTCAGTGTGCATATGAGCTTGTGTGTGTGTGTCGGCTCTTTTGTAGTGATTCTTGTATCTTTTTATTTGCGTGCCACATCATTTTAAATCATCTGTTAAGATTTCATTTTCAAATTTTATGTTTCTGAAATCTTTTTTTTTTCTTGTCAGATTGCTATTTAATTTTTTATTTCCATTCTTCTTGTTCAGATTTGACTATTTATTGGTACTTTGATCTATTTACAATTCTCAATTTTACTTTTTGTTTTCTGTATTTGCCAAATGTTGCATACATATGTAGTTTTATTTGTGTTCCTATATCTTATTTGTATTGTATTACAATAACAATAAATATAATTTAAATGTTCGTGCTAATTAAATGCTCATAAATTGGGAAGGAGTGCATTTAGTTTCTAGTTTTGTTGTTGTTTGTTTTTTAATAGCTAGCATTATCCTCTGAGAGTCCATTTTGTGAGTTTTTAATCATCGGGATGCTTTTCTGAGTCATTAAACAAGTGATGGAAATGCTGAAAAACTATTAAAATTAACGTTTTCTAAATGCCATCAGGCCCTTTGCTCATTATCGTGACAATATATTAAAACAACATTTTATTTGACATTAAAGTGAATATTTCTGCCATCTGATCATTTGGGAGGAAAGTCCTAATCGTCAAGGCTAATTGCCTCCATCAATGTGAGCCGTAATCATCTTACAAAAAATATAAATTCGTGCTAATGGAGCATATTTGTTGCCGTTATGTCGGAATGTGACGTTTCTGCGTGCTAAACAAATATATATATATTCTGCCGCGTTTGTTATTATGGAGATGGAAAGGTAAATTAAAGGCATGAAAAAGGTATTAAAATGTAAATTGTCATCCGCCGTCGGAGCTTTCAATCACAAATTATCATAACGCGTGGGCACAAACGCCAATCATTTTTGTTTCTGAATAACAAGCTTAGATGTGCATGCTATGCTGGACCGTGTGCTAACAATTGTACGCTACTGACAGTTATGAGCAGACAGGCTAGTACGCTGTTGTTAGCATAGCATTGATAGCAACGTTGCAGGCGTACAGTGCGCACGCAGCCCTATTACTTTTGTTGTAGCACTGTTAGCTCGCGGTCTAGTACACAGACGTTAGCATAGCATGCTTAGCTTAGAGCCAAACACACTTTTGTCACGCAGTCTAGTAAACAACACATTTAGCTTCCAAACCAGATGACAGTAATCGCTCAGGTAATGACATTCTATTGGCCGACTATTTCCTAGCTAAAGCTTAGTTAGCCGCTGTGCTGAACATTGACGGTATCACATTAAAGTACTGGCAGGTGTGCTAATGATGTACTTTTGACTTTGGTGTACAGCATTTTGTTGCAGATTGTTTAATAAAGCAATAGAAAGAGCACATCCCTCCACATCGCTTGTTATGGTTTATGTATTTTTTTCTAACTAGGCTTTATTTCGTTATCCAACATTTACTTTACTAAAGACAAAATCTGTGACGCAATGAGCCCGCAATAAGTGAAGTGAAGTGAAATATAGCGAAGGACAACTGTACTATACAATTAGTGCGGATTGTATGCCCACCTGTGAGCTAGCAATGCTATGCTAACAACGAAGTACGAGACTCCGTTTCTCATTACATTTGATGCAACTGCGGGCTAACGATGCTATGCTAACAATGAAGTACGAGACTCCGTTTCTCATTACATTTGATGCAACTGCGGGCTAACGATGCTATGCTAACAGCCGTGTACAAAGCTGTTGTTTCCTTGAAGAAATGGTTTTGTTCTTTTGCAAAAGTGTTGTTTTGTAGACACGGCTAACACCTGGATGCAGCTGTCAGTGTGGACACATTCCTTTTTCAGCTCCAGCGGTTACACCCCCCCCCCCCCCCCCCTCCCTCAGATGCACGTTTAACACTCTGGCTCTCTGTTTGTGTGGAAATGACAGGGACAAATATCAGCCATCTTCCTTTGTTTCGTTTTATTTAACTATACATGTATTATTCTTTTGATCATTTGTCATATATTTTCCTTCTTTCATTTAAGTGCAGTCATTTTCTTCTTATATTCAAGCCAAAATGGATGGATTTTTTAAAAAATTTTTTTGTTTTTTTAAACTGTTTATTTAAATATATATATATATATATATATATATATATATATATATATTTATTTTATTTTATTTTTTTATTTTATATATATATATTTTTTAATATATGTATTTTTAAGTAATTTTATTCAAAATAATTTGTAATTGTGTAATATAATTTTCTTTATTATGCGTAGGCAGAGCATTTTTTTAAATTAAGTTTATTACTATTAGAATACATAATTATCTATTGGTGCAATATACTATTCTGACTTATTTTTATAATCGGGCCTAAATGAATGCAGCTTACGGCATCAAATATAAAAAAAAAAATTGGGGGGGGTTGTATAATACTTCTTCCATCCATCCTCTTAACCGCATTGAATTCATAAAAATGTTCACTAATGTTATACATTTCCTTATAATTAGGCATCGTGTCTAAAAATCTAGCCAATATAGGATATACTTTTTAAAATTAGACTTTTAATTTTTTTTTTAATGAAAGTACGATAAGGACATATGTTGGTTGTGTGGTTTGGCGGCAGGCACGGCGTCTCGCATTGCAGTCATCTCTATTTATGGCATGGATTTTAGCTGATAATAATAAGACGTAAAGTGACAGTTAAAGCGGAATGTTTCAATCCCGCTTGTTTTGTGCTATCGATGTAACAATAAAGGCTGTGATTACGCTCGTGAAGCTGTTAAAATGTGCCGTTAAGTTATTGGACTCCTACTCCTGCCATGTGCACGCACGCACACGCACGCACACACACACACACACACACACTATATGGATATCCAGCTGTGTTATCATCAATGTTCTTGTCACTTTATGAATAAGTTGAGTTGACTTGAGGCGGCGGCGCACCGAGGCACAGCTGCGAGAACAAATCAATGAAAGAGTTTACTGTCCTTATTTTCCTCCTCAGATTTAATGACTCAAGAAGAGAAAAAGTCGAGCAAAGTGTTTGCAAGATGTCTAAAAAGTGTTAAAAGTCGGGGAAGATGTCACTTTGATTGACAGGACTGACTGCAGCATTTTTGATGCTTTCAAAGAGAAAAAGTGAAAAGACATATTGTAGAACATTGCAATTGTGTTTGTACCTTTAACTGTTTAACGGCTTGTTAGCTAGTTTTGATGTTAGCTAACAGGCTACTTCCTGGATCTGAAGGTGTCTTAGTGTTTGTTTGTTCATATGTTTGTTAGTAGGCTACTTCCTGGTTGTTTGGATTTAAAAAAAATTATTATTCATTTCTAAATGTATTTTTCTTAATTATTGGGCAGGATTAACGCTTGCACGATATGAAACTCATGATACAATAATGATGGCGATGAGTCTTAAACATAGGTGGCCAAAACATGCCTAATTCAATGTAAACTGCATTAATAAACTAGCCACTAGAGGGTGCTGGAAGTACACAAATGAAAATCACCCTGGCTTATTATTTTTTTTTTTAAATAGATGCACTGGTTTTTATATGGGGACATGAAGACGACAATATTGTGGCAGCATTAATATCGCGATTTTAGCTTCCAGGTTGTTGCTAATTGCTCATCGGACCAATACCATTTTCCGTCCTCCAGGCTGGAGAGTCCGTCTTATGAGGTGATGCAGTTGGACTTTGAGGTGGACAACGTGATCACCTTGGCCCCCACCCAAACTTTCCACTGGAGCATGGAGTACGCGTCGGGGTCGCCGGGGTCGCCGGCCTCGGCCGAGAGGGTGTCGCACCTCTACGTCAGCAACACCGACATCCAGGGCATCGTCCCACTCGCGCAGGTGAAATCATTCTCATCTCATCCTCGCTCTTCCTTTCCCTTCTTCTTCCATAGCTAGTTATCCCCTTCTTCCTCGTTATCTGGCAACAGCATTTCAATAAATGACAAGATGTGACATTTGTAATCATATCAAATGCATCGTTAAGTTCTCATGAATTAAAACAGACGTTTCCCGTCTGCCCAAAGCAAAAATTGTTACGGAGAGCTAAAAAAAAAATAAAAAAAAAATGGAGCATCCAGCTGCTCCAGATGCTTTCGAAAGCTCTCTCGCCTCCATTAGCGGCGAGCTAATCTGGTCTGATAGCCCCTCCTTCAGAAAGCAAAAGCCCTGGTGAGAAAAGCCAATTTGGCGTGGTCGGGCATCTCTGCCTTCGCCAAACACCAGACAAACAAAAACATGACCGCCGTCTGAACATCCATCTCAGTTTTGCTGCTATTTATTTATTTATTTATTTATTTATGTCATTATTTTTTGAAAGTTATTGTTTAAATGTGAATACCAAAATGTGATCCCACTTCAAACGACAATGGAAGTATATTCGTACATCATCATCATCATCATCATGTTCATCACGGTACTCGTCCAGCCGTCCGTCCAAACGTCTGACCGTCCTCCCACCCTCATTCATCATTCATTATTACTTTTTTATGTCATTAAAAGAATCATCCATCTGTAGATTAATATGCTAAACATTCAGAACAAAAGAGCTTGTTTGAGGGAGTCTTCAATCTGGAGAGTTTTTTTTCAGCTGGTAAAAAAAAAAAAAACGAGTTCAGTCCGTTGGTTTGCCTCATTTTGTCCATCTGTCTCTTGACCGAGCTGTCGGTCAGTCTGATCCGTCAGTAGGGTTGTCTGCCGATCTGCAGGTCAGCCGGGTCAGACTGTTGGTCGGGTTTGTCGGCCTCTCCGTCAGTCGATCAGTCTGTCGGTTTAGTCTCATCTTAGCGCCATATGTCTTCCATTTTGGGGTTTGACGTCATTTCCCCACAGGAAATAGATCGCCAAAATAAGACTAGCCTAATGGAAATCTTCTGTAAAAGCAACGGTCGCTCTCAGTGACTGAAGCTAAAACAGCTAAAACAAGATAAAGAGCTCCCCACTTGTTAGCTTGTTAGGAGGGGGATGGGGGGGGGGGCTATGCTACATCAAAGCCAAGGGAGGTCAGGAAAAAGGATGTGCCGATGTTTCAGCGCATAAATTGGATCAGTAATAATGTTCTGTGATGTCTGTGACCGCCGCCATTACGCGTCCTCGCTCGCTCCCCGCCGCTAAGAGTAAAAGCCCAAGCGTCCCACAGGGTCTGAGGGGGGAAGGAATAAAATGCTGTTCTTGTCGGCCATCTTTTATTTATTCAACGTCATCTAGCACTTGTTCGTGCTTCTTTGCTGCGCTTCAAACAAAAGTGCCCTCGCAAAAAGTTGGAGTCTAATTTTGTCTTAATACACAAGTTTGTGAAATTGGGCTTTTGCCTGGAATTTACACGTCCTGAATGACAAAAAAGGAGCGCAAAGTCAAGACGGGTTCATTAGCTTCTTGCACGAGTCTGGCTAGCCGCTATGTGCTCGTCACTTGTGAGCAAAAAGTAGTTTCAACATTTTACGAGACATCCGTGGTTGACTTCATGCTAGAATTATGCGAACATGTCTTTGTCCACAAAAGTTTTGTAAGGGCATTTATCCAACTTTTTGTGAGCAAAACGCTTTGATTCAGATGTTTGTTATTTAGCATTTAGCACAAAAAATTTTTTTTTTGTGAAATGACTTTGTCTTCTGCACCGCGTGTAGCGAAATCGAGTCCATCTGTTTGTGATGTCTGTTGAGACGTAGCACAGAACGTAGCGGTAAAATGTTGCCCACAGCATTATTATTGTTTTTGCGCTAGCTACAACAAAGAGCTTGTACTCGGATTTCCATTTGACTCTCGTTGTTAGCCGCCATACATTACCATTTACGTGGGATACTTGACTTCGACGTGGGTTTCTTATGCTAGCCGCTAGCTAATTTCAGTATGCTTGTTTTTTTCATCTTTTTCTTTGCTACCCGTCACTGACCCCTTTACCAATTAATCCACATGGGCGACTATGTGGGTCAAGGAGATGCGCTTGCTCACGTTCATTTCCATCGCCGGCGTATGTCCGCCGCCAATTAGTCCCGGAGAACAGCACCACAGAAGAAGTAGTGTGGAGTGTTAACCGAGTGGGTGATGTTCGCTAGTGACCGAGGATCAAACAGTGGGAAGCGTTTGTCCCGCTTTGGATTTATTTATCAAATGAGACATGACATTTTTTGACCTGCCGGGTGGACTCACAAGTCTCAGATTAGCTGAGTTCACAAAAAGTGGGTTAGTTAACGTTAGCTAACTCGTGCGAAAAGGTCATTTAGCAAGTGTCAAGTACCCGGTAGCGACCGCGAGAAGCTAGCAACCGCTCACAAACATGCACTTTGCTTACAAAAAAAATTGCTGAATACGGTGTAACAAACATTGTGTTGGGAATGTTGCCACTCAATAAAATCAATTACTAACGTCCACTACAATGTATAAAAAAACACACGCATCTTACAGCCTAGCTTTTTGTTCACAATTGAAAATCAGTGGCGAGCTCGCAAAGCTAACGTAGCCAATGCGCCGCCACCACCTTCGTCCCACGAGATCAAAATCATTTGTTTACAAAAGGTCGCTCAATGTCTTCGAGTGACACTGTCAACAAAAGTTCTCGAACGCCTCCCAGTCGTTTTTGGCTTCGTGAGTGTCCCATTACTTTTGCCCAAGTGGCGATGATTCATCTGGCGTGTGACAGATCACAAGCAGGCAGCGTGTCACTGTTTGCTCCAAGTAATTACTCTGTCCGACAACACACTTGTTGACAGCGCGCGCACACACGCTCACACACGCACGCACGCACGCACGCACCGCTGGCAACTCAACAAACCCGGGGCTTATTAATCTGACTGTAATGAACATTGTCATCGTGATAATAGGCATTTATCCCTGACATATCACGCACGCACGCACGCACGCACGCACGCTGTGAATTTTCTGGCATTTTCCTGCTATGTCGTTGTTGTGTATGTAAAATCCAACAAAGAAATTGCGCAAAATGTCAATTTTCAGTTTCTTGGGTGGTTTATCGTTCATCATCCTGCTGTTTTGTCGAATTTTAACCAATATAAAAACTATTTTTTTTAAGTCACAGACAAGTCCGAAGTTTCATGTTTCCAACATCCCGTTTCGGTTTCCTGGCAGATTTGGCCAACCTCATTTTGTCCCACTGTGACGCACGTCTCCGTATTTGACCACATGGGCGTAAAATCACAGAGTTGGGACTGATTACAGTCATTTCTGGACGACAAGCCGCTCCTTTTTTCACTTGCATTCGACCCTGCGGCTAATACAAAGGTGCGGCTTATACATCAGATCACAAGGGGGCGCACTATAAAGGAAGCGCAAGAGCGTCAAGGCAGAGCGCAAAACAAACCACGTGAGCCCAAATACAGGAGCGAGACACAGAACGGGAGCGAGACAATTTGCGCCCTCATTAAGGAAAAAAAAGTAGCGGGAACCCGATGCGGTAACATTAAAAACGTAGTCGGGTGCGGCTTATATGAGGAACAAACTCCAGTATTCCCCAAATCGAGTTAGTGCGGCTTATAGTCCATAAATGACTGTAGAAAAGGTTGGCTAATGGTAAGTGCACTGCATTGACTTGTTTAGCACGATTGAAGATTCCAACAAGATAGCATTTAGCATTAGCGATGTCTGCTGTTTTTTGTTTGTTTTGCTTTGTTTTCTGTAAATGTTCAAACATGACTTAGGAAACTTCACCATTAGGCTCATTTTCTTCTGTTGGACTAAGACTCTGCATCTTCTTCTTGTGCTTAATTATATTCCATCTCTTCCGGTAGAGCTCAGTACTGCCGGTCATGTTGTGGCAAAATGTGGTATTACACTGAAGGCCCGCAAGTGTATAAATTGCCTAAATTTTCATATAGCCTAAAAACCCATTAAAAAATAATTGCCTGCCATTACTTGAACACTTTATCAATGTCAAATCACTCTTTTGAAACCTTTATTTGACCAAATCAATTCATTTAGATGCATGAATTTCTATTTAACAAATTGATTTGAACTGTTAACCTTTTTTTTTTTTTTTTAACAAAACAATGTAAGCTCTAGTTAATAGGACATTTCATCCAGCAATAAAATGACATTAGATCGTACACATAAAGAAAAAGCAAGCCTATTTAATCGATTTTTCTCACCCAAATGTGATCCAATCCAGCGCAAGAACTGTCAGATGAGGAACATAACAATCCTCCATGTTGATTGGCTACTTTCTGCATCGGGGTCACACTGGTCATAAAATATACTGTTAATTAACCTCTCTGAAAAACATTCTTGGGAACAGCTCTTGAACGGGTGTACCTAATGAAGCGGCCGCCGAATGTGTGTGTGTGTGCGTGTCTGCACATGAATCACTTGTTTGACGTCTCAACATTTCCGTGCTCATAAAAAAATTGCTCCTTTAACAAGCTGCACATCAGATTTGCACACGCGTGCACCTCCACTGACTTTACTGCTTATTAATGCCGTGTCATGCCATAAACAACACACGCACGCACGCACACACACGGAAAGAGGAGGCGTGAGGCGCCATATGTTCAGATGGCTTCACATCTCTCCGCATGGCCGCACACAAATTAAAGCCTTTTTGATTTGATTCTTATTATTGTCCTTTTTACGAGCGACTCGACTTGTTTGAGTGGCGAATATGAGAGAGGAGGAGCGAGAGAGCGCGGTACGGCAAATTGACGGTAAATCACGCAAACCAATCGACGGGATAAAAGGCCGCGAGACGTGACGGGTGCGAAATGTCTCACGGTTGTGTGATAAAACAATGTTTAATAAGATGCTTTTGTATGTGGACTACTGGAAGACCAAGCAGTTAAATGTTTATGCATATCAAAAGTCTACACACCCCTGTTCGAATTCCAGGTTTTTAAAATTTTAATTAGGAAAAAAAAATGAGACCAATCGTGATCGTGTGACTTGTATTGTGATTTACATCGAGACTGAAAAAGAAAATAACAAGGGAATTATGAACAGTTCTAAACAGCAGTCAGGGTTAGCAAAAACCTTCAGGCTTGTGCAAGATGGTTAAAAAAAAAAAAGTTTGTTCTGTTGGAAAACATTTTTTAAATTATGACCAGTTCAAAATAGAAGTCAGCGTTAGCTCAAAGCTTCTGCTAGAAAGCAAAATTTTTTTTTCTATAAATAAATAAATAATAGGGGGAATTATGAACAAGTTCAAATAGCAGCTGGTGCAAAACTGTCAGTCCTCTGCTAAAAAAATAAAATAAAAAATAATCTGACAGTAATAAATGGGGAAATTATGAACAGTTCAAAAAACAATTTTATAATAAAATGTAGACTCATGCTAAAAATCAAAATAGTATTTTGTGATTCAATCTTTTTAGTTCTTTTATTTTTCATTGTCATGTATTTTAAAACATTTTGTTGTTTTATTGAGTATTTTCTAATATTTGTAAGTTACATTTTTAGTTTAGTTACATCTTTATCTTTAAAATGTTTTTTATTTTCCTCACCCAAGTTTGTGTTTTTTGTTTTGTTTTCAATTTTTATAAACTTTGATTAAAATATTTTATTGGCTTCATTTTATATTTAAAGCATTTTATTTGGTGTTATTGTATTTTAAACATTTGTTTTTCTTTGTTTGACCAATTTAGCTGCGGTCAATCGAACCTTTCGTCCAATAATTGCTTTCCATTCGGACTGAGGTTTGTACACTTAACGAGAGACCTTGAAAGTCTTTTAATTGGAAGTAAATTCATTTAGATTTTTACCCTCAACCGATCAAGCTCCACTCATTACTAGCAGAGCACACACACCGGTGCATGCTAATGCGTGTGTGTGTGCTGTCTGTCTTCATTCTCTATGATTCACTCAAGTACACACACACACACACACACACACACTACACGCGCACACACACACCGACTCGTTCATTCATACTTGAAATACTTGATAAACAAACCTCGGTCGTCATGGTGACCAAGCATCTTGTCTGATCTGTTCTTTGGGCACAATATCAAACTTATCTTGCAATTTTCCCCCCAAAAACAAACAAAATATTGGCTGAAATGTTGACATTGTGGACGCAAACAATAGTGAGTTCCACTTCCTGTTTATGTGTGTCAATACTTTTTCCTGTTTGAGTTTCTCCTGAAGAAACAAAAGTGATATTGTGGAAGAAGTTGACATCTTGAAGTGGTACAACTTCCCGTGCGGGTGTCCCAATACTTTTGTCTATGTGATACTGTTCATTAATCCTCCATTTTGATGATTTCAACTCCCTGCCAGTGGAATGTGTCCCAATACTTTTGCATTTATTCTGTTCTGGCAGAGAAAACCTGTTGAGAGATTTGCATATTTAAAAAAAGATCATATCAACTTCAAGCAGCGATTTTGTCCCAATACAACAATGCAGAATTGTGTGTGCGTGCGTGTGCATGCGTGTGCGTGTGTGCGTGGACACGACGACGACAACAACAACAAGAAGACTTTAGTGGCCGCTGTCTGACGTCACATCCACTTGCAGCCTGCAGTCAAGATAGCGACGATGTGGATGTGATCTTATCTACTGTACACATTTCATCACATGGCAAACACACACACACACACACACACACACACATATATGCACACGCACACGCACGAGGCGGGTAAACATCTCGCTTCCCACTCGGCCTGCAGGCAGAATCTTTTCCTTGATATCTTCTTTCATCACCGTGTGCTTTTTTTATTGTCTTTGTCATGCTTTTAATCCTCTGGATTCCCTCCTGGCCGCCTCCTCCTCCTCCTCGTCCTCCTCCTCCTCCTCCTCTTCCTCCTCCTCGTCCTCCTCCTCCTCCTCGTCCTCCTCGTCCTCCTCACCTGTTTCTCACCCTCCACCTGCTTCTTGCCTCGACGTTCCAGATATGCAGGAAACGTCTTCCGTCGTGTACTTTGGGGTCTTTGAATGACTGCATTCTCTTTGAAGTCCACAAAAACACATGTGGGGGGTCTTTGAGTTGTTCTTTACATACTCGAGTGTGTTTGAAGACTAAATTGTTTTTAATGTTGGAAAAAAAATTCCATGGTCTTTGAATACAAAAATTGTAAAAAAAATTCAAAAATATCTATGCTATGCTTTGGGGTCTTTGATTTCTACGTTCTTGTTGCTCCCGAAACGAAATGAAGCAGGCCCGTTTTGTGGGCGCAACGCAGTCAATTTTCTGTTTATTGTTACGGTTATTTATGATGCCTGAATTGGCCTGGTGGGCCTAATAACACTCACCAAGCTGCCATCCACAAACAATAAGCCATAATCACAAGTGCGTGCGTGCGTGCGTGCGTGCGTGCGTGCGTGGATAAATGCCCCCTTTTGCAAGCGTCACGCCATCTCATCAAGATGGACGTCAGCAGGTTTTTTCTCTGTAGCTTTTGTTTTTCATAATAAAACATTTGCAAACATTTGCTTTTACTCTGAAAAAAAATAGCAACATTTTTGCTGATTAATGCGAACATATTACACCAATTTGATAATTGAATCATAATCCATTTTCTTTAACACCCTATTCAACAACAAATGGGCAAAATAGATAGAAAAAAAGAAGAAAAAGTTAGCTGCAGCTCGAATTAAGTCCGCCACGCAAGCCGGCGAGACTTCCTTGTTCGCCGACCCGCTCACTCGAGCCCAACCCAAGACACGCTTAGGACCGCCCCCTCATTTGAATAACATTTCAACCTGACGGAAAGTCTGCAGCATGAAATAAATAAAAGCAAAACGTTTTCATTTTTTGATTGATATTTAATTGTATCTATGTATTTATTTTTGTATTTATTTCGACATTTATTTTTATTTTTTTAAATCTCGTTTTTTATTATTATTATTTTTTTTACTTTTATTTTTTTATTTAGGGATATATATATATATATATATATATATATATATATATATTGTTTATATTTCCATTTATATTTATTTTTTTGTATTACATTTTTGAATTGTATGTTTTATATTTGTTTTTATTTCCATTTATATTTATTCATTTATTCATTTAGTCTTTGATTTATTTGAAATGTTGTCAGTTTGGGTCGTGCCTTGACTTAACGAGCGATCACTAACCAAATTCAGAGCTTTAAATTTCCCAGCTTCAGCTCGAGTTGAGTGGAAAAAAAATATGGAGCACGAATGTGCAAAATGAGCGCACTCTCAAGGAGCAACGTGTCATTGCGATGTTTCGTCGTGTGTGTCGGACAGGACACGGAGGTGCTGAACACGGCCATCCTGACCGGTCGCCGGGTGTCTCTGCCCGTCAAGCTGGTGACGGTGGGGACGGACGGCCAGGTGAGGGAAGTGGACGACTCGCTCAGCTGCACCTCAGCCGACGTCCACGTGCTTAAAGTAAGTGTCTTTGATGACGACCAATATGCACATGAGCTTTGTAAAAAAAAAAAAAATCTCATGATATTTGCAAGATGCACAAAGTTCTTTGATTATGAATTGTGTGATGTTTACAAAATGAATATTGGGTTCTTTGATATTCCAAATGGTCTTTGATGATTTCCAAAATCCACGATAGGATCATCAAACACTACATTTTCTTTTACGTTTGATGACTACATTTTCTTTGGTAGTTATGCTAAGTTTATTGATGGCTCAAGTAAAAAAAACGGCCTCTTTTGATATGTTGTCACTTTTAAACACGCTGTAAATTTACGAGCAGCGTTGTTTTGTTTTCAGCTCATTTTTGTTTGCCGGTGGCTCCCCACCGTCCCCCATTTAATGACAAATCAGATGAAGAATTAGAGCGTGCACAAGTGCAACAAAGTTAAATCTATTCGGGCTATAAAGCCGTAATGTTTATGACGCACAAATGTGGCAAATTCAGACGGCTGTAAAAACTTTTAAAGTAGCGGCGTGCGACGCTAACGCGCGCGCTAGCCGTCACCGCTGCCGAAACGCTAAATGAATCAAGCGGAGGAATGTGCTCACGCGGCCAAAGATGCAAGATTGATTTCCTCCGGCGCGGCGTCGCCTTTATCCTCGGGAAGCGCAAATGAAACGCACCCTCGCTGTGACACTTTCCATACGGAAACAATTTCCTTTCGCCGGCCGACAGGAGCCACGCTGCTTAAGCGTGATCAATAACACCAACAACGGAGGGTACTCATTTTAATGTGTGCGCGTGCGTGTGCGTGCGTGTCTTTGAGCGTGTCTTTCAGGGTGTGTTTGTCGCCCCAAGAATGTGTCGTCATTTTCAACACTCACAAAAACATTTCTCACGCTCTAAATCCATCCAATCCAATTAGATGGCGGCTTATTTGAAGGAACAAAATAGTCTTTCATTTTGACAAACCGTCACAGATATACATGCCTGTAATTTTTCCTTCATACACGCATTTTTATTTTTATTTTTTTTATTTTTTTTTATTTTATTTTTATTTATTTATTTTTTTTCTATAAAGAGCTCAGTATTGTTCATTCGGAAATGTCATCATCATTGCTCTTTTTTTTTTTTTAGGCTTTACATGATCAGGATTATTTGGCCGATCACTGATCAGCGATCAAGTTTGACGAAAACGATAACCGATCGCCAATTTGATCAAATATCAATTTTCAAAATTCTACTTTACAGTTGACGGCTGCAATTGGCAAGCGACAGGGAAGGCCTGGCCTGGCTCACAAATAGAGAAAAATAAAACACACGTTCATATCATTGACATCAATTGAAATGCATGAAAAAAAAAATCATCAAAAAATGTGAATAAACATGAACTCTTTTCCTGCCATCAACGTTAAATAACGTGATTGGAAATCCCAACGAATACCGCCATCAACATTAATTGACGTCAACTACGTTTTTTTTTTGTTTTTTTCAATGAGCAGCTCTGGTTTCATGAATAAGCTGAAAAATCAAAAACAGCCACTAACTATGGCCAGCAGATGGCAGCATTGTATATCTTTGTGTTTTCAAATGGTTATTACTAAATCTAATATCTAATCTTTCATATGGTATCCACCATGTTTATGTCGTCATAGCACACAATATTTGCTTTGAAATATGAGTGAAAAATCAGCTGGCACTGTCGGAGTTGTTTTTTTGTATAATGTTTGGCAGTTAAAGTGCTAAATATAACATGAAAATGTTATATTTCATTGAGCCGATCAATGACGTCATTGATTGATCAGGCAAATTAAGACATTACATCACCAATTTTGTGTACAATGCAAAATATCGATCGATCTCAATACAACCAATCAGATCGGTTTAAAGTCTAGTATTTTTTTAAGACTCGAAAATATTTGATTTATACAAAAACATGTACATTTTTCCCTGAAAGCTCTAATTTGTGTGTGTTTTTTAAAATAAAAATCTACACATTCGTTTTTTGGGCTCTTCAAAAATGTGTGACGTTTGCATTTTTAAAAAAAACGGCGCTCAGGTTCGTTTATTTGCAAGTCAAACTGAATTGTGCCGCGAACACGGCGACATTTGGGCGTCCTTGTGCTAATTACTCGCTGACTCGTACTTCCTCTCACGTCGTGGCCACTAATTTGATTGGCTGAAGTTGGTGCGTGTTTTGGGAGCGCTGTTTGTACACGGATGGACGCAAGGCCGATTAAGAATTGATCTGAGCGACATTTAATAAAGCACTCGCCCGCTTTGACACGCGGGATCTTTACACACACGCACGCGCAGCGTCCTTGGGAAGTGTGTGCGTGTGCACACCTTTGCTGACTAGTCCAGTATTAATCATTTGATATGCATGTCCACCCCCCCCCCCCCAAAAAAAAAAAGGTGAAGTAGAAGTTGAAAGGAAGCTTGATCATAATCCCTTTATGACTTGCACTTTTTGTGTGTTTTTGCTGAATCTTTGACTTCATTTTGTTTTGTGCGCGGGTCGTAAAAGACTCCGTTACATGAGAGGTTAATGAAAATTTCCAGTTTCTGGTGAGCTAACAAATACACGCACGCACGCACGCACGCACGCACGCACGCACGCACGCACGCACATACACATACTCACCCACACACACACACAAAAAAAATAAAAAAATAAAAAGAATAAAAATAAAAGAGCAATGATGATGACATTTCCGAATGAACAATACTGAGCTCTTAAGAAAGAAAGAAGAAAGAAAAAAAAAAATCTGATCAAATCTAGATGCCGATGTTATATTTTCTATTGCGCAAGGTGAGCACAGCCTTAGGCCCGCCTTCGTCTCCGGCTAAAAGTTCCCGCGTGACTTTTGCAGCCCGTCCCCCAATTGAACATTTTGACTTTGTTTTGTCTGCCGCCGTCTGAACTCGTAACTCCTCAGCGAGCGTGCGAGCGTGCGTGCGTGCGTGCGTGCGTGCTGACAGCTTTTTAGAACGCACATCAAACGTGGCTTTTAAGGCCGCCGAGCGGACGGACGCAATGTCAGGCTGGTCGCCGACTGTCACCGCGACCCAAAAGTTTCACTCCCGATGGTCCCGCGCTGTCGTGTGCGCGCACACGCACACACCGTTCTCACAGTGGAATAGAAATACAAAATATAATAAACATTATACGGGACCATTTGAAATGAAAATAAATGTCTTTTTTGGAATGATGAACAAAATGATCAAGTATTTTTACTGTAGTAAGATGATGCTTGCAAAAAATCCCGCCGTTTTCTCCGTCCTCAAAGACGCGTTGAAACCACGCCCACGTCGCATCTTTTTTACGTCTACACGGGCCGCAAAGGCTTTCATACACCGCAACAACGAGGCGCTCTAAAGCGGTCACGCCATTGCGAAGCCTCATTTCTTACGCTGGCTGTCAAAAAAAAGTCTCCATTTTTTTTCTCTTTCATCTTTTTTGGTATGAGCAAACAATGAGGCACAAAATACTGCGGCCTCTCCTGTGACGTGCATGCACTTGCGGCATACGATGAGGTGCTCTAAAGTGACCATGACGCCAACATGCTGGCTTTCACATTGATTCCCCCCCCCCCACCCCCCCTCCTCACTCTTCTGCCCTCTCTTCATGACATGCGTACACTCGCAGCTTACAACGAGGCGCTCTAAAGCAGCGATGCCAATAGGAAATGGCTGTCAAGTCAGACTTCCAAAGAAAAATGATTCCCGTCACTCTTTGGTATTTCCTTGCATTTATTTAAAACATTTTTGCGAGCACTCAGAGCCAGCGATAAGGCACCGTGAAGTGATCAAGCCATCGTGAATCTCGATGTCTGTCTGCGCGACGTTTGCGCCGATCATCCATGAAATTGATGTGAACACGGCACATCACAGGTTTTCAATGTCCGTAAATGTGTGAGAGTGTGAAGGAAGTTCTGGCCACGGGGTGTGACCCGTGTCATACCTTCATAAAACATGGCCGCGCGGGTCGATAACTAATTAGCCGCTAATTAGCAAGCTAACATACGCAACCAGCAGTCGTTGGAACACACACGAGCGCACATTTTCTTCCATCGAGCCACTTTGTCTGTTTCAATATTCATAAGGACAATGAAATAGTCTTTTAACTGTTTCTTATTTTAATGTATGCAACAATTTATTTGTTCTACTTTAGATTTTTAAGTTCAGACATATTTTCTTCACTTTTTATGTGAACTACCGTACTTTAAAATTGGTATAAATTGTCATTTTACGCCAACATTTTACCGAGTCAAGTGCATCGTGTTCACTGATCTGAAGACAGTAATTTCTGGACTACAAGGCGCGCTAGCTAAATTTGGGCAGCACTCGAATTTGTTACACATATAAGCCGCACCCGACTATAAGCCGCAGGCGTTTTAAAATTAGCGCACCGGGTTCCCGCGACTTTCTTTTCCATAATGAGGGCGCACATCGTCTGGCTGCCGTTCTGTCGACTGTATTTGGGCTCACTTGGTTTGTTTTGCTCTGCCTGGCGCTCTTACGCTTCCGTTATAGTGCGCCCCCTTGTGATCTGATGTATTAGCTGCAGGGGTGGAATGCAAGTGAAAAAAGTAGCGGCTTGTAGTCCAGAGCTTACTGTATGTGACTGGATGCCGCCATATTGCTCCTCCCAAGAAACGTTTCTCGGCATACGATACATTTACAGTATCGAAATTGGAGAATATTTCAGACAGTACTTCATGGAAACAGCATGTTGTATAATGTTTGAAATTTGTTCAACGTAAACAAGAAGACTTCAGACATTTTACAACTTGCCTTAAATACATGTATAAATTATACGCTTAAAGGAAACTTGTATCTTAATTTTTTTAAGCAATTATAACTGTAATTCAACAAACGATGCTTCTGCCTAATCTAATATTGTGGTCTAAGGAACTGAGTGATAAAAAGAAAAAGGGGGTCTTCAAAGCAGCACATACCGTCCACTTGTTAATTTAGTATTTTTATTTTTACCTGTTAAAAAATAGTGACCACCTTGAAACCCCCCCCCACCCCCCCCCCCCACCCCCCAATACTAACTGCCTACGAGCTTCATATGTCTCATCTGTACGTATACCGTATAGTTTATACTATAGTCTGCTGGCGAGATGGGAGGAGCAAGATGGCCGCCCTGTGACTTCAACGACTAGCACGGGCGTTAGAAAGGAACTTTGTTTTGGGGGTTTTTCTTTCAATTTTCTACATTTCATTTCCTACACTAATTTGTTTTTAATTGAACTTGATTTTCTTACATTTCGCCTCACCTCGTGTTTTACTTATTCCCCCCCCCCCCCCCCCATTATTTAATAAGGTGAGGATGCACAACGGCTTCCCACTTCAAGCTAGCGGCGAGCTCGTTGTCATCTATAACAGTGGACTCCATTTGCTGGTAGAGTTGATCAGTCGAACTTGTTACCATTTGACATATATTTATATATATATATATATATACATAAACCATATTTGAAGTGAATCATAGTTTGAATCGGAAGCGGGAGCGAGTGTTACCCGAGCAAGTCGCCGTGCACGCAAGAGCGCGCGCTTCAACTTTCCCAACTTGTGCGACGAGAAAGTCCGCTTTAACTCCAAATAATATTTGGTATTCTTTGATCTCTTTGTCTCATTTGAATAACGCCGCGTGACAAATCAACACACACACACACACGCGCTCAAATGTGTAAAGTTAAAATTGAACACGCACACACACTCTGAGGCCACGCAAGCAGACATATTGGGGCCAGCGTTGACTTATATCCCTATGCTAATAAGGCTGCTAATTCACACACACACACACGCACGCACGCACGCACACACCTTTTTATTTAAGCCCAACAGACGGGCCTGACAAAGAGCCAAAAGAGAGGAAGTGTTTGAAGCTAATACCAAGAAGAAGATTGTATTTTCGCCGACTTCAACACAAAAGAAGGAGAGTTGAAGGCGATTCTTTTTTTTTTTTTCTCCCAAAATGCAACAGTGCATCACAATCCCCAAGCAAGTCCACCAAGCACACTCACAGTCAACTTTGGATGAGAGTTGATGTTCCAGGCCAAAACTTTCTCAGAAATGGTTGGTGTCAGAAGTGGGATTTTGCTACCTCATAAATAATATAACTAAATACAAAACTAATGACACAATTTTGGGTTCTTGTTGCTCTGGAAACAAAGAACATAAATATATATATATATAAGGCCTTTTTAAAGCATTGCCATTGTCATCTGGTGTCAGAAATGGGATTCATGTCCCATATTTTTTTTAATGCAATGCAAATATAAAAACAGTGTTTTTTTCCTTTTTGTTATTCTGAAAAAAAAAGTTAGTTTTGAGCATTCTGGTATATGTGTTTTGTGTCAGAAGTGGGGCTCCAAACCCCACACAGCCTTTTAGAAGAGACACAGAAAAATGTAAGTAAGTTTAATAATAATGATGACAATAAATAATAAAATAATTAAAAATAATAAAATATTACATTTTAGTTAATACACAAAAATGCATTGTTTGAGAAGTGGGTTAATTATTTATTTATTTGTTTGTTTATTTATTGTTGGAAAAAAAAGTTTGGTAAAATTTGGCATTTGGCACTTGAAAGCCACACTCTGTTATTGTAAAACATTTATTTTGCTCATGGAAAAGTCACACTTTCATGACTGGTGTCCTAAAGGGAAACATTTTTGGTGACAGAAGTGGGAGTTACACAACACCTTTTTATTTATTTATTTTCTAAACACAAAACACATGGAAAAAATCCTGTGTGTCTGAAGGGGGAAGGGGGAGGGGGGGGGATATTTATAATTTTAAGCATTTATATTACAAACTTTGGTGTCAGAAGTGTGAATCATAATTTAGTCCTGTTTTGCCCACCGATTAAAGAAAAAAATTGCTCTCTTTCTGTGTGTGTGCTTTTTGTTTTGTTTTAGGAAATAATTTGGTGTAAGAAGAGGGATTGAAACTTCACACACAGTTTGAATTTTAAATGTGTAACGATGAAAAAGCAATTACGTTTTGGCATTTTTGTGATGGCTGCCTCAATGATATTTGGTGTCAGAAGTGGGTTTCAAATTTTACACCACGGTTTTGTTCTGTTTTTAATGTGAAAAACAGAGTGAGAAAAGACAATTTTGTGGTGCATGCCTCAAGGGTCAAGCTATCTGGTATCAGAAGTAGGACTGATCTATTCTTCTCTTTGAATACGACACAACGGCTCGGAGGCGATTGGCCCCGGCGAGGCCCCTCTCAAATGACGGGCAGGTGGGAGGCGTAATCCCATTAGCGGGATCCGTTATCCGGCCCCCTCGGGGACCGCCCCGCCGAGCGACGGAGCCCCCTGATTGGATGAGAGCCTCCCCAAAGTCTGATGGATGGGCTTTCCCGCCAGCGGCAGCCAAATGCATCGGCGCAAATGCAGACGGATGCGCGGCCTCGTGGGGGGGACCGGAGTCAAAGAAGTGGGGGTTT
This sequence comes from Leptonotus elevatus, assembly GCF_054856555.1. Classification (NCBI taxonomy): domain Eukaryota; kingdom Metazoa; phylum Chordata; class Actinopteri; order Syngnathiformes; family Syngnathidae; genus Leptonotus; species Leptonotus elevatus. The sequence continues at coordinate 1,089,677 of NC_141243.1, forward strand.
CAAACCATTTTTTTTTTCAATAAAACGCCCACGTTGAGGTGAAATGGGCCGGCCCGATTTTGCCTTAGCGGCTTTTGCCGACTTTTTGGAAACATTTCACGGGGAAAAGTCAACCAATGTTTGACTCGAACGGAAGCGTGTTGTTGCCATACCATAAAGAAAGAAACAAAAGTTCAATATCTAGTTTTAGAAATTAACATCAAACATTTCACCAAATAACTTAAGTTCCATGTTTTTTACTTTGACCTATTTTCAGGTCACCGAAAGTCAAACTGACGATTTGCTCTGCACAAATCTCAAATCCTAACCTGATATCGCGTTAAAACGTGAAAACGTTTAAACGTGAAACTTTACGTAAAATGTGAAGACGATCATGTTGAAGCATGAAAATGAATGATCATGTAATAATGTCGCATTTTGAATTGAAATGTGTTCCCATTTTAAGATGATGCATTATCAGGTTAGAATGCGGTATCGTTACCGTATCGTTACCGTATCGTTAAACACGAAACATCGTGTGACGATGTGAAAATCGTCACACGATACACAACATAAACATAAAATGTAGAAGCTTTTTTAACAAGCATGTTTTTATAAAAAACGTGAAGCTTTTCACGTTAAAAGATTTATCACCTTTAACTCGAGGCAAAACCCGTAAACCAACAACTAAGAACAGAAGAAGAAATGTGAAAATATAATTTACGGAAAAATAAATACAACAAAAAGAAACTCAAAATGCACATTTGAAACATAATTTAAAAATTTAATAAATCAAATTGGTTGTATTTGACAGATGTTTTCCTATTTACTTTCTTTTTTCGATAAGTTTGATTCATTAAAAAAAAATGTTTTATACTTTTTTCTTGTATTCCTATATACTATGTTTAAAAATATATAAAAGTCTTATTTTTTTTCAAATTTAGTTGAATTATTGTTCTTATGAAAACTGGTCATCAGGTACATTTTAACGTGTTATGATGTGGTGCGTGTGTGCCTAATGAAGTGGCTCCCCCGCCCAGTAAGCATATTTAGCCCGAATTAGCTGTGTAATTAGCATCTAGCGCTAATTGTATAGTGTGCCTCAAGACCAACCCACACGCGTGATTGGACGTTTCTATTTCAACTCAATAACAGTAAATTAACATTTCTATAAAAGTAATAATAATAATAATAATAATGAGAACGAAGCAAAAGCTATTGTTGCTGTTTTGGAGCGGTTGAGAAAGTTTGGTGAAAGTTTCCCGTGATTGCTTTTGTTTGACAGTTTTGTGTGTGTGTTTTTTTTTTTCTTTCTTCCTCCGCCGCACACTTGTTGAAGTGCTGAGGCCGCCGCTTTTCGCCTCCCAATTCCTCGCGTCTCGCTTTTGTCGTCGTGGTCGGTGTGGCAAAGCAACCCAGATTAAATCCATTCTTCAGTGTCCTCAAAGCTCACACTCAGCAACGCACGCACACACGCACGCACGCACGCACGCGCACACACAATACACTTGTTCACTTTGTGTGTGTGTGTGTGTGCGTGTTTATTATTGGACGGATGTTTTAAGTTGATTTCTTTTCACTTTGTTAACGCTGACTCAGCAAAAAAAGTCACTCCACCTGCTTGGTATAAAAGTACTGATACGAGTTTAGGTAGCAATCGTCTTGTATGTCTGTTCGTAACTATCTTTGTATATGTTTATCATCTTCAGTCGGCCTTTTTTTTTTTTTTTTAAGAGCTCAGTATTGTTCATTGCTCTTTATTTTTTATTTATTTATTTTATTTATTTTTTTATTTTTTGTGTGGGTGTGGGTGAGTATGTGTATGTGCGTGCGTGTGCGTGCGTTCGTGCGTGCGTGTATTTGTTAGCTCACTTTTTAAAAGTCGACTTCTTTTTAACCCAAACCAAATTCTGCTGAATTCACATTCCATAAACACAATATGAATGCCTTTTCTTTTTTTTTTTTCTATAAAGAGCTCAGTATTGTTCATTCGGAAATGTCATCATCATTGCTCTTTATTTTTTATTTATTTATTTATTTATTTTTAAAAAATTTGTGTGTGCGTGCGTGCGTGCGTGCGTGCGTGCGTGTATTTGTTAGCTCACTTTTTAAAAGTCGACTTCTTTTTAACCCAAACCAAATTCTGCTGAATTCACATTCCATAAACACAATATGAATGCCTTTTCTTTTCTTTTTTTTCTATAAAGAGCTCAGTATTGTTCATTCGGAAATGTCATCATCATTGCTCTTTATTTTTTATTTATTTATTTATTTATTTTTAAAAAATTTGTGTGTGCGTGCGTGCGTGCGTGCGTGCGTGTATTTGTTAGCTCACTTTTTAAAAGTCGACTTCTTTTTAACCCAAACCAAACTCTGCTGAATTCACATTCCATAAACACAATATGAATGCCTTTTCTTTTCTTTCCCGGGTGTCTCAGGTGTCTCGGGACTGCGACGAGGTCCTGGTGAACGGCAAGGAGATGCGCGGACGTCAGCAGGCGTCGGTGACCTTCGCGTACATGCACCTGACGGCCAGCCTGTCAATCAACGTTTGGGTGCCCAAGCTGCCGCTGCAGATCCACGTGTCCGACACCGAGCTCAGCCAGGTCAAAGGCTGGCGCGTGCCCATCGCCCCCAACGTCGCCAACAGCAAGAGGTGAGGGCCCGCCCACCACGCCTCGCCGGCGCACGTCCACGTCTGGAGATGTTTAATATTCGAAAATGGCTGGTCCGTGGATGCTGTTTTTAATGTCAAAATATTCCAATTCTGACTTTGGTCCAAAGCTCATACAAATCTCAGTTTTTAAAAGTTGCAATTTTCATGAGAAACAAATCTGGAAAAATAAAAGTTGCCGTTTTGTGAGAATATTTTTTTTTTCATGGTTTTTTTCAGAAGCAACTTGTATATGGACAACAAATGCATTTGTCGTTTATAATAAAATTTGATCTTTGAGGGGAAAAAATAAAATCCTCGTCTTCATGAAAAATCTAAAGTTTTTTTGTGAAAAATATTTCTGGGTGGGAAAAATATTCTTCCTATACTCGTGAAGAATTAATACATTGCTTATTTATTATTTATTTATTTATTCCTTTTTGTTTGTTTTTCATTCAACTTTTTTTTCTCCCAAAATTGGCTCTTCAATAATAATAATAACAATAATAATTCATTGAATTTGTATAGCACTTATTTAGACATTCTAAGACGCTTAAGACAGCAGAGAAACATCTTTATTTTCTTCATAATTTGTTCATGGAAATATATTATGTTTCTTTAAAAAAAAGTCTTGCTAATTAAACACCAAATCTTAAATAATGACAAATAGTTTTTTCTATATTTGCAAAAATGTTTTTCTCCTGATTTTTGTTTTTTTTACAAACTGTTTTGTTAAAAATCTCATGTCTTTAGAAAATAATATTTTTGGAAAGAATTATTATTTTTTTAACTATCCAAGTAATATTCTCCCAAAAAGTGAAATGGCGTTTTTTTGTAATTTGTTTTCCCCCACAATTTGCTCATGAGAATAAATTATGTTACTGAGAGAGAGAAAAATGCAACACAACACAAAATCTTAAATTTTGGTTCATAATTGTAATACATTTTTTCATTAAAAAATAATTAATGCAAACTATTTTGTTGAAAAAAATACAATAAAAAAAAACTTTAATGAAAAAAATATCCATGTCAATTTTTTTTCCCCACAATCTTTGCACATCAATAAATGTTTGAACGAAAATATTCGTTTTGCTTTTTATTTTTTATTTTTTATTTTTTTTTACAAGTTGTCATAAAAAAATGTGAGAACAATTTAACACTTAACATAAAATTCGTTAAGTGTTGCTAAAAACAGTCACTGATCGCTGAACCATTAAGTATGTTAGCATGTTAGCTTACAGGACCGCAGAAATTGCAATGATTTTTTTATTTTTATTTTTTAACATGAACTCCATCTGCGTCGTTTTTGGTCAGACCGACGAGAGACAGCGAAGACGACGAGGACGACGAGAAGAAGGGCAAAGGCTGCACCCTGCAGGTTCTTTTGTTTGCTTGGGTTTGGCGTTACATGAAGAGAACAGAATTTGAACTTTGACAGAAGTGGCAAATCCAAGTCCAGAAAGTAAAAACCCTGCCACAGTTTGGCTTTAGCCCCTTGTGCTAGCTAGATAGCTCCCTAGCTAGCTCCCTAGCTAGCTCCCTAGCTAGATAGCTCCCTAGCTAGATAGCTCCCTAGCTAGATAGCTCCCTAGCTAGCTCCCATGGTGCTCGTTTACCTGCTAGGGCGCGAGCTAGCTAGCTAGCACAAGGGGCTAAAGCCAAACTGTGGCAGGGTTTTTACTTTCTGGACTTGGATTTGCCACCTCTGAACTTTGTGAAGCGCTAACGCGTGCGTTTTTCTCCCTCAGTACCAGTACGCCTTGGTGAGGGTCCTCACGCACTTTGTGGCTGAGCCATCTGACCCGGGTGGGGAGGTGGTCCGCATGCTGGGCGCCGACTGGCAGGCCGACATCACTCACCTGGTCTTGGATCAGCTGAAGGTATCTGACACTTTTGAATATTGTATTAATGAATGTTCACTTTTTTTTTTGCTATTTGACTTTTTTATTCACACGTAAACATTTAATAATATTTTCTTTAATTCTTTATTTGTGTGTAGTTTTATGTTTCATTCAGAAAAAAAAGTTTCAAATCGATTTTTTGATTTAAAAGTAATTTTATTTTCACAATATATATAGTATACAGTATACATACGATATGTCAACATCATAAAAACTGTGAAAAATTATTGATTTAATTGTTGATTTTTTAAAATTATGTTTGTTTTGTAAGATTGTTTGGTATTATTTTGGTGTCCTTTTCGTAATTTGTTTATTTATTTTTAATGATGAAAAGTAGCATTTTTTATTGATATTTACAAAAAATTATTTTATTATATATTTTACAGATTGTAGCTATTAAACGACAATTTCTTTCTGAGAATATTTTTTTTTTTTTATAAAAATCTGTCAACGTACACTCACTGCCCACTTGATTAATTATTATTATCTCATCAGGATGTACCTAATAAAGTGGCCATTGTTGAACACAGGTGGAAGATGAACGCATCGCCAGGCTGGTCGACGGACGCATTCTGATTGGACGTGACCTCGGCATCACCACCATACAAGTACGTGACACACGCGCACAAACACACCAAAAAGTATTTCTTGTGGACGTCCCGGTCGGCGTTTGTGTGAATTTTTCCATTCACACGTCGGCTCTTCTGTCACTCGTTGCTCGTCGACGTTTGGCGTTTGGGATTGAATGGAAGTGAATGGAAAGGCCACCCGTCTGTCCCCCCCCCCCCCCCAAAAAGTTTTCCTGTCTTTTGCTCGGCAGGTGTTGTCGCCTCTGTCCGACTCCATCCTCGCGGAGAAGACGGTGACCGTGTTGGACGACAAGGTAACGAAAACAGTCGAAGCCGTTTATCGCAACGGAAATGTTCACGATGAGCCGTGATCGGTCAGGATCTCTGATATTGAGTAACAATTTCAATTTTGAAAAAAAAAAAAAACTCACTCGCATCATGAATGTATGGTATCGTTAGCGGTATGTCCAAATTGAAGATTGAGTGGAATCATATTGAATCATAACTATCGTGATTTATATTGCAGTTGCAGTGAATCTTATTGGAATCAGAATGAATCGTGACTACCATAAATCATATTGTAATTTGCGTTACAGATTCAATTATAACTTCCTTGAATCATGTTGTAATGGGAGTGTTATCGTGATAGTGAATTGTATTTCATATCAAATCATTGCTGCCGTGAATTTTGTTGTCAATTATATTCAGTGCAAATCAAACCAAATATTTTTGAGAACAAAACAAGAAAGTTTATTTTATTCAGACAAATACAATTATTTGAAACCATAATCATGCAAGTCCCTTTTGGATGAAACCAAATTTAAAATTTATAAACAACTCAAAATTACTATTAACTAATTTGCTCTCAAAAACGTATAAAAACGTTCAATTTTAAATAGTGCCATTGTCCCAAAAATGTAGTTCTACGTTTTTATATGCTAGCGCATACAGAAGGCTTTGATGCAGCCTCTGAGATCGTTTAAAGCAATTGTATTTATTACAAAAAAACGGCCAGCAGGTGACAGCAGAGTATAAGAGATCTGCTTTTTTTTTTTCAACAGATTTGTGAATTATGATGAAACTTAAATATGTTCTAATGCTAATTGCTGCAAAACGGAAACAGATACAAAGACTCTAATCTTTCTTTTGGTAGGTTTTTATGTTTTTATAGCACTAAAACACCATATTTTGTGGGCCTTGCAAAATTAGTCAAAATCCAGTAAAACAGCCGGAAGCGAAGGGGGTCGCTTCAGTGAAAATGGCTGCCAGTCAATGAGTTAATAATCCGATTTTTCTAATTGTTGAAATAGAAATTATATGCCGCGATGCCTCACCTCGTACCGACTTCTGGTCTGGCGTCCGTCTGCCACTAATTGACAGCGGAAAAGCCGGCGGTGTGCTCAACAAGTCAACTGGACGCCACCGTCAGAACGGCGCCGGGCCAGTCGCCTGCGTGACCTTCCAGTCGTCTGCGTGACCTTCCAGTCGACAGAAATAAAAATAGAAGGCTTTGTTTAGGGCGGTCCGAATAAGCGGCGGGTCCTCCTGTGCGCAGGTGACCATCGTCGACATGGGGGTCCAGCTGGTCGCCTCGCTGTCGCTCAGCGTGGCGCCCGCCGCAAGCACTGCCGGAAATTACCAAGCTGCCCTGATGACCGCCACCGCCAGCGAACTCCTGCGCGCGGCCAAACAGGTAGCAGGACACAAACCACACAATCACTTCCTTTTCATCACTGCTATTCTTTTACATTCGTTTCAAATGTTGATTTATGTATTTATTTATTGCAAAACAGTCACGTATTTATGCAAGGAAAGGGAAATGAGAAATGCTCTCATCTTTTTTTTTTTATACTTTTTTTTTTTTTACCAAAAACAACATTTTTTTTCCCCATGCAATGAAATGTGTATTTCTCTGGAAAGGCAAATTATATATATTATTTATTTATTTATTTATGTATGTATTTATGTATTTATTGCAACACAGTCACGTATTTATGCAAGGAAAGTGAAATGAGAAATGTCCTCATCTTTTTTTTTTATAATTTTTTTTTTTTACCAAAAACAATATTTTTTTTCCCCATGCAATGAAATGTGTATTTCTCTGGAAAGGCAAATTATATATATATATATATATATATATATATATATATATATATAATTTATTTATTTATTTATTTATGTATGTATTTATTGCAACACAGTCACGTATTTATGCAAGGAAAATGAAATGAGAAATGTTCTCATCAAGACAAGAACGAGAAAGTAGTCCGACTGTAAAAAATGTAAAGTGAGTTTCTTTTCAATTTTTTTTTTATTTTTTTTTTTTTTTTAAATAGAACCACTTTTATGTAAAATGAAAAAAACGGATTGTCTTCATGGCAATCACAAGTCAAATAATTTGAGCACTTTTTAAAAAGTAAGCTAGCCGTATTCTTTTTAAAAGTTGGACTTCCATCGGCGCGACCGCGAACGTTTCCAAATGTGACTCCGCACGTGGCGCGTACACTTCGCTAAAATTCTCATGATGGCTTTATTGCTTTATTTCGGCGATTTCATACGTGGGGACGAGTCGGAAATGGGAGAGTTGACTTTGTCCTGCGGGGCTCTTCATATCTTTCCAAGGAAACTTGAGAAACACACACACACACGCGCACACACACACGCGCACACACGCGAGTCGACGGCAGGTCGGCGTGGAATGAAGAAGGCCCGAGGTCGTAATAGTAATCCCCGGCTGTGAACGTCTCACGCTGCTTATCTGCCTTACATGATAATCACTTCCTAATTAGCTGCAGCCGCTAACACACTCCGCTAACGTGTATGTACATATTTCGTGTGTGTGTGTGTGCGCGCGCGTGTGTGTGTGTGTTTACGCAAAGCCAGATATGCGCTGCTATCTTGTTCCCACCTGTGCTGTGATTTGAGGCTGCAAGTGCGCTTACCTTAATTAGAGGCAGGGATGAACTTGTTGACATGACAAAACACACGTTTTGGTTATTACTGCTAAATTAGTTAATTATTTAGTTTGTCACGATTTGTCAGTATTTTGGTAGGTTTGTTACTCAGTCAAGCACTTATTGTGTTGGTAGGTAAGTCAGTTGCTCGTCAATCAGGCACTCAGATGGCCCGTCAGTCAGTCAATGAGTTACTAAATTGGCTGTTTCATCAGTCACATGGTTAGTCAGCTAATTAGTTAGTTATCCAATTAATTAGTCAGTCAGTGTTTATCTATCTTAATCTAGTTTGTTTCTCATATAGTCGGTCTGTTAGTGACTCGGTCAGTTATCTATTAGTTAGTTCAATAGTTAGATAGTCAGGCAGTCAGTCAATGAGTTACTGAGTTGTTGTTTTTTACTTTAATCTGTCAGTCATACAGTTAGACATCCAGTTGGCCAATTGCCCAATTAGTTAGTCACTCAGTAGGTTAGTCAGTCAGTTAGTTAGTTGGTTATCTAGTTAGTTTCATAGTCAGTCAGTTGGTTGGTTAGTTACTCAGTAAGTTGGTTAATGAGCTGGTTAGTTAGTTTGATAGTTTGACAGTTGCATCCATGAGTTTGTCTCTCAGTTAACTGGTCAGTCATTCAGAATTGTAAATGGAATTAGTTGGATGGTCAGTTATTACTAATTAGTTAGTTAGTTAGTTAGTTAGTTAGTTAGTTAGTTAGTTAGTTAGTTAGTTAGTTAGTTAGTTACACTAAAAACATCAGCCAGCTCTTTAGTTAGTGGATTGGCTGGTCATTAATTTAGGCATTTAATTATGAGGTTAATCATGCCACCAGCCAGTTAGTTGGTCAATGACTTAGTAACTTAGTCCATATGTTAGTCAGGGATATTTTTAAGTTAGTAACTAGTCAGAGTTAAACTACAAGACCAATTTCCACACACACTTGTGGCATAGTGGTCCACTTGGAACTGTTACAGTCTGCTTGCATTGGGTCCAAGTGGCGCCATGAAGTGGTACCTCCAGGAGATAAAAAGGTCAATGTGTTTAAAGTGCTTGTGATTCCGTTTCAGGAAGCGGCCATCAGCGCCTGGATCCACTACAGTGACGGCTCCGTTACGCCGCTCGACATCTACAACCCCAAAGACTTTCTGCTGTCTGCCGTGTCATTGGACGACAATGTCATCTCGGTAACCAATCAGGTGGGAGCTTCCATTTGCGTTTTTGCACTTTGTCCTCCTCTTGGAATGATTGTTGCAATCAGCAGCAACATGGGGTGGCCGAGTTAGTTAGTGAGTTACTTAGTGAGGTAGTCACACAAGTTAATTAGTAGGTCAGTGAGGTAGTTAGAAAGCTAACTAGTTAGTTAGCTGTTTGGTCATTAGTTAATTTGTTCAGTCTGCGGGGTATTACGTTAGCAGCTGGCTAGTTCCTTAGTCAAGGAGTAAGTCAACCAATTAATTATTTAGTTAGCAAGTCGATATTAGTCATTCACTTAGTTAGAAAACAAGTCATATAGTTAGTTAGCTAGTCAGTCAAACAGTCAATTATCAGTTTAGTCAGTAAGTTAATCAATTCTGAGTGTGTTCTCTGATTGTTGGTTTGCTCCAGCAGGAGCAACAATGGCCCGTGGTAGTGGCAGAAGGTGAAGGCCAGGGGGCGCTAGTGCGCGTGGAGATGGTCATCTCCGAGACGTGCCAGAAGTCCAAGAGGAAGAGCGTGTTGGCATCAGGCGTCGGCAACGTGGCCGTCAAGTTTGGCGTGGCCCGGAGCGACGGAGGCGGAGTCCCCGAGGAAGGAGGCGGGGCAAACAACGACACCGAGCAGCTCAGAGCCGGAGACGGAGATAATTGGGAGTCCAAAAGTGTGGCGGTGGCTGCGGACCGCGAGGAAGGCGCCATGAGGAAGGTGGGACAACGGGAACAACACAAATCTCCTTACATGAAATGGGATTTTAGGCTTGCGGGAAATAATGAAAGAACCAGATTTGATGTTAGTAAAAGGGGGGAAAAAAAATCGTGAAAATGTCTCAACATGGCCAACAATGTCAAAACAACCTCAAAGAGTCGTAGTATTGAATAACGATAATCAATGCGGACTTGCCGATTATCCGTCCAATCGTCAGGTGAGCTTAACGACCAAGAGCACCGTGACCCATCGGGCGGCGGGCGGGAAAGCAGGCGGCGGCGGCGGCGGCGGCCGGGTCGGCGGCGGGGGTCCGAACCGGGCGGGGGACTACGCCGGCTACCCTGCGCAAGTGGAGGTGCCCGAACCCTCGGACGGCGAGCTGACCCAAAGCGCCAGGGGACTGTCGGACCTGGAGATCGGAATGTACGCCCTCCTGGGAGTCTTCTGTCTGGCCATCCTCGTCTTCCTCATCAACTGCGTCAGCTTTGCCTTCAGGTAACTTTTTCCACGAGCAAAAACCAAACAAAAGTCGGTGTTGAGGTACACAAGATCGTTCCTAAGGTGACACGACTCACTGTAAAAGGTTCCTGAGATGAATTAATTATCAAATCAATTTCTGAGACTGAATTCAGGTGTTAAACAATGGTTTGGGTTTCAAATCAGGGTTCGAAACTATCGTTAGGGTTTCAAAGGGTTTGAAACGAGGGTTAAGGTTTTACGATGTACTGCTTAAAAATTGGGGTTACGGTTTCAAAATGAGGTTTGAAACAAATGTTAGGTTTTAATTGGGGACTTTAAAACCAGGGTTAGGATTTCAAAGTAGGGTTTTCAACAAAGGTTGGAAAGTAGGTAAGTAGTAGTATTTCAAAGTAGGGTTTCAAATTAAAGTTTAGGTTCAATTAGGGAATCAAACTAAGATTAGTGTTTCAAACTAGGGTTTCAAACTCGGACTAGGGGTTCAAAGCAGGGTTTGAAACAAGGGTCAGGTTTTCAAACTAGGATTAGCGTTTCAAAGTAGAGTTTAAACTAGGTTTGTTTCATAAAACAAAGATGAGAATTTACCAAAATCCAGACAACTTTAAGGTACCCAAAACGTTTCAGCAGAGGTGCCAAATCCAGGTCCAGAAAATAAAAACTCTGCCACAGTTTTCGCTTTCGCCTCAGGTGCTAGTTAGCTAGCTCACTAGCTAGCTCCCATGGTGCTTGTTTACCTGCTAGGGAGCTAGCTAGCTAGCTAGCATTAGAGGCTAAAGCCAAACTGCAGCAGGGTTTTTTCTTTCTGGACCTGGATTTGCCACTTCTGCAGTTCAGGGTACCATAGAATGCACATCTCATTGTTTAGGTACCAAAGACAAAATAAGTTGTGGTTAAGGTGCTAAAAACGACGTCATTCCTGCTTAAAGGTGTCCAAGAAGACAAAGTGTTGCATGTAATCCTCAGGTACCGCCACAAGCAGGTGCCCGTGCTGGAGACGGGCGGCAACATGAACCACGCCCACGACTGGGTTTGGCTGGGCAACGAGGCCGACCTGCTGGCGGACCACCCGGAGCACGCCGACCCGTGTCCGGGGGCGCTGCACGACGAGTGCACCACCATCATCGACCGCGGCGAGGACGCCTACGAGGAGAGCAAGTACCTCCTGAACGGGGCGGGTACCACCGTGACCGTGGCCGCCAACAACAGGGCCGGCGGGGGCGGCGGCGGGCACCGGGGGGTCTCCCACAGCCAGACCTTACCCCGGGCCCTCTCGGACCCCCACCAGTGCCTTTCCGCCATCACCGCCGCCCGACGTGACGCCGAGCATCTCAACAACTCCCCCAGGGCGTCCGCCAAACGCAAGCGAGTCAAATTCACCTCGTTTGCCACTGTGCTGCCCGACGACCATCAGCAGGGCGGTGCCGGGGGCGGCGGGCCCTACGTCAACCCCTCGGTCCTGCTGGGTAAAGGTGGCGAGGACGACATCAAGTGGGTCTGCCACGACGTGGACATGGGCCAGTCGGAAATCAGGAGCTACATGGAGAGGCTGCAAGACAATTTGTGACTTTGGGGCGGGGCGGGGCGGGGCGGGGCGGGGCGGGGCGGGGCGGGGCGGGGCGGGCCGGGGGGGAGGGGCTCGCCCAAGAAAGACTGCCACCATTTGGAACGTGGGCCAAATCAGAGAAAGTCGCACGGTGGCCAGAGAGAAGACTACTTTAGTGGTGTCCGGTTGTGGGGGTCCGAGGTTGGAACCAGGCATGTGGGTCTGGGTGAACCCATGAAGACAATTCACCTGTGATGCCTTTTGGATGGTAGGCAGCGTGGCGAGCACGGACGCAAAGGGAAGCACGGCGAGCACTGGCCAAGAATGTTGCGCAACACTAACAGGAAGTTAATGCAATAAAAGACAAGAATTCCAAATGAGGGAGAAAAACAAAAAAACATTTGGCGCTTGTCATTTGTAGGCCGTGCCGAGATGAGTGTACAAAGCGACCAAGTTGGCACGTTTGTTGCCGTTACCAGGAAACCATTGTGCTTTTCACAATAAGAGTTGTCATTTGCATTAAAAAAAAAAAAAGTTGTAGATTTATTTATTCTCACATACAAAAGGTCACTTTTGGGATCTATTTTTTAATATTCTCTTTTTTTTTTGCCATTTCTGTCTACAAAATTGTTTAATATAGTAATTTCCTGTCTAGAAGGTGAAAGCCTTTGGCGTCAAAATTGGGAGATTGCGACACAACAGGCACACAAACTTGCACAAGTAGTGACAGGAAGTGAAAATAAAACAAAATCATTAAGCGCTTTGTAGGGCGTGCTGGGAAGTGTTGGCGAGTTTGTCGGCAGAAAAAGAGTTGCCACTCGCATTCAAATGTCTTATTTTGTAATTGTATTTACAGTTACAGACGAGGTTGGGTTTAGGATCTATTTTTAATAATCTCAAAGTGTTGCTTTTGCCATTTCCTGTCTGCGAAATTGTTTAATGGAGTCACTTTTGTCTACAAAGTAAAAGACTTTGGCATCAGAAGTCGGAAGGAAATGAGCCTGGACTCAAACTTGCACAATCAACAACAGGAAGTGAGGTCACTTCCTGTTGTTTGAAACAAAAAAATACTTCCAGCCAATGATGGCTCTCTGTTGACTCCTCCCCCCTCCTCCCATTGGGTGAAATGACTTTCCGCTTCCTCAAGGGAGACAATGGACCATTTACGGAAAGTAAATTCAATTCTTTCACTTTTATTTTGAAATATAGTCTGCTTTTTCCTGTATTCTTTGCAAGTGTGATCGATTTTTATTTTAGAATCGATTTATGATTATTTATTTAAATTAAGCACTGAAGTGGGGTGAGGTTGGGGGTGGGGGGGGCACACGAAGGGGTTGGGGGGGGGGGCTCGCCTTCGTTGTTTTGTGTTAAAAGCTCAGGTGAGGACGCGGAGCACGACGACGATGAAGAGAGACGACCACATTGTTAGGACGACAATATTTATTATTTGTAAACGTTAGTGAGTCAGAGTGCCATGTAATCAAATATTGTAAATAAATAAACATCTACAACAAGGGATCTCGGCTCTGGACTTTTTCACAAAGATGAAATATTTTTTCCTCCAACGCTTTTTCTCCCTGAACTTGTTTTGTTGATAAAAAATAAAATGTCCTCTTGAGTATCGACCCCCCCCCCCCGCCCCACCCCCAGTTACTTTTCTTCTAGTAAATGTTTTGATCTTAAAAGCTTTTCTTAAACTTTTTGTTCATATTTGTTTTTTTAAATACACCTTCAAAAATAATTTTCTTCTTTAACCAAAAACATTTTCTCTAACAAAAATAAAGTAATGCTTCATTTTTTTGATTGAATAAGAATTTTATCGAAGAAAAACGTTTCTATTTAATCATTTTTCCACTTTTTCCTGAAGACAACAAATACCCCCCCCCCCCCATCTTTTTTGTTGACATTATTTAAATGTAAAGACCGACATAGGGACATGTAGACTTGATTTTTTTTTTTTCACTCCCTTTTTCTGGCATGTGTTTATCAGTAATGTCTTTTAGATAACGATACATACACACGCTGGAATTGGATTTTGTACCACTGGCAATAGCATCATTACTTTTTACACACAAGCATACACACGTGTGTGTGTGTATATATATATATATATTTTTTTATATATATTTTTTTTTATTTTTTTATTTATTTTTTTATATATATATATATATATATATAATATCCATCAATATTACATCACAAGAAAATGTGATACATTTTTGCCACCTGATTATTTTTCACCAAATTTATGTTTCTCCCTCCCCATCCATTAAAAAAAACTGTATGAAAACATTTTTTTTTAGTGTGACAAAAATGACTTTTTTTTTCATTCAAAACAAAACTTCATATTCTCCTGAAAAGCCTTGAAATGATTCTTTTATTTTTTTTAAATGTGCGACATAGTGGTTGACTGTACACCAACTGCGGTAGAGAAAATGTGAAAAAGTAGTGCCGTGGCGCTTTAAGAGCACCCTTAGACCCCCGCCTGACAGCGCAATGATGTTCCGGTAATTGCCGCTGTGCTGGTGTCGGTCCCTGGAAAAAGAAGGAAAAAAATCAGTCTCAAAGCAGCCAAAGTACTTTTCTGGATGCAAGCACTGGAACTGATGGGAACCCCCCCCCCCTCCCACAACGAGACATCACCCCCCCCCCCCCCCACCCTTCAGTTGTTTGACTTTCTACACCAGCGCCATCGACCGCGTTTTGTTTTGTAGACGCGACATTTGGACTGCGGCTGTTTTTGCACCTAATTGCAGCACAAGTGCGCAGGTGGGGGCCGCCTTACGCGAGCACTCGCCCGCCGCGGTTCGGGTCAAAGTGACCCGACGTGTTGCGTTCAACCCACCAGGAACAAAATGGAGTCAAGTGTTTGTCTGTCTGAACAACAAGTTGCAGTTCAACACACACAAACGTACTTTTACGCTGCGGAGGCTTTTCGATTCTTGCTCATTTCCACAAAATATTATTTTTTTGGGGTGAGTCCGATTTTTGAAGGCAGTTAAGACTAATAAAGCAGTAGGTAAGTGAATAAGTAAATACAATTAATATCAAGTAAATAAAATAATGAAAAATGTTGAGTCAAAAGCAAAAGAATAAACGGGCTTGGATAAGTTTCACATTTTAACGTGATACGTTTCATATCGTAATATATATATGTGTGTTTTACGTTATGCGATCAATTGAATATTTTGTGATCAATTTCACATTTTAACACTAAAACGTGAAAAGTATGACTTCCACATTGACTTGGTTTTATTGACTTACAGTACTATAAAAAGGCAGCATTGTTATGTAGCTGGTAACTTCGACTTAACACGCACAAATATTTAAAAGCTGATTATTTCGTGAGATATAAGCCCATTTTTTTCCCCGAGTCCGTTCCGAAATATAAAAAAAATGAATGAAAAGCTACATGATGCTAACAAGTGCGTTCTATTTCCATTCCGGAAAAAAAACTACTAGCGGTTACGTTTGACCTTGTTGAAGGTCGACTGTTGATGATCATCGCTAATCTGAACATGATCGTTTTTTATATCACGCAAGCGTGTTTGTCACCAGTCATAATTGGCGATATTAGCACGTCGCTAACATAGCGGGCGGGTCAGCTTTTAAAGAAGACAAAATCTTTCTTTCTTTCTTTCTTTCTTTCTTTCTTTTTTTCTTTCTTTCTTTCTTTCTTTCTTTCTTTCTTTCTTTCTTTCTTTCTTTCTTTCTTTCTTTCTTTCTTTCCTTCTTTCTTTCTTTCTTTCTTTCTTTCTTTCACTCTTGTTCCGATTCAGTCCCAAAGTCCCGGCACTCTCCACGGTGGCGTCCAGGTGACTAATGGAACGACACAACAACAATGGGCCATTGTGCTTTATTGAGCCTTTCTCCTCATCCGCCTCCCTTCTTTATTCTCTCTCTTTTTTCCTGCGCCGGGCTGTAAAGAAGGCCCGACGAATGGATGAAGCAGGGAGCGAACGACGGAGCGCGGGAGCGTAATGAAAAGAGGGTAAATGCAGAACAAGAAGAAGCGAGGCGGCTGATGACGGATAATGGGATAATGGCGCTAAAAGAAAGGAGGGAAAAAACGGGCGAAATTGCGGCGGATGGGAAAGAGGAGGAAGAGGAGCACATAAAAGGATGAATAGATGGTGAGTAACGTGCGGTCAGTGTTTCAGGGCGGAATCGATGCTTGATTAATATTTATTCCTTTGGCCCTGGCAGGTGGGCGGGGCTAAAGCCAACACTTCCTGCTGAGATTGATCGGGGTCAGGGCGCCAAGGGCGCGCTAACATTGCAGGCGGCCAATTACTCATGCGCGCAACGTGCTTACGCCGATGACGGACTTTACAAACCTCGGAGTACGAAACACTCCACGGACGACGTTTTTTTGTAAATGCATCAAAAATTGAACACAAATATGATTCCGTAAAATATGACTTTTTTACCAACCCCCCAAAAAAAGATTCCTTGATAAAATGCTATTAAGAATCTCCCCCAAAAATCACAAATGCACCCAAAAACTTTTTTTCTCACAAAATAATCCGACGACATCTTTAAAAGAAAAAAAAAAGGGTTAAAATTGATATCAAGGATGTGGCACACTGCTTTTACAGTATTTTTTTTTTTAAAAAAATTCATAAACTACTCAGTATTTTCCCTTAAAGTGCAAAAAAAAAATTAAGAACCAAGACATTTTTATTTCCACGACCAAATAATCCCTTTTAATCCCAAAATGTGACTTTTTATTTCTTTGCTACTTTTTTCCAAAAATAATTTAAAAAAATTCTGATCTTGTTGATTCTTGTCACGTTTTTTGTTGTTTGTTTAGTAATATTGCAACTTCTAAAAATACATTTGAATTGGATTCTTGTAAATTTTAACAATTTCATTGTTAAAATTCATAAACCACTCAGTATTTTCCCTTAAAGTGCAAAAAAAAAATTAAGAACCAAGACATTTTTATTTCCACGACCAAATAATCCCTTTTAATCCCAAAATGTGACTTTTTATTTCTTTGCTACTTTTTTCCAAAAATAATTAAAAAAAAATCTGATCTTGTTGATTCTTGTCACGTTTTTTGTTGTTTGTTTAGTAATATTGCAACTTCTAAAAATACATTTGAATTGGATTCTTGTAAATTTTAACAATTTCATTGTTAAAATTCATAAACCACTCAGTATTTTCCCTTAAAGTGCAAAAAAAAAATTAAGAACCAAGACATTTTTATTTCCACGACCAAATAATCCCTTTTAATCCCAAAATGTGACTTTTTATTTCTTTGCTACTTTTTTCCAAAAATAATTAAAAAAAAATCTGATCTTGTTGATTCTTGTCACGTTTTTTGTTGTTTGTTTAGCAATATTGCAACTTCTAAAAATACATTTGAATTGGATTCTTGTAAATTTTAACAATTTCATTGTTAAAATTTTTATATCTCGCAGAAGTTTCCACATCGCAGAGAAACGACAAGGAAATACGTTAGGAATGCAGACATTTTGTTGATTTACATTTTTCATTTTGCAAATACAAATCCTGTTGGGTCTTGGTTGTATTTAAGACTTTTTCCTGAAAGAGGTGAAATGTTGTGTTTTGGTTTTTTTCCCGCCTGGTTAGCGTTAAAAAGTGGACTCGCGTGTGCGGTTTATGGGGCGGATTGTCGCCACGGCTTTTGTGTGTCGATTTGTGCGCCTGTCGCCGATTTTTATCGTCACAGCAAGTCATCCTCTGCGTGCCCCCCGTCTATTTGTTACCTTTATATCCCACCTTTTTTTTAATTTGAATCCATTGGCATCTTCCTTTGAATTGGACCCATCGGCTCGATCCTTTCACTGGTTTGCTTTTACGGCTCCGTTTTCAAAACGGGCCCGCCGCCAACTGTTGCTAACCCGCAACCTGGCAGATTTGTTGCGCGTTGCGCTCGCTCAAGATCTGACCTTGCGGGGATGACTTGTTAAAGTTTCCGGTTTGATGGTGAGTCGTTCCAACTACGTCAACAGAAAATATGGCAAAGGTCAAGGTGAAAACGGCTCAGAAAGAACTGGAATGGCACAAAAAAGGTCCACTTTTCAAACGTAGTTTCTTGACACTTTTTGTGGGTCAATTCGTGATAAACATGCCAACAAAAATGTCATATTGCTAAGTGACATTTGCTGGACAAAATTTTAAAAAAAGGAAAATAAAGAAAAACTGTAATCGTTTTGTTTTTCTACGCTCTGGAAAAAAAGCCTAAAATGGCCACTTCAAGCCAAAATTGCAGACTGCATGTGTGTTTTCAAGCATTTGGTGACTTTTTTTTTGTGAGCTACATGGATGGCAAATTTCGTGATGCTAAATGGAATTGGCTGCAGGGGCTAAATTGCCAAGTCATCTCGAAAAAAAGATTATTGTCTCCAAAACCTCTGAAAGGAGCCTAAAATGGCCGCTTTCAGCCAAAATGGCAGACTTCCTGTCTTTTCAGACACGTCTTTTTTGAGACTTTTTGTGCGTCTGTAGATATGTCTGCAAAATGTCACGTTCTTAACAGAAATAGGTTTCTAGGGCTGAATTTTCAAAACCTGGAGATGTTTTTTTTTGCCATTTGCCAAAAATTAGCCTAACATTGCCACTTCAAACCAAAATAATTTCTTGTTCTTGACACTTTTTTGTGGGTCTACACGTGATGACCAAACTTAGCAAATTTAATGTTGATATGTGAAACTGTTTTTTTTCGAGTGATGAAATTTCAAAGCATTCAAATGAATTTTGTTATTGTTGTGTATTTAAACCTCCCACCACTTGGGGGAGCAATGGCGCCAATTTGCCCTAAAGTCTACCTAATCAATGAGATGATGAGTCTCAGCTGTTGTCAGTGGGGGGGGGAGGCCAATAGTTTTCGAATGTGGTCTTGGACCTCATGGGATGAGTTTGTGGAATCAGCTCTTTTGTCTATACCGGAAACATTTATTTTGAAGCGGTGAACAAAAAGTGAAATGAGTCGGAAGTAAATAAATCTCCATTGTAAAGTCGAAACCAGTCGAGTGGACATTTAGCGTCAAAATAGACCAAAGCAGGCTAAATGCTATTCTTTATATTGCGCTTTACATTTTGACTGCTCACTCGCCTCCTATCACGCTCGAGGACATTTCAACGGCATCGCAATAGCCCGGGATCGAACCGACAACCTCCAGGCTTGCAAGATGACCACACTGAACCGCGCCACTCCTGGTGACCCGCTTTGGAAAAGGCAAGGGGGTCACTACCACTTGAGGACAAAAACGGATCGGACGGTTTTTGCGGCCGTCTTGAGGACAGCGTTGGATGTTGTTGCCGTTTGGAACTGGAACATCAAGACGCGCGGACGCCGGCCAACGAGGTATGCGCAACGCGACAGCTGCGCGCGTAAAATCCAAAATGGTGTCGAGCGACTGAACGGAACGTGTTTGCAAATTGCGGAAGGTTGACTTAAAGACTGAGCGGGGATGAGGACGGACTTAACCGAGACAGTCAAACAGGTTGATTTAGGAGGAAAGGAGGAAACTATGGAGGTAAATATGGTGCAAAACTAACTTGTGCAAAAAATTTGTACCTGTAGAAAAAAAGTCTAAATTTGTATCTGTAAAAGTCGTGATTTGTATCTGTAAAAAAATGGGTGCCTGTAAAAAAAAAAATTGTCTGTAAAAGAAATTTGTACCTGTAAAAAAAAAAATTTGTCTGTAAAAGAAATTTGTACCTGTAAAAAAAAAAATTTGTCTGTAAAAGAAATTTGTACCTGTAAAAAAAAAAATTTGTCTGTAAAAGAAATTTGTACCTGTAAAAGAAATTTGTGCCTGTAAAAAAATAAATAAATAATTGTCTGTAAAAGAAATTTGTACCTGTAAAAACAAATTTCAGTCGACTGAAGTATTCTTAATATGTATGTTGGTTGGCGACGATGTGTCCTGCTTGTATCCTTCCGCGAGTCCCGCCACCGTCGTTCGCTAAACCAATGAGGTTGCGCTCCAATCCGCTCAAATCCTTCTCACTTGATTGGTCAAAACAACCCTTCATTACACCAGAGCCCGCCCCCTTCTTCTACGAGTACAAATCACGGCGCTCTACAAGTACAAATGAGTTTTGCTCCATTTGTAGCGCGACAAATGGGGCAAAACTCACGTCACTGAACAGCAGCAGAAAACCCACTTGTGACTCCTAGTGGCGACTTCTTTGACTACAAGTTGTCATTTCTACAGGTACAAATCACAACTTTTACAGATACAAATTTATAGTTTTTGTACAGGTACAAAAAAATTTTTGTACCGATACAAATCATGACTTTTACAGGTACAAATTTGTTTTTGCAGATACAAATTTGTTTTACACACACATTTTTTTTTTACAGGTACAAATTTATTTTACAGACACAATTTTTTTTTTTACAGGCACACATTTTTTTTACAGATACAAATCACGACTTTTACAGATACAAATTTAGACTTTTTTCTACAGGTACAAATTTTTTGCACAAGTTAGTTTTGCACCATATTTACCTCCATAGGAAACATCCCTCCGCCATAAAAGTCTCTGTTAAAATGACGAAGCGCGGCAAAGGTAAAGAAAATGCTGATGACAAAGGGACGGCGAAAGTCTCAAAGAGACAATTTATAACGTTTGATGGGTTTCATATCCTGAAGCTTTATTGAAACTTACACCACCAGATGAGTGTGAAAACTTTTGCTATCAAAATGACGGTTCTGAGGATAATAACCCAAAAGATGGCGGCTCAAATTCCTGAAGTTCAACTTCCTCAAAAAGACAGCATGTCCACCATAACGTCTTTACAGCGTCAAATGAAGACAGAACATTCTACGATCGTGGCACATTCTGCTGCACTCAAGAAAAGAAAAAAAAACTTTACAAGGATAAATCACCAAAAATAAGAAAGAAATGGAAATCTTGGAAGGGAAATTTCCGGGCCGATTCAAGCCAAAATGGCCGACTTCCCGCGTCTTTTAAGCCACGGTTTCTTGAGACATTTTTGTGTGTCTGCTCATCATGAACATACACATTTTATGTTGCTACGTGCAATTGGTTCTGAGGGCTGAAATTTCAAAGCATAAACTTTGCTCGTCAGCCGCGACAGCTGGAGCGACAACACTTCCTGATCAGCTGACTAAACACTAACCAATCAGAAGCGAGCATACTTTCGGTCAATGCAAGTGAATGGCGGAGAGCAGCCGATTCGACGCATCAACTTTTAGCGACTTGTACAAAAAAAAAAATACCAAAATGTATGAATGTGTAAATAAGAATTCTGGAAACATAAATGTACGAGTAAATATGCATTTGAACGAATGAAGTTGAATGCTTGATCCTCAGGGTGTGTGGACCTTCGCAAAGCGAGGCGTCTTCGTCGCAGGCCGTACCCAACGCTTCAACGTGCGAATGTTTAACGTCATATGGTTAAAAAATAATAAAAATAATAAAAATAAAAATAAAGAGCAATGATGATGACATTTCCGAATGAACAATACTGAGCTCTAAAAATAATAATAATAATAAAAAAATAAAAAAGCCTTGAACCCGACCGAAAAGCATTGGCACAAACATCCGAGTCGTACGCTACGTGTATTTCTCCTTAGTTTTTTTTTTTTCTCGCAAATCTGCTACTTTATAAACTCTATTTATCACTTAATAAAAATCGCTAATTTACCAGTTTTTTCTCTTTCTAAAGTGGCAAGTTTTTTTTCTCCGAATATTGCCCCTCAAAAAAAAAAATTATAATAATAATATGTGTCCCTTATACGCCGCCGTAGCTTTTAAATACTTTGTAAATACCGTCAGAAAATCCAGGTGCCGTTAGTAAAATAAAAACGCCAATAACGATAAGATGAATAATTGTCCCGCTCGTTTTGCACGCCGGTCTCTTTTTTTTGTCCGTCAAGACCGCGATGAGACCTTGAAGGAGGTCAAATGTTTGCTTTGCGACTCCCGTTGTACTTTTTCCCTCCTCCGCGTTTACAGTATGTCGCTGCTTTCATTCTCTCTCTCTCACACACAGTGAGAGGTGTGTTTGTGTCTTTTCTATTGGATTATGGTGGCACCTATTTTTAGGCCCACGCACGCACGCACGCGCGCGCGCGCGCACACGCACGCACGCGGTCGGAGGAGGGAAGGTTGAGCCACTCAAAGGTTGCTTTCCATATCACCGCGCAGTCACCTTGAAATCGCATCATCCTGCACTGCCGAGCTATACAATAGCGCAAGAAATATTCAATACCTTTTTTCTTTTTTTTTAAGTTCATTCCTGACCTAGAAAATCTTGGTATTCGCAGAAGAAAGGAAGCATCGCTAATTGGCTTTTTCCCTTACAGGAGATTCCGTCATGTGTTGTTCTCGCTTTCATTTTGCTGTTTAAACACAAAATGAATACGTCGGGTCGGATCTTCCAAAATTCATGGTTGGCCAATCGACGGCCCGTGGGCCACATATGGCCTGCGGCCGCGCTGAGTGGCAAAAAAAAAAAAAAAAAAGGGTTTGACCAATTTTCCCAACACATTTCAATAGCTATCAATTAGAGATAGACCAAAATGTTTTTTTCAGGGCCGATACCGATACCGACTATTTGTAGTCAATGAGACCGAAAACTAATATTTGGAGCCGATTTTCTTTTTCAGCAAAAAGAAGGAAAAAAATATTGGCATCAGCATTTTTTCAAATATAAATGCCAATCTTTACTTTGTAAAGTTTAGTGAGCAATTGTTCAGACTTAAAAAAAAATAAAAAAATCCAGTTTTTTTTTTATCTTAGGCAATAGAATTGCAAAATTACCAACAAAATGTTCAGGGAGCTTCCAAGGTTAGGCACATCTTAAAAAGTTAAATGGAAACTTAAACAAGTAAAAACCAAACTTCTCTTTAGTCTTCTACAGAAAATATTTTTTCCCAAAACTTCAAAATACCTGAAATCTTAAACGTTCACATTTCTTTCGTTTAATTGTTTTTTGTTTGTTCCCAGGGTCAGTAGGATCAAGTTAACTGAAAATCTAAATAAATAGTTCTCTGAGACAAAAATGGTTTTAGATTGACCTTTTATCGGACGTCAAACTTAAAAAAAAAAAAAAAAGAGGCAGATTCCGATATTCGACAAAATGCCCGATGCCCCCTCGGGGCTCCTGACGGCGATGTTCGGTTTAGGTGAACGGTATGAGATTTTTTCTAATAGGTTTTTGGTGAGCTAACAAATACACGCACGCACGCACGCACGCACGCACGCACATACACATACTCACCCACACACAAAAAAAAATAAAAATAAAATAAAAAATAAAAAATAAAAAATAAAAAATAATAAAGAGCAATGATGATGACATTTCCGAATGAACAATACTGAGCTCTTTCTAAAAAAAAAAAAAAAAATAAAAAGCCCAATGCCGATTTTCGGTCGATCCCGACTTCATATGTTAATGCTAAAAAGTAACGTCAAATCTGGATAGTCGCAATTTTTTTTAATAGCACCTCACGCAAACTCAAACCCCCACTCAGCCTGTATTTTCTTTAAAAAAAAATTTTTTTAATTAAATAAAAAGTTACATTTTATCAAGATTTTTTTTATTCCCCCCAAAACAGCAAAGTCTCATTGCGATGTTGTTTGTTGGTTGTTGCGTACTCGCTTTATGGTCTCACTGCCTTTTGCTCATCTTGTTGTTTCTCCATCTTACGCGATGGTCTCGCGTTTGACTATTTCTGTCAAATATCTCGCCTCCGATGTACATTATCATTAAGCCTTGGCAGAGGTCCGCGTACCATCCGGTGACATTCTCGCAACGCTTGCGTTGGTATCAACAATTACGAGCACGATCGTTGCTTAGCATGCGGACACGTAAGTTTAATAAAAGAAAAAAAGAACTCCTTGGCTTTGCTGGCTTTTTTGTTGTCCAGAGGTGAAATTCCAGGATTCCAAACGACATATGGAACATGCAAATAATCAAATTGTAATTCTTTGCCGAGAAAGTGTTTGATAAATAATATATATTTACATATATGTATGTACAGTATATACATATGTATTTTTGGATGGAAAAGCGAAATCCGAAAGTACCGAGAGGCGTTTTTGGGGGAACCTCAATGCAGTGCAAATAAAACAAAACGAAAAATCCTACAAAAGTATTATTGAAGGAAAGGATTTTTTTGCTGCTACATAATTGTTGTGAAAAACATTTTGAAGAAGAAATTTTTAAACGGCCTCTATTAGCGAAATTGTTGCTTTTTTTTTTTTTCAAGAAAAAAAACTAGAATTTTATTTATTTTTCAAAAACCAAAAGAGTTCTTGGTTGTCGGACCTCCGGAAATGACCCCCTACAAAATGGCTGCCTCAAACTTCCTGTGCCTTCTCGGGGCATGGCGGCTTCTTCAGACTTTTTGTGGGACTTTTCTTCATTGACAAGTCGTCCACCAAAAACCCAAACTTCAGCCCTGCCAAGTCAAATTTTGGTTTAGGAGCTTTTTTTGTTTTGTTTCAAATTGGTTATGACCCCAAGAAATAAGCCTTTAAATGGCCACTTTCAACCAAAATGACAGACTTCCGGCGACCATTCGATGCTCAGCTCATGATAGACATGTCTCCCAAATTTCATCTTGATCAGTGATTGGTGCTTTGCGGGCTGAATTTTCAAAAACTGTCAAAAAGTGTTTATCGTTGACGGAGCCCTTGAAATGGTCGCACCGACCGACTGCAAAATGGCTGCCTCGGACCAAAATAGTCGACTTTCTCAGCATGACTTGTTTGTGTTTCTACTCTTGATAGACGCGCAAACCAAATTTCATTTGTTGCTAAAATGAAACTGGATTCGGGGGGCTGAATATTCAAAAGCTCTCAAGGAAGAGTTTGTCTCGTCATCAGCCTAAAATGGCGCCACGGACCAAAATGGCGTTTTGGATTTTTGTAGCACAACTTTTAATGCATGCGAATTAAATGTCATGCTACAAAGCTGAGCCAGCGTTTGGGGTTTGAACTTTACTCTGAAACTGAGGTTTGTTTCTTTTCTTTTTATGACGAGGGATCAAACGTTGCCGTCATGCTCCGCCCACAAACGCAAAAAACGTACGTTCAAGTTCTTCGCAATTTAGCGTCGTCGAGTGCTTGCGGTTTAAAATCGGTACCCGTTGGACAACATTTCCAGGGGCGCAGTTATTGGCGTCAACTGGCCGCTTCAATGCAAAATCCTCCAAATCCTGCTTTGTCCTTTTTCAAGTGAATCCAATCCCGGCTGATCAATTATCACCGACATGCCAAAATCGTTTGCCGCCATCGCTAAAATGTCGGGCCAGCAAAAGAGAGCGAGCAGAAAAGTGCATTTCAAGTCCTTCATTTATCATTTATGTCTCTCGTTAACAAAAGTGAGCCCAATAAAACATGACAGACGGTGGAAAAAAAAGCGAACTTTTGTTGTTTTTTCCATAAAAAAATACAAATAAAAATACAGAAGATGTTCAAGAAAAAGCTTTTAGCTGGTCCATATTCATAATTGTTATCATTTTCTTTTAAAAGCAGCACATGAAAAATCATCCGTCAACTCCAAGATTTTTTAGCTGAGTATTTGCATTTGCACAAATGAACAACAAATATGTATTCTTATACAAATATATACACAAGAAGAAAATACAGTCATGCTATCAAGTCATCAAGAAATATTTCTTTCTTTATTTGCATTTTGTGATAGTGGCAGCAAAAGGCGCTTTTGAGGCACGACTGCAATTAAAGAGCCTTATTTTGTATGCATGAAAGATTTTGTTTCAGCTGTTTTCCAACTTCAAACTGTTCAGTTCAGTCCAAAAAATTTTCCCCAAAAATTAAAATAAAAGCACCCCCCCCCCCCCCCCATTAATTATTTTCATATACCGTCACATCGCACACTTCCTTATTTACTTATTTATTTATTTTACCAATCCAGACCATTCCAACCTCAACCTGTTCAGTTTACGGTATACATCTTTTGGAAATTGTCAAAAATTTCAAAATAAAAGCTCTCCATTTTTTTCATAAAAAATACATTCAAATGTCCGCATTGCTTGACCGATTCAACCCATTTCAACTTTATTCTGTTCAGCTGGTTTGTCTTAAAAAAAAATACAAATAAACCCAATAAATTGCCCAAATACTTTTTACTGAATAAGGTATTCAAATTTAACTTGCATTTCAAACCCTTTCAACCAATTGATCAATTTCCCGTACAAGCCCCCAGCAGACGGATGTACGACCCAGTGCTGCTGTTTCTACACGATCGTTGTTGTTCTTATATTAAATCCTCAAAGACAAGTTGAGCGCATCCGAATGCTCATTGGATACAACATCACCTCGAAACATGACAAGAATTCCATTGCGGATACTTTTTCCCTGACGAGGCTGCGGGGCATCTCATCTCGGAGTTCCAAACATTGTTGACTATTCCAAAATATTAGTGTTTAAATTTTCAAAATGAAAGCGCAAAATTAAGAATTTTCTCACTTCCCGTTTTCAAAATAAAAGTCAACATTTTCTTTTTTTCACTTTGTGTATATATATATTTTCTGTAATCTTTGCTTCATATGTATCGGCAGTTCATCAGTCGTTACGATTAAAATGTGTTGGAGGGAGAGAGAGAGAGAAAAACGAGTGCCGTCAAGCGTAATTGTGAATAATGAGGTGTAGAAAAATCAATGTGGCATTTGGGGAACAAACGCAACATGAAATCAATCACTTCCTGCTGAATTGCTCTTTCAAAGTAAAGCTCATTTCCAGCCTGGCTCATGTTGGCATGGATGAGATTATCGTTTTATTTTGACACTCAGTTCGTATTTGGCTTTACTGATGAGGATTTTGGCGTTCACAAAAGCTCTCATTTCCTTTCGTTTCATTGCCGACGTCTGTGGGGGAAAAAAAAAAAACTTCCCCCGACTCTTTTGATCTGGTAAAAGCTGCAACATTGATCGTCGTAATTGAACACCTGCGTCATACGATCAAACATAATCAAGCGAGCAGATGTGAGAGGAAAATGAGAAATTGCCTTTCGTTTGGATATCAGTGAAGGAAAAAGTCATGCGTGTCCTATTAAAAGGGAACGGCAAATATTTATGGCTGAAATTCTTCACCGCAACCTTACATTAACTCATTCACTGCCATTGACGGCTATAGACGTAAAAAATTCATTTGAACAATTTTTTCCCCCCACTTTTCTTAACAAGAATATGAAAACCTAGAAACAAATATTGTGCAATTAGAACAGATATAAAATTAAAAAACGTCACGTACGAGATTTGAACTATTTCTATTAAACATTTTTTACCACAATTTGTTAACAAGAGTATGAAAACCTAGATTTTTTTTTTATTGTACTGTATTAGAACAGATATACAATTTGTGATTAATCATGAGTTAACTATTGAAGTCATGCAATTAATTACAAATAAAAAATGTAAATACAAAAAATTAGGGGCGTCAGACGTTAATTTTTTTTAATCGTAATTCAATTGCATGACTTCACTAGTTAACTCACGATTAATCACAAATTGTATATCTGTTCTAATACAGTACAATAAAAAAAATCTAGGTTTTCATACTCGTGTTAACAAATTGTGGAAAAAAATGTTTAATAGAAATAGTTCAAATTTCGTACTTTTGACGTCTATAGCCGTCAATGGCAGTGAATGAGTTAATAGTGAAGTTATTTGAAGAATAGCACTGATAATTGATCAGATATTAGGTGGAGACATCTCATTACAAAAAAAAAAAAGACGGTGTAAAATCCCGTGAATAACACTCTTATTTATTTATTTATTTATTTTTTTGGTTCTGACTTTAAGCTGAGACATAAAAAAAATGACAGCTTTTTGCTTGCTAAAGCAAGACTGCAGGCCAAATGACACAATTCGGACTTGTTGTTAACTTAATTTAATAAAAAACTTATTTCACTTTTAAATAATTACTCATTTGTTTATAAAAAAACGTTTTTTAACGAGAACATTTATGACAATTCATTATTCACGATGCAGACGAGTGATGAGAAAATGAAGCTTCGTGAACCATTTGAATTTGTTTTTGGGAGCTCTTGGCTTAAAAAACGCAATAGAAATGGGATCAATTTCCAAATTGAATCCATTTCCATTGCATCTTTACACCAAGAGCACCATCTAGAAGAGTAAAAAAAATAATAATAATTATAAACTAAAGTGGTCCATGAAGCTTCATCACTAAATAGTTATATTTTCTGTACAAAAAAAAAGGAACAAATCTTTAAAAATTGCCCACCCTAAAATAAATCTTAAAAATCATTCGACTGTTTTTCTCAGAATTTCTATGTATTTTTTTAAAAGCCATTTTTGTGCAGCCGCCAGCCCAGGCGTGTGTCGCTTGTTAATTTTGCGGGAGTATGTTTTTCTACGCAGCCCAAATGTTGTCATGCGCGACTGACACAAGCGATTGCTCTCATGACTTTTTTGTTTTGCTTAAGTGAGTCGACTTGATGAATAAAACATCTTTGCTGGTGTGTGTTTTTGTCAAAACAATGAGGCCCAACTCGCCGCAAATGTTGATTCCGACGGCGGCGGTTCGTGCGGGCTCCGAAATGAACTGTCAGGACAATCTGGCGAGCGCAAGGCCTCCACCAAGGCAAAAAAACAAACTCAAAAGTATATATTCTTATGTTCGGGATGAAGTCGTCAAATGTTCATGCCTCTTTGGATAAAAGTACATATCAAGCAATTCAATTCAGTTGTCACAGTCCAGTCCGCTTGAAACCCCCCCCCCCTCCCTTTTTTAAATATATCTTGGGGAAAAAATAGTTTTATTAAAAAATTTAAAGAAAAGGCATATTTAAAATAAATATCATAACTCAAATATTCATTATTCAATGTTTCATTTAAATTCTCTCTTCCACTGGAATCAAAAAACATTAAACTCTTAGAGCCAATTTCCTTAAAATAAAATAAAAAATTATAATTAAAAAAAATCTCATTTTAAAAATTAAACAAATTATTAAATTCTAGATTTTTTTTCCCTCTGAAAATTAAAAAGTAAAGCTTTTTAATGTAATTTTTTTTATGAAACACTTTTTTTTATTAAGAAGCAATACATTTTTGTGTCATGGAAAAAATAATGGTTTTCATGTAAAAAAAAAAAAAAGAAGACTTTAAAAAGAGGGAACATTTTCCAGCAAAAAAAAAAAATTATGTTTATAGTGGACTACCTGTAAATAAAATCTAAACTATCGACAAAGTATTTAAGCAACAAACACTTCATGATCTTTTTTTGCTCTGTGGCCTTGGTGGAACTCGAGCAACTCCTAAACAGGAGTTAAATGTGTTTCTTGGTTTATGTGAAGTGTTTAAGATTGATTGGCAGCACCTCCAACACGTTTCAGGCTTGTAACATCAAGAGATTAAAAAAAAGTCACGATGCAGTTAATTGAGTTTTCTCACCCGGGGCTTCGTTTTTTTTTCTTCTTCGATGATTATCAGCTAATCGTTGTTAGCGCCTGGGTGGCTTTTTGCATTGTGGCACCTCCACAAACGACGCAAATCTTTTTGTACAAATGCGATTCCATTCGGTGTAAACGCAGACAAAAGGGAAAAGATACACAAAAAAATACACAAAATTATATATATATATATATATATATATATAAAAAAAAAAAAAGTATTACGATACTTAAGGCAAAAAACTAATCTAACATTGTGGAAGTCCTCCTCGGCAGTAGTTGGCGCTATAGTGCAACATCGGTGAATTCTCATCTGCATCACAAAGCAGCTAAAGTCAATCAAATACAGCTAAAGAATGCTATGACAAATGGAGGGATTACAAAAAATGCAAAGGAAAAAAAATCTAAAACACGAGTATAATTCAACAAAAATATTTGAAAATACAACAAAAATATTGGAAAAACTGATATGAAAATGTAAAAAAAAATACATCTTAAAAAAATTATTTAAAAATATAAAAGTATTAGAAAAATCTGTACACACATGTCTAAAAATGTTTTCAACATATTGTTATAAAAATGCTAGCCAAAATAGCCAAACGCACACCAAAATGTTATATAATAGTACGTGATAGGGATATATATATTTTTTCATATTCAGCTTTTCTCGCGATTATCAGTCGGGGACAAAAATTTGGCTTGGAAATGCCGATTACTATTCTTCAGGGGGGTTGGGCGGGGTTTGACCGGCCGTTCGGGAGAGTCACCACACCTGTAATCAGCTGAGCCTCAGCATTCTTAACACCCCCCCCCCCCTTCATACCCTCCCCTCCTTTTTGGTTAGTATATTTTCATGGTCGTTTCTCTTTTAATAGAAACGCAATCCCGTGACATGTAAAGTGTCTTGTCTGTCAGACACACGCCAACATGGCCGTGTTTACAAGCGGCGGTCATTAAACGCCGTGTTCCCCCGTCGCTACTTCCTTTATGCTAATCCCACAAAAGTGTGTGCGCGCGCGTTTCCACACGTCCCGGAGGAGTTGCAATCAGCAGGACGGAATGAGTCGCGCTAAACGAGAAGTTGAGTCCGCGCGTTGGAATAATGAAAAGGGGGTGGGCGGGCCATGAGGGGGCGCTGACAGCTCTAATTACATTGCTGCCCATTAGCTGAGTGTTAATTGGATGATTTATTGTCCCGCGGGAGGAGCTGACAGTCAATTGATGCTGATGGCGCTCAAATGGGCGGGAGGAGGCTTGAGTCGCCACCCGCGACTCAAGCTTCTTCTTCTGCTGCTTCTTCTTCTTCTGCTTCTTCTTCTTCTGCTTCTTCTTCTTCTGCTTCTTCTTCTTCTTCTGCTGCTTCTTCTTCTTCTGCTTCTTCTTCTGCTGCTGCGCATGTTCAGCACCTCAAGTGGCTAAACGAAGACAACAACAAACACGGCAGAAAATGTAAATATTCGAGTAATAATGAAACAAAATATGATTTCCATTTTCTACGTCTCCTGACGTTTTGAAATCTTTTCCCAATTCAAAAGTTTGAAGGCGCACCCGCTGCAAGGCAGGCAGACATCAAACAAGGGGAGCTCAAGTCATCTCCAGACGTGAAATTCCGCTGATTATTTTATCTTTTGACAATTTTCTACGTGCGTGTGTTAAGGTGCCTGCGGGCTGTGTGTGCGTGTGCGTGTGTGCGTGCGTGTGTGTTTTTCACCTGCACTTTCCGCCATCGCCAGTGAGCCGTGTTGGATTGTCATCTCTTTGTATATATAAAAGAGAAAGAAAGAAAAGAAAGTATGATCAAAAATGCTTTCAGCGCTTTTGGCCACTTGACTGAGACACCTGAACGTTTCAACAACTTCAAAAGCGACAGTCAGGATTAAGAAAGCTCAACATCCACTTCTTAATGAAAAAACTTTATAGTTGAACAGTTTCTTCTATTCCTTCTGTTTAAACAATGGCAGCAAATTTATTTTACTTTTAGAAGTTGTTTTTTTCTTATCCTTGTTTTTTTCCCTACTATTTCTTCCAATATGTTTGCTTTTCACTTACACCTGTCTATTTTGTAGGGATGTAACGATAACGGCAATATGGTGATATCGCGAAATATCGTCACAATTTTTTTATTTTTTTTTATTTTCTTTAAGAGCTCAGTATTGTTCATTCGAAAATGTCATCATCATTGCTCTTTTATTATTCTTTTTTTATATATATATATATATATATATATTTTTTTTTTGTTTGTTTTGTTTTGTTTTGTGTGTGTGTGGGTGAGTATGTGTATGTGCGTGCGTGCGTGCGTCACGATTTTAAAAGCAGAACATCAAGTCGATTTACGTTTGTGCAGTTCTAGCACCCTCTGGTGGTTATTATTTTTTGTGTAGCTTAATTTTCACAAGACATGTTTTGGCCCTACTATGTTTAAAATCCACCCTAG
The DNA here is from genome assembly GCF_054856555.1 of Leptonotus elevatus. Classification (NCBI taxonomy): domain Eukaryota; kingdom Metazoa; phylum Chordata; class Actinopteri; order Syngnathiformes; family Syngnathidae; genus Leptonotus; species Leptonotus elevatus. The sequence continues at coordinate 1,121,474 of NC_141243.1, forward strand.
TGGTGAGATGAAAGGGAACGTAATCTGCTTTTGAGTCCATTTGTGGAGGAACTCAATGTGTGCGTGGATTAGCAAGTGTCTTAATATTAAGTGTTATTAGAGATTGTGGGTTTATATGCATTGCTGATATGTACAAAAGCTACAATATTGTGTGTGTTTTTTTTTTTTTTTTTTTTACAATATTGTGACCTCACCACAATATCGTGATAATTATCATATCGTGATGTTCATATTGTGATATCATTACATACCTACTATTGTAAAAAGTATTTCAATTGTTTTTACCATTATGTGCATATCATTTCTTGTAATATTTCTTCCTATTTTTTTGCAAGATAATACTGCCTTTTGTGCAAAAGTACAAAAATATTCAGATGCAATTTTGTACTCCACAATCTCCACTTTACTGCACTCTGCCCTCAGTCTCCTCTTGGATAAAATGGGCCTCCTTAAGGGGGCAGTAAGTCGAAGCGGCCCTTTCACTTCTCTTTTCTTGTTGTTTTTTTTTGTCCGCCAGTTGCGTTCAATGCGATTTGGATTTTTGCAGTTTTCCAATACTTTCAAAGTAAAAGCACAAAGCTGGTGTCCCCTTCACAGCCGTCTCACCCTTGGCCCGGCTAACGAGCCGCTGAGTGTCCGAACGTCATCGGGCCTGACGACTTGGGGCCTAAATGGCGCTCAACGGACAGATAGATGGCAGGCTGGGCGCTAATGGCGGCCATACAATATGCTAAATGCTATTTAGCAGACAATTTGATCCAAAACGACTCCGCGCGGCGCACTGAGTGCTTTTATTTTTAGACCCCAAGAAGAAATGTGCTCCGTTATGGCTTTGATGCAAGCTCACTTCAGCACGCGCATTACCTTGGAAGCAACTAATCACGATGCTTTATAGTCTCAATTAAAAAAAAATAAAATAAAAAAAACGTATGAAGACATATATAAATAATAAAACACAAATTAAAAAAATATTACAAAAAAAATAAAAAATAAATCACAAAACAGAAAACGTGGCACCAAACTTAATAGAAAAATATACTATAACAATTATAAAAATACATCAAAATACTTTAAAAAAAATTACAACAAAAACTAACTGTCCAAGTCAACAAAAATATGAAATTTACTATTTCATAAATAGACCAACTCCTTTTTTTTCTCTCACCTCATCCCCCCCCCCCCCCCCAACACACGCACATCATAAAACAGTCATTTGTCTTGAAACATAATTATCAAGCCTTAGAGAATGTAAGACTTGTTGAGTGTTAATTGCTGTAATCTGTGATAAAGCACTTAGGAGGCACACGGAGGATTACATTTATCACTCCAGTAAGAGTTTGGGACGGCTTTTTATGACATTGCTTCAGGAGAATAACTCTAAGCTTCACAGCGTTAGCGTTTGTTTGGAAATTCCAAAAAAAAAAGTCCCTCTATGTAAAAACAAACAACACAAAGGACAGAAAAAGTTCAAGTTTTGTTTGAAGATTATATATTTTTTAGCTTAATCATTTAATGTGTATGTCTGCTATTTCAAACGACAAAAAATAAAACTCAACAAGGCCAAACAATAAAAGCGCATGCCATGTGGTTCTACCCAATGAACTAGCTAACTTGAAGTAACATGTTAGTTAATTATCTATCTAACGAACAAATTAACAAAAGTGACTAACCTAAATTATAGACATTAATTTATGGTCTAACTACCAAGTAGCCAGCTAACTCACAAGCTTGTGAAATAGTTAACTAACAAGCAAAAGAAATGGCTAACAAACAAAGCAGATAACGAACAACTCGCTAACTGTCCAACCAGCTAGCTCATGAACTAATCTAACAAGCTAGCTTGCTAAGACGTGACAATGCTACCAAAGAACTACAAAACCAGTTAATTAATGAACTAATAAAACAATAAATGCATAGCTTACGAATCTAACAAATCAACTGGCTATTAAATGACCTGACAAATTAAAATAACAAATGAACATTCCACTAACAAAGATATATATATATATATATATATATATATATATATATATATATATATATATATATATATATATATATATATATATATATATATATATATATATATATATATATATATATATATATATCTAACAAATGATGGTAGTCGTAAAAAAAGAGAAATTAGCCAACTGACAACCTAAGGAGTTAACTAATATACAAACAAGACATACATTTAACTAATTGACAAGCTAACAAGTGAAGCAGCTAACTAGTCGATGAATAATGTGCAAACAATCGAACGAGATGGAGGTGGAGACGAATGGACAAGCCAGCTACTCAGTCGCTAGCTAACAAACTGGCGAACTTCCTATCTAGTAGCTGACTAACCAGATAGCTAACGAACTGTAAAAACTTAATAATGAACTATTAAACCAATTTAGTAAACTTATGAAACTGAAAAACTAGCTAATCAAAACCAATAAATGAAGATCCACTAACAAACTAGCTAAATACTGTAACTCATGAACTAGCTAAGAAAAATAACAAATAAACTAGCAATCTAACAAACTATGGTTGTTAACTTTAAACGCTATTTTGTTAGGAAGTTCTCTGTTCGAACGACTTAAAAAAATAGTAAACTAACCAACTAATGGTATTTAACTGCTAAATGGATGAGCTAATAAGTCCATTTAAGGCGCTAATGAGCTAACCAATGAATGAACAAGGAAAATTCATGCGTACTGAACATGATTAAGAACTTTCAAAACAAAGAATAACAATCATCATTGCTTGTGTCTTGTGTCGAAGTGCTTTTAGCATCCATCGTAGTTCAATCACAGCTCAAATCAAAAGTTTGTTGAGAAAGACGAGCGCGGCCAACCAGCTTCCCACTTTTCAGATCCTTCTTTCCGCTCGCCTGCCAACTTGTGATCCGCGGACCGGTGCTGAGCCAAGAGAGGATGCGAGCCGTTCCAAAAAAGTACGGTGACATTAAACAAAGACGTCGGGCCGGCGTGCCAGAATCAATCGGCGCTTGAGGCCTGACTTTCCTCTTTACAGTCGCTGTCCTCACCTCAACCCGTTGCTTTAATATCACGCTGAAAATGAGGAAAAAATTGCCAAATTTGCCCCTTTATAAAGTGGCAAATTTATTAGTTTTTTCTTGCAAATTTGCCACTTTATAAAGTGGAAATTTGGCTATTTTTTTCTCGGCATATTGCCCCCGCCCACTAAAAGAAATGTATTTATATGTATGTGGCCCTAATAATGTGATTTTTTTTTTTTTCATGGATGGATTTCCGCGCCCCCCCCCACGCCCCCCCCCCCCCCCCCCCCCCCCCAAAAAGTGACAGCATGTGTCTGGAATCCTACGTGTTTGCTGGTGGGGATTGGGGAGGTCTCATTTGAAAACGTGCGTTCATAACCCAACACAATAACCCAAACCCCACAGCTAATACTAACCCAATAATTGTAACCAACAACCCCAAACCCAAGGATTTGCCAAGATGGGAACTGCCGGCAAGAAAGTTTACGAGCGCTTCTTTCCAAGTTTCTGTCCGCACGTTCACCTTGCATTTGTCTTTTTTTTTTTTCACTTTTCTAGCACAAAGATAAAGAATTGATGACATTATCGTTATTCAAGGAGCTGCTTGAATAATTAACAGGAACAAAAGTCTTTTTGAGGGTGGGGGGGGGGGTCGTCGCCGCCGTCGTCGCCGCCGTCGCCGCCGTCGTCCGCATTAATCACTCTCATTCATCACGCCGTCTGCCTCAAACGCTGACGACGCATCACAAAGACAAAAGCGGCGAATATTTGATGGGCGGCGGTAACAATGGCGCCCGGTTGTAGAATTAGGAGAACAGCGCCGCTATCTGAAGTTTTGCTTCCAAGGAGATTCAACAGAATAGATATTAGATTATAGATATATATTTTTTTTGTAGTTGAAAGGCAGCTGATGCAGAAGCACCTTGAAAGTGAAAACGTAAAACACACACAGAAAATCGATCTGATTAAATCCAGATATTAAATATGCAAGAAATGCATTTTGTTATCATTTCAACTTTCTGGCAAATTTGAAAGCCATTGCTCAGTTGATTTATTTATTTATTTAATTTTTGCTTTGTGTTGCAAGGCAATATTAGCGGAAAACATACAAAGAGGAGAAATCCCGGATTCAAACCCACGGCCACAGAAATGTGAAATAACTCATTTGTTGTAATTGTTGGAGTTGCATTGCATCAGATTAATAATATTCATGTGTGTGATGACACAAATTATGTTGATGACTAGGAAACAAATATCAATATGCAACAAGTAAAACTATAAAAACTATCAGTGTTTATATTTTCAAAAGGTGAATGGTGTCGAATTACGTGTGAAGGCTGAATAAAAAATTGTGGAATAATATTGAATGATATACAATGAGCATGAACATGTTGGAATGAATTGGTCAAAAATTGTAGAAACAATTTTAGTTTTTGTAGAAATTTCAACTATCATTGTTTGCATTTTCAAATGATTATTTACAATTTTCTGAGAAAAATATTATATTTTTGGAAGAGGCGTGCGGGCTCCTCGTGTGGTCCTCGGGGAGCCACGCGGTGTCCGCCGTCCCCATGTTGGTGACCCGTCTCGGATGATTGGTCGATTGGACCGACTTTCCCGCTTGCTGTTGAATGTTACGTTCCCGATCGCTGCGGTTTTGCGTTGATCGTCCTCGCTAAGCAAATATTTCATTAAGAAAACGTCCGATCCAAAGCAGCGATTACGTTTGCAGTCACCGAGGAAATCATGTCGCAAAATCATGTCGCATCGGCACTGGAGAGCAGGACTGTGTTTTCGATGACTTTTTCCCGCTGGCTCATTACGCATCCATTGCGGAAAGTTCTCCGAGATCAAATATACGGCGGCGGGTCGTTTTTTCGAGTGCAAAAAAGAAAGTTGGGCGCGTGAGGTTGAAAACGGAACGTGTAATGGATGACACCGGAGCATTGATCGCCGATCGATGCGGACATGGACCTCGGTCGCCCCGAGCTTCTCAAATCTGCTGATGGAGGAACGAATGCGTTGCCCTCTTCCTTATGGTGTCGCACCCTGACGACGCTGCTGTCATGACAAGTGCCGCTCGGCCTTTTCTTCTTTGTCTGAAGGCGAAAGCCTTCCCACGTTATTCAATTCAATTTCTTCTTCTTTTTCTTCCGTTTTACTCCTCCTTTTCTTTTCCTGCTACTTCGTCCACCTTTTTTGTCCGATTCTCACCATTCCAATTTCCACATATTCCAAAAATTCACGCTCACAGGGCTTGCATTTTTCTCATTCCGGAAAGTCACGGTTTACCCACAATTCCCTGGTTTGAACCCCAAATTTCCCCATTCATTCCCAATGGCAAATTCAACATTACACATTTACATTGTTCCCATTAGAAATTTAAAACATTCCGCTTATTCAATTCAACTTGGGAAGGATGGTCAACATTCCAAAAATTCCCACTTAACAAAAAAAATAAAATGCAAAAATCAACATTAAAATACCCACATAACAAAATTGACCAATTTCTTTCTTGTTTTTCTACTCTAATTTCTACATTGTTTCACCGATTGAAACCGTTCCAACTTTAAATGGTTCCGCTTTTACGTACCATCAGGGGCAGCAGAGACAATGAAAACAGCAGAGACCCCAGAATTGAACCCTGTGGAGCACCATATGGTCGGTTATATACATGTGCATTCATACACGAAGTTGTAGCCAAATTAGAAAGTAGAAGGAAAAAGTCACGATCAAGTTATCCCAATAAAAGTTGTTTTTTTGCAGCGTAGGAAGAAAATATGCCGGTGAGTAATGTTAAGATGCTTCTCGGTATACGTTCCTGAAGCGTTTTGTGTGAATAGCCGTTCTTTTGAGGTCATTGGCGAGTCAGACTGGAAGTAGATCATGGCGATTCTTTGCACATCTATAAATTGAAGCAGAAATTATTGTCAATCAAATCATTTTGAATCAAAAATCGTTCTGAATCAAAAATTGATTCTGGATTCTGAATCGCAGACCCAAAAATCGGAATCGGAATCGAATCGCGAGACAGTCAAAGGTCCCACCCCTATTGCACATATTCATCCGACCGCTTTCTTTTCCTGAACGTTTCAATGTTTTCCTTTTGAGCTCCCTTGACTCATATTTGTATTTTTGAGAGTCAAATGACTCAAATACAAATGAATCCGAGAATCAATGAATCACCAATTTTCATGTAACGCTTCTTCCGGGGAACGCTTGGAAATCGTATTCCGGGATTTGTAGGCTGATCTTTTTTCCGTGTAATTCCACATCCTCAAGTTCTGTTGGCAAATGAAGTTAACGTTTAGCCGAGCTGCTTTTATCTGGCTTGCCTCGTCTTGCCATCTTGGGGAGTCGAGACTCAATTACAAATCATCCAATTGGAGTGCAAAGGACAAAGGGTGGGACGAGGGCCACGAACCAAACCACGACGAGGGGCAAATTCCTAGCTGACGACACCAGATTATGGTCACGCTTCCTGTGGGAGCAGCGAGAAAATAGAAAAAGAAATTCCTCCACCGAGGAGCGCCGGGGAACCGAATCTTCGTACCTCGGCTGGAGCCGGAAAGTGGATTTGCACGCTAGCGGTTTGCTTCGCCGTCACAGGTTCTCGGTTCGAATCTTAAGTCTTTCCTTCACCTATCACCAAAACTACAATAATACAAATGTGAAGTTTGAGATGGATTGTTTTGAGGCCGATGCTGATTACAATATTTGACGGAATAAAATTCTGATAGCCAATCAATCTGATGATTAATTTCAATAATATGAACAACAACTTATTTGGTCCCAATAATGATATGAAAAAATTAGGAAGTTTGACTATTTGACATTACGTTGTCCTTTACTGTCTATTTGTTCTAAACAAAGATAAATCTTTTTTTTTCTCCTTGTTTTTTTTCTTTCCTTTTTTTGTGGGAGCATGGTTGAATTAGGGCCCTATATATTATTTATTAGTTATTACTTGGGCATGTAAAAAAAAAAAAAAAAAATTTACTAATTTGCTCCCAAAAACATATAAATACGTTCTATTTTAAATATTACCACACTCCCAAAGAACTTTTTTTTCTTTTTTTTTTAATTTTATGCTTGAGCATACAGAAGGCTTTGAAGCAGCCTCTGAACTGAAGAGAATGCTTGAAGCAGTGGTAGTTATTACAAAACAGGCCATCAGGTGGCAGCAGAGTATAAGAGATCGACCAGGGCCATGTGGCAAAAAGCTCTTTTCTTCACTGTTGTAAACAGATTTGTGAATAATGATTAAAGTTAGCAATAGTGTCATGCTCGTTAATGCAGAATGGAAACAGATGGACGGACAGCAATATCAAACGTTTTGATGTTACCAGCCTTTTTGAAACTGATGTTTGCAAATGTCTTATTTTGATTCAACACAAAACATAATCAGTCTGCTTTCATGAAGGACTGCAGAAATCAGATCATTGCTGTTGAGAGGCTGAAATCAGACAATATGGACAAATTCAGGTTAAACGATGGCTGAAAATGATGACGTGATAGTTGCCGATTTATATATTTTAATGATCGATTAATTGTCAATTAATTCCATTTTGACGGCTCTAGTTTATCTTTGCCTTTGGCTGTAATATGATATGTAAAAAATAAAAATAAAAATAAAAAGAATAAATAAAGGTCCAAATCTAGTGTTATCGGAGAATCCTTCCAATGAGTGCGCTGATTACTGAAAATAATAAAAAGTCGGCTTTCTTTCAGTGCATACATGAAAGATGAGTCACAATGCTTGAAAATGGCTGCCACTCCACGCCACCTGGGAACCGTTGGAAATTGTGGGTGCAAAAAAATGCATCTCGTCCGCTCTAATGAAGTGGAGGAACGCAAATGGAACGTGGCGCGAGCAGCTTAACCGCGCTCTCGCCAGCTGTTTGTTGCCGCCGCCGCTCTTTTTCCTCCGTTCGAGCGCTTCCCCGCCACTCGTGGTCACCCCCGACTACGACGCCAAGCCCCCCTACCGGCGTCCAATTTCGCTTCAAAGGGCAAACGCTTCCCGGGCGTCTGTCAGGCCTCCCGAACGAGACGTCAAGATGTAAACAGTCGGAGATGAATCGAGCGCGCCCTCTCGTCAGCGGAAAAAGCTAAGCGAGGTTGGGGCGCAAAAAAAGCATCTGACGATTTTTCCATTCGAGCCTCCGCCTTCGCCGCCCCCCCTGCGGGAGGAACAAGCGAGGCGGCGAGCGTTCGCCAAAGCGCGTCCCTCGCTTCCCTTTTGTGCCAGGCTAATAAGAAAAAGTTGGCTTCAAAGGGTTTGGGCGGCGCGGGGAGGAAAACGGCCAGAGGGACGGCAGACGGAACGAGGTGGGCTCCGGCTTCTAACGCGTGAAATTACACCTGACACCTTGCCGATGCGCTACCGCTGTCACCCCCCCCGCCCCCCCCCGCCCCCCCCCCCCCCGCCAACACACATTTCTTTTTTCTAACCGAGCCCCAACAAGAGGATTATTGAATGCAAGCGCTCCCTAATAAAGGGCTTCACAAACTTTGGGTCTTCATATAACACCAGTTAATCGTAAACGTATGTATGAATTCGAACGTTACCCCATTTTGAAAAAAAGTCAATATTACGATAAATTTAATGAAATCATATTTAATTTACACCATTAACATTCACTGCCACTGACGAGTTTACTCGTCAATTACACATTTTTCAACAGGGATGAGCATCTGATCCTGCTCCACTGTAAATGTCAAACTTAAAACGACTTTACGGACGCACAACCACCAGTAGATGGCATCGTTGCCCCGTTTTAGATACGAGATCAGCACACTTTGTCAGTCCACGGTTGACGTTGTTGTACTGCTGATTGTAAAAAGGAGAGAGTCTCGTCGTTAATTTGGTAGCTTCGGTGTGTGTGTATATAACTCGGGCCGAAGCAATAAATGTAGTACTTTGGCGCCGTCTTGTGGAATTTTGTTTAGTCAGGCCACAGACTCGCCTAATAGTGAACAAGTGAAAGGCTTCCACTCAAATAATTAAGCTACCAATCATACTGCCTTAAACTCCTGACATCGTGCATTAGGCCACACCCCTTAAAGGCACACCCGCAACATGTAAACGTACAGTCATTACGATTTATAAAAGCAGTTTATTTCTTTGATTCTCTCTTATCTTTTTGAGAAAATAATATTCTGGCAACTCGCTTACGAGTCTCTGAAGAGGCGTTTCTAATATAAAAAAATCTCTTCGCCGCCATCTTGTGGCCGAGGAGATATGCTAAGTGAGGGGAGGAGTTTCATTTTGTTGCGCCACAGAAATAAAGTACAAGTGTAGGCAATTACAAACCTTCTTGGGTGGGCGGCAATAACTCGCAGGGTTTCACTATATCGCAAATTATTTTTACAGCCCCGGGGGGGTTCGAGGACCCCCAGTTTGATAACCGGTGCCCTAATATATTGGTGTACTCATATTAAGCGTTCCAATTTCGCACTAAGAGCGAGCGCTGGATAGCAAGTTAATTAACTCTCCGCCCCCGCGCCTCCCCTGGCGATGGGCGCGAAGCTTCGCCTTTCATGTTGCTAGCCAAAGATAGCAGGTGAGGGGAAGATGGAGGTAAGGGAGGAAGTCATAAGAAAGAGAGGAAAAAAATGGAGGGGCGGGGGGACGGCGTCGCAAAGCTAAATTGGATCGGGATGGGGAAGAAGCGCTGAGAGGCGTCTTCATGGTCGGCTGCAGGATGTCGGCGAGTTTCTTCATCTTGGCTTTTTCTATTCATTGTTTCCACACCTGCTTGGCGAGATGTAACAAACGTGGGCGGGAGGAAGACGCGCGGCGGAGGCGAGCGCGTCTAATGAAAAGAAAGGAAGAAAGAAAGAAAGGAGCGCTCAGGATTTATTTTTTTATTTTTGTGTCTCTCGAACCGTCCCTAATTCTCGCGGCGGCGCTCGAACGTCCTTTGACATGGGGCAGCCGTCGTCCAATGTTTGGCATCATGAACGGCGGTGAAGCGACGCGTATTTTCATTAAGTGAGGCCTGCGCGGGGATCTCGTTGCAATTAGCAGGACATCAAATGATCTCCAATTTCGGAAAGCAGCCCCGCCCCCACGTGGAATAAATAGTCTTAGGTTCTTGTGCCGGTTAAATTCTTGCTTTTGAGCCTTTATTAGGGGAACTCGAGGCTAACATTGTAAACAATCCATCCGTTTTCATTCATCTCCTGATGCCGCCATTTTGTCCACTTACAGTAGGGGGCGCACGCTGCTGTCGACTAAAAGTGACATCAACGTGCCCTCGGGTTCGCATTGCACAGCAGAGGGGGCGATAGCGGACAAAATGGCAGCGCCTTGAGATGGGTTCAGATACGAAGCCGCTAAGGTGACACGGTAGGGAAAAATAATAATTTGCGTTCCCTCGCAAAGATTGCGTTATTTTGCAAAAAAAAGTTTGCATTCCTTCGCAATAAATGCGAGATAAGTAAATCAAAGTTTACCGTGAGTGGACGCCTTTTTATTTATTTATTTTATTTATTTTATTTATTTTATTTTATTTTATTTTATTTATTTTATTTATTTTATTTATTTTATTTATTTTATTTATTTTATTTTATTTTATTTTATTTTTTTACATGTATTTATTTTTGCGCGTTTATGTACTTCCGGGTCAGTTTGGATACTGCCTCGGGTGAGAGGCAGCGGCACCATAGATGGCTAACGGCAGTAGCTTTTCAAAATAAAATTCAATGAAGCTTTCCCACTGCTGTGGATGCTCCACACTCGTCGCTTTCGGTCTGACAGAAGTTGACCCGGAAGTACATCAACTTGTTTAAAAAAATATATATAAAAATTGCGTCCCCTCGCCCAAAAAAAACAAAACATTTGCGTTATCTCGCGATCTTTGCAAGAGAACACAATCTTTGTGAGAGAATGCAAAGTGCGAGGGAACACTAATTATCCCCCCCCCCCCAACCTACAATGTCACCTTCGAGGCTCCGTAGTTCAAAACACCCGCACCCCACCTAAAATAGTCTTCGTTGTGCTGGTCCATTAGTTTGTATTCATTTCAGAACGCTGCCATTTTGTGGGTTGGGGTTTACCGCCCCCTACTGTCGACTGGAATTGGCATCAGTGTCCTCGGGCTCGCATTGCGATTCTGGGTTTGGGTTTGGAATGTTTGCAATGTCAGTTGCCAGCAGACAGCAGAGCAAAATGGCTGCCCCTTAAGATGAATAAAAACGTTTCATTAAAAAAAAAAATTCCCCCCTGATTTTCACACGACATGATAATTGCAAAATTGTTTTAAATGCGTCTCGGATGCAAGTTTGAAGAAATTTACTCAAGTGCTCCTCGGAAGGTTAACAAAAATAAAAAAAAATTGGACTCCTAACACCAATTTCAACAAACTGACAAGAAATCCGATACATTCGTTACTCACCTCAGATTCGAATTTTGTACATCATTTCATCCGTCCGTCCATTTCAGAACTGCTTATTAAAGACAGAATGTCCAAAGTTCTTCATGAACAAGCGCTAATAAATGAAAGCTCGTTCCTACACTCGTTGCAACGATCGCAAACGACGTGCACTCAACACACAAAATTGGCTAACGAGTTAGCTCGTTAACCAACTCGACCAGCCAACGCCGCACTGTCATTCGCTGACACCCATGTCACTCACCAGGTCGGGCCACGCCTTTTTAAAGTGGCACATCATCAAAGTCGCCGATGCTGCAGTGCAAAACCTGAAAAAGGCCCCCTTTTGAAAAACGAGACCTCCAGCGACATTGCATTGTTATTATGCAGTCATTTTTGAATACGATGACTCGAATAAGTGATGGAACGATTGTTAGAATAACTGATTAAAAAAATATTACATAACCCCAGCCCTAATTAGAAGTGTTTATAAAAGTATGGGAGAATTTCAGTGACCTTTGCCTAACTTTTTTTGAAATGTTGTTTTCTTTTTTAAATAAAAGGCCAAAGTCATCAGATGCACAATTTTGAAAGAAAATAGAGATGAGATGCAGCTGTTTTTTTATTTTTAATTTATATATTTTTTTTTCTGGGGCGCTCGCCTTTCAAGCAAAGACCACCAGCGTCTCGTCACAACTCGGTGGTTAAGCGGGCATCGCGTTGCGTTCCCCCAAAAGTACAACAATAATCACCAAGATGATCCTGAAGCCAAGGTGACAAAAACAGAAGCTCCTTGGTGGAGGTAATTATCTGGAGAAGGGCAACCTCCCAAAGGGCACAAGCAGCATTTTGGGGGCTTTTCAACCACCGCAGCTCAATTATGACACTGCATTATTCATCCGGATTGTTGACGGCTACTAAATTTAATCGGCGCCGTGTGCAAAGCAGGTAAAAAAAAAAGACGAAAAAAAAAGGAAGCTTCCAGTAAAGGAAATGGAAACATTTTAATCGTGGCCCCTATTTCCGATATGTCTTCCATATTTCATACAGAGTTGTGATTCCTATTTTTCACTTCTTTCTCAGCCCATTTTTGTCATTCAAGCAGCAAGGATGCCGAAAATGGAACATTTCTATTCTTCTATTGGCCGACGGGGCAAATACGCTTCAGCCCCATGAATTCTGCCTGGCAACAAGTGATGCTTTTCTTCTCGTGAATGGAAGTCACAGTTGTGGATTTCGTGATGGCTGAAAACTCCAATTTTGCGGTTGACACTTTAGGAGTCCTGAACATGACGCCCCCCAAAAACGCACTCACTAGCGCCCTCTAGAAAGTTAGAAAAGCTAATGATTGTAGGATCTTGATCAAATTGAACAGCTACAGCACTCATCTTGTTTGGACAAAGTTGATTTCAGTTAATGAAAACCAACAAAATTTACATGAATGAAAGCAAATGAATGATTAAAAAAAAAACAATAACTGAAACTACATTGTTGACAAAATGAACTAACTAAAATTACAGAAATGAAAAAGTGTTCATCTTGGTCAATTCATTTCATAGAAGAGCTTTTGAGGTTTTCATCTCGACTTTTCTTAATTTTTTATAATTAAAAAAAATAATAAAAAAAATAAAAAAAATAATAAAAAAAATAAAAAAAACTAAGACTAATACTAAAACTGATAAAAACCAAACACTTTTTTTTTTTAAAGTAAATAAGTTCATATTAAATAGCGCTGTTCAACCAAGGTCCGAGGAAGTCGACCATTTTGGTTTATGGCCACCATTTTTAAGACTCCTCAGGAATCGTGAAGCAGGAATGTTGAGACTCAAACGATGCGCGCTTGGGCTTTTGCTCAAAGGTTTGATCCCTCGAGGCTTTCGGCGCACATCAAGGCCTTCGCGGTCTCGGCTCGATGAACGGGTCATGACAGCCCATTAGCTCGCACGCCATTGATCTGCGCGTGTGCGTGCGCGCGTGTGTCAGTGCGTGCGCGCGCGCTTTATCCAATCAATGCTCATGTTTTATCGGCGGAGTCATTACTCATTTTCATTGAGTGCATCCAAAATGAGTCCAAATGGAGGAAAAAGTGCAAATGTAATCAAGTGGAAACGGGTTCACACAAGTTCATGTGGTTGTTGGTTCGGACATGTGAACGTACGTGTGCATGTAACGTGTACGGGATGTGGTCGCGGGTCTCCTACGAGTCGGGTTGCAGATAACCAAAGTAGTGTTGGTATCAGTGCCAATCAGGGTTCGATTCATTTGGGATTGTTCGTTATACTTTTTATTTTGTTTTGACTTTAAAAAAAAAAAAATGTTTTAATTAGTTAAAAAAAAATCAAAATGGTTCATTTAAAAAAAAATTGTTAAAGAATTATTATTATTATTTTTTAAATAAATAAATAAATAGAGTATTATTTGAGTAAAAGATGGGGGGGGGGGAATCGACAGCACCTTTCGGCAGTTTGAGAAATTTGTAGAAAAAGTCTGGAAAGCCTTTGATTGGTTGAATCCACGTCACGTGATTTGGGGACGCTATGATGGCAAACGGGGTCTCGCATGACTTTGCTTTTGTCACTTTCTGGTTGTTCCTAAAGAGATTATTGGCATTTTTTGGGTCAAAATGGCTTCAAATTGATTTAGAATTATTTTAGTATCTGTTGGAGTTAAGCACTTCATTTTATTTTTTATTATTATTATTGTTTATGTTCATATTTGACATGAGGTGGGAGTTACTTTGTATTATTTTTCGTATTGTATTATCCTTATGTATAATTATATTCATTCATTATCATTAATAATGTATTTTACTTAGTATGTTATCTTCACAAATTTTAACTTTTGCATATAATAGACATAGGCTACGAGACAATTTATTTTCGTCGGGTTATGTATTTTACACTCCTTTACATAATTGTATTCATTTATTTGTCATGTATTTGTATAATTACTCGAGCATTTGTCAAATTTTACAGTCATTTATTCCAGCGTATGTATTGTGAGTGTACTACTTAAAATTACACAATTTAGTTTCATGAATGTTATTTACTGAATATATATTCTTGTAATCTTATCCATTTCCTTCATCATTTATGTATCCGTGTCATATTTTATTTTCATTTATTCCGGCGTATGAATGCATTTGGTCTTCATAAATTAAAGTATCACTGATTTTTCTCTCAACTTGTCCATAATAAGGAGGATTTTTGCTTACATTTCTCGTCACTGCTCTTTTCGTTTTATCCCTTCAACTGCTACGCACGCTCGCACGTACGCACGCACGCACGCACACACACACGCACGCACACAAACACACACGCCAACCATCTCCGTGGTTTGATCAAACTCCGTCATTGACAGTGTCGACTTTTTCAGCTTTGCATCCTTCGCCGTAAATAAACGTAAAAAAAAGGCAAGAGAGGATGAATAAAATATGAGCGTGCTAATAAATAAATAAAAGCGTGACTGTATTAATAATAACGGCGTCGACATCGCCGGCGTCGTCGCCGGCGCCCACGCTCGCCGCGCTGATGAAAAGACGGCAGTCGAGCAGACTCCGCCTTTACATCTCGCGGCTTGTTGCCTTTTCCCGCGCTTGCGTCGCTACCAAACGCCTTTGCGCAATTTGCCCAACCCAAAAAGTCAACAGCTGCACCTTTACAACGCCACAAAAAATTGCAAAGAAAAACGCAAGTTTGGGCTGTAATCAGAGAAGCGAACAGTGATGGGAAAATGAAGCTTCATGAAGCACTTGTGACAAATTTGACTCCTCTGGAAGGTGCTCTTGGTTTAAAGCTTAAGGCTTGTGTCATGGAAACCGATTAAATTTCCAGCATCTTGAAGTCAAGAGCACCATCTAGAGGAGAAAAAAATATTGCAAGTGCTTCATGAAGCTTCATTTTCCCACAACTACACAAGCAAGGTGAAATGAGACCAAATCTGTGCAAAAAAAAAAAAAAAACGTGATCTAACAAAGACATCTTTTTTCAGGCAATATTTTACTTGGAAAAAAAATCTCAAAAAATGAATCATAACCTTTTTCAAAAATTAAATAGTTTTTCCATAAACAAATCACTTATTTTTTTCCCCCATAACTGCAACTTATTAAAACATAATCAAAAATTTTCATGTGAAAAAAACTAATATTTTTTTCACAATAAACCTGTTTTTTTCTTTTTTACGTATAAATACGTTGCATTTTAAATGTTTGTGTCCCAAAAACACAATTTTGTTTTCATGTTTTTTTATTTATTTACGCTAGAGCATACAGAAGGCTTTGATGCAGCCTCTCAACTGCAGAGAACCGGTGAAGCTATGGCAGTTATTACAAAAAACGGCCAGCGGGTGGCAAGCAGAGTATAAGAGATCAACCAGGGCCATGTTATTAAAAACAGTTAAAAGCTGAAAGAAAACAGAATAAAAGGCAAAAACAAAGCTAATAACAGGAACTGGTGATTAAGAAATATGTAGCAATCAAAAAATTGCAAATGTCCATCCCTTGGCGAAAACAGCTTCCCATTCCGCCAGATGCTTTTACACGGGCAACAAATGAAGCCGAGAATGGAAAAAAAAATGTTTTCCATGGGAAGAATTTGTTGCGTTGAACACGCTTTTGTCATTCTCTCTTGTGGGCCTCCAT